>NW_015090778.1:5415921-5514411 GCF_001431845.1 Calidris pugnax
CCCCCCCGCGGCCCAGCCGTGTGTCACCTCAGGCCTGGAAGTGGCGCTTGGGCTCCTCGCTGGGCTGTCGCCCCGGTGCTGCCTTCCCTCCGGCGTCCCGGGGTGGGGAGGGGGGTACTTGGGCCCCTGTGGAGGAGGGAGGCGTTGTGAGGCGATGGGCGCCGTGCTGTGTGGCTGTCCCCGAGGACCCGGCCCCTGTCACCCCACACCTTGTGTGCAGCCGCTCCGTGAGGGGTGGCTCAAGTAGGGTCCCTCATCAGGCCAGGCCTCCTTGAGGCGTTGCCCACAGAGAAGCCACAGGAGGGTTTTACACACGGGTGTGAGAAATGTCCTGTCCTATCCCCCCAGTTACACAAAATTGGTGAGATTGTGCTTCTCCTCTTCCCGCCTCTTCTCGCGACGCCTCAGTGAAGGAGGGGTGGTCGGTGTGTGTTGCCTCTCAGTCGGTGTCACCTCCATGGCTGGAGATGCTGCCTCGGTGAAAGCTTCTTGCTGGTTTCTGTCTTTCCTAAGCAAAGAGATACCCTTTCACTGCGTTGTCCCAAGGATGTACACAACCTCCTGCAGCTCGTGCTGAGTGAGCACGGCCTGCGATAAGTTGTCTGGGTTGGAAGTTGTGGCCATGAGACCCTGATCTCCTTTTGCAATAGGGTGGGTTGAGGGAGCAGTGTCTCTGGAAGGATGGGCTAGTGATGGATGTGTGATGGGTGGAAACAGGTCGGGTATTCCCTGTCCTCCTTAAAAAAGTTTGGGCCTGTTCCTTGTGTACAAAATATGTGTGCTGAACTGTCAAGCCTTATCACTTTAGGGTGTTGTCCGCATACAGAGAAAAATGTACAAATTGCCCGTATCTCTCACTTGTGTTGATGCCCCCACCCAAAATGAGAAGGGCAGGTTCGGAGCGTGGTCTGTATTCTTTCAGTTTGTGTTTTCACAAAGTTGGTGATGAACTTCCCTGCATTTACACTGTGATACAAGGAATAAAAAGAGCTGTGGAAAGGCAGAGGCACAGACCTGAACAACCCAGATGCCTGCTGCAGGCATCACAGGCTATTTCATGTCCTCTTCCTTCAGGCTGTTCAGAATACCAGGTCTATGGTAGAATGAGGTCCTCTAGGTTCTGTGTCCGTCATGAAGATCCTGTTGTCATCTTCAGGGAGCTGGCAAGTCACAGCCTCGCAGGTTCCTCTATTCCTGGTGGTGTCTATGGTTAAAGTTTGACAGCTTTATAGGAGAAAGCGACATGAAAGAGCCTGCTAGGAATGATGCTGTAGTGGTAAAAGAGGGTACAGGTGGAGTACAGAGGAGGTGGAGTGACACCAATGACAGAAGCAATTGGTCAAAAGCAAGAGGGGTGGAAAGAACCTAGGTGATGAGGCGATGAGGTAGGGAGATTGTAAATACACTAGGCAGAGGTGATAACGTGGCAAAGTGTGACCGTGGAAAGAACCTAGGTGATGAGATGATGAGGTAGAGAGATTGTAAATACACTAGGCAGAGGTGATAACGTGGCAAAGCGTGACCGGAGAAACAAGGATATCACGGATTAGGAAAGAAACAGTGGAAGAAAGAGTTCAAGATAGGGGAGGAGAAGAAGGAAGATTGGGACGTGGTAGCTGAAAAGGACAGAGGAGGAAAATGGGACAGTTTGGAACAAAGGTGATGGTGCAATTAGCTTCTTTCCAGTGAGCAATACATGCATTTTCAGATGGATGCTAAAAATACTTCAGTGAAAACAGTCGCGGGGAAGCTGAACAGCCATACGTGCAGGGTGGGTTTGGGGGCTGCGGAGTGCTGACAGCGGGATGTGAGCCATACTTTGAAAGTCTTGGATTTGTACACTAGGTCACATCATACTGTAAACCTCCTTCTGATAACATATGGGAACTTATTTGGTGGTCCTTCATGTGAACAAGTTGTATGTTGTCAAAATGTAAATATTTTTGTCCTTTTTTTTTTCCCCTTAAATATAGTTTGTTTCCATAAAATGACACGAAGGTTACAACTTGTAAAGTCAAGTAAGCTTAATTATCTGCATACTTTGCTGTTCCCTGGGGACAGGCAATCTGGTGCTGGGGATCTGTGTCTTGGAAAGTTTTGGTTGTATTTGTTAGGAAATGTTCCAGTTTCCCTATTAGCGTCGATTTCTAAACTCTTAGTATTATTTGCGTGAGATTTTTAGGTAGTTTGAACTGCAGTTTTAGATTCCGTCAGGAAGCCTTTATATTTGTTCTAGGTGTACAGCAAAAAAAAAAAAAAACATGAGATTTTTAGGTAGTTTGAACTGCGGTTTTAGATTCTGTCAGGAAGCCTTTATATTTATTCTAGGTGTACAGCAAAAAAAAAAAAAAGGAAAAAAAAATTAAAATGGAATGATTGGTGCTATCTCCCACCTTTGGCACTATTTGTGAGCAGATGAAGAGCCTAAAAAACCTGCTTTGATTGTGTCCTTGGCAGCAGCTGTAGCGTGCAGGTAGATGCTCCTGGAGACCGAATTGTTCTGGTAGATGCCAAACTTGACAATTTAATTATGAATAGCATGTTTCTCATCTGGGGATCTGGGATTCCCTTTGTAGAATTCAAGTGAGTACTGAAATACCCGACAACTGCTGTTGTGTTCTCTCTGGGTTGCTGGATTAGAGGTTTCTGCGTGTGGCTCTTCCCTGCGATCCTGTGGCTCCCGTAGCAGGATGAGGTCGGTGTGTTCCTCGGAAGAGTGGGGTGAGTTGGGCTCATTCCTGGGGCCCCCACGAGCTGGTGTGGCTTCGATCCGCTCCAGGCGATGAGCTGTGCAGGGGTTTAGCTGATTGCTCGTAGTGGGAAGTGGATTTGGTGTGGGTTTGTGCTGTCAAACCTCAGCTGAGTATAGACTTTGCGCTGTTTCTTAGCCCTGGCTGGCACCGTTATTTTTGTGTGTGTCTCTCTCTGTCTTTAATGTGTTATCTACAAATGTGGATGGAGGCCGAGTTCAAAGAAACTGAAAGCAAGCGATCAGTCACTTGGGAGCTGTAGATACTGAGTGCTGCGGTGTAGTTTTGTTTTGGTACGGTCTCTCCAGTCACCTGTTGCTGTCTTCCTTGGTTTTCAGTCAGACTGGACTCTTTAACTGTGAATTGTAAAGATTGTATCCACTGCTTGGGTGTTTATTGATCTGGCAGAATTTAGATAAGTGGAAGTGGAGCAGTCCTTTGTTCGCTGTGCATTCACCTGGAAGTCAGACAGTTTAATAACTCTGCAGGAAAGCAAACATTTGGGTGAAGATAAATTAACCCATTTAATAAAACACAAAGAGGGCCTTCATTCTAGTCTATTCAAAACACACGTGCTCAAAAGCAGTTTGGAAAATACTCTGATTTAGGTGATAAACTCTTTTGGTTGCACATTCGTTGGGCATAACCCAGATCATCGCACACTCAAGAGAGTTCTCTTGAGTGTGTGTATTAAAAACAAGAAGCCATCCTGTAAATAAAGTCCAGGTTTCCCTGAGCCCACAGGCTGTACCCTCACTTGAGGTTTGGACTGAGATGCCTGGGAAAGCATCCTGTCCCCCTAAATGCAAGATAAGCTTTGCAGTTAGGCCTTTGCAGCGTAAAAGACGCAAAACTTATCTTTCTTTTTGCACAGGGGGAGGAATTGTGGGAAATTCCTGAAAGATTAGTCCCCTGTAAGTAATGCTAGAGCTGCGTCCACGCGGCTGGTCGCGCTGTCGTGCTTGCACTCACCCAACCTTTATCTTGGAGCCATTTCGGTGCCAGCCATTGAGAGGTGGAAGGACGAGTGCACTTGAGTGAAGGGCGTTTTAAGTGGGGGTGAAAATCAGGTTGGTGCAATTGCTTCAGTTATAGCTCAAATCAAAGACCTTTTTTGTACCTGCGTGTTTTTCAGTCGTGCCATGTCTGGTGGTTTCCCAGCCTTCAATAGGAGCTCTGATTAGAACAGGGGTGGAAATATGGGTGAAGAAGAAATAAAAATAGCAAGATCATAGGTGGACTTAGGTTTCAATGAAGAGCTTGCACGCACAGTCTTATTTATCTCAAAATCGTATGTTTAAATTCTAACTCAAAAGGAATGGCACAAAAATGCACCTTGAAGCGTTTGTAGTAGCAGAGAGTAATCCTTATCTTCTTATCAGTGGATAGTGTCTTATCGCTGGCAGGACCAACGATCTCAAATCGATCTCAAATGTGCAGACTGACTGTCTGTGGCAAGAAAGCCAAAAACCAGATGTGGAGCTAATCTGTTTTCAGAGTTGTTGCTTTTTTTTCTAAGTAGCTTGGTCTTCTAGGACCTGTAGCATTCATCTGGATAGTCTGTTACATTGTACTTCTGATGTGCTTGAATTGGGTGGTCTTTGCAACCTGGCAAATACAATTAAGCTTTTGAAACTGTTTTTAGAAACCTTTTGTGTTCTTTTTAAACCATCGGAACTCTTAAAATAACAAACTGTTGCCCTAATTCTGCGTTGGTTTTACTGGTGACAACCCTTAGATCAATAAGCTGATACGGACTTACACAAAAATAGAAACTAGCCCTGTTGTTTGAACAGAAAATACAAACCAAAACAAACAACTCGGAAAACAACAACAACAAAAACCACCATGTGTTTGTAGGTTTCAGATTTGGTAATAACTTTGGAGATGGTTAGGAAAACACAGAATAAGTCAATACTTCTAAAGCAGGGACTTACCAGCAGTTGTCCAGGTCGTTCCCTGCAAATGTCAGCTTATTGGGCAAGTATGGTTATTATTGCTATTTTTTAAGTCTTGTATGAACTTCACTGCATACAAGTCCACCACAAGCTGTTATTAGAAGGTGTGAATAGTTACAGGAAGTTGGAAATAAAAAGTACTGGAGTGTGAACAGGAAGAGCTGCCTTGGCAGTACGTGCTTACCACCTAATGCATACACTGAAAAAAACCACTCTAGATTTTATGGCTCTTCAAAGGATGAGTGGGAAAAGCCTCCAGCTTGAGGGATGGACTCAGCACTGCCCTGTCCTGCTGGTTAACGCGCCTGTTGAGGCCATAAGGTATTTCTCCCTCATCTCGAAGTGGGTCTGGAGCTGTGGTTTGCTTGCTGTGTTTCCCCTTAGTGAGTATTTTTGGATATCAAAAGTGAGAGGGAATTCACATACAGGCAACTGCTGTACAAGTGGCATCTAAATATTCTGCAGAGTGAAAAGCTTTGTGTGCTGCTTTGACGCTTTCAGAATTAGTTTGGGTCTGGCCAGGCTCGGTATTTCAAAAACCCAAAACTCTGTGAAAGAGGAGGGGGATTCAGTCATGCAGAAGTGTTCCAACTTGGAAAATGGTTCTTTCAATTTTTTTGATTTAAAAAAAAAGAGCGTATTATGTTTATTATTATACATTGCTTACACTAGAATATAGGATAATTGTTTGCAGCATAGGAGAAAAAATTTAAAATGGCTTTATTTTAAGGAAAATTCTGTTGGAATTCACTAGTTTATTGTCTTTACATCTAGTTTTTCCACCAGAATAAAGTTTTCCTAACTTCTATGAGCAGCTGAAGTGTGCAGCCTTCTTGTTACAAAGGATCTGACCGGTGTCCTCCGGAAAGTGTCCCTGCAGGGCATGGCAGCGTCTCTGCCGTGCTGTTTCTGGCTGTTGCTGCCCCTGTACAGCCCGGCGGGAGGGGATGTGTCAGCCCATCAGTTAATCACACTTATTGTGTACCATATTAGCATGAGCTAACTGTCACTGGTAGACTGTATTAATACACCAGGCTGTGAACTGGGGCAGCGCAGGAGCAGGCACGCGATCTCGTCTGTTAACCCCGTTATAAGGAGCTGTAATTTCTGAGAGAGGAGCAAAATAAAGAACTGGAACAATAATGCCTTAAATTGCTGAGTTGAGGACTGTGAGAACCCGCTTGTCAGGACCCTGAGAGCTATGTTCATTTTCAGTGGATGCTAAGGTGGTGTTTTGTTCCTTCTGTTAACTTTTTGCTTTTTAAAAACTTTATAAATCTCTGAAAGCACAAGAGATGGGGCTGAAAGAGATAATGAGAAGTTACCTGGTCCATCCTTTTGCCTAATGGAATCACTGACATCTAAAGTGTTTCTAAGAATTATTTTTTTGTGTCTAATTGTCATTGCTTTTAAAATATTGGATCCGTTAGTTTCCTCCTTAAAAACTCCTTAAACTAGATTTTGGTAAAATCATGTGCTTTCTTGAGAGATAGTTTGTCTTTTGTATTGGATCAATCAAAAGCCTCACCAGAAGGGTACATGGGGAGATGCTGAAGGCTTGTACTTTCTCAAACTCCACCTGATGATGACAGCCAAGTTAGATGCTTCTGATAATTTTCTCAGCAATCTCAGTCTTGTGTATTTTGATCAGTGCTTGATGCAGTTAATACCAGTTTGACATTTGAAATATCAGTTGGAATGAATGTTCCCTTAAAACGAATACCAACAATTTCTTTTCTTTTTAGCTTTGTTGCAGGCTGTCTCTGACTCACACACACCCTCACCCTGCTGTAGTGTTCATTCAGGTTTACAAGGTTATTGTTACAGTAAGTTCGAGGCTTTCTTTGAAAGAAATATTTCAGTTTTAAGTGCTGAAGCGCAATGATGGCAATAAAAGTGCCAGCTCACTGAAATGCTTCATACTGACCTGATTCTTATCTATTAAATGTCATGAGATATTTAATTGAATATAGTTGTCAGAACGCTGACAGAGGAACTTAGACCAAGCTTGTGGTCAGACAGGAAAAATCTTAGGCCATCCTTCGCTGTCTGTTGGTGAAACCCAGCAAATACATTTCAGTAGAGCATACTGGCTTATTAAGAAGGATGGCACTGTTAATTACAGTTAAGAAATTAAGGTTGGGTTGCTTTTTATCATCATATGCCTAGAACTTCTTTAGATTAAGAAGCAGTCATGCACATATGGAAAGAGAAATAGTTACTTGAAAGTATAACCTGATGAATATCTGAAAAAGTCAGAATTAATTAAAGTCAATATTGTTTTGCTTGTTAGCCTTCATCTTCAGCGTGTCGCCACAGTTCAAAACGAAGCTGTCAGTTCACACCCAATATGCTCAGAGGTGATTTTTCTCCTCTAACTTTCAGTGGAGTGTGAGTTTTCATTAATAGCACTTGAGCATTACCATCATGGCAGAAATAAAAACAGCAGATGCCTCAGGGCAATTGGGCAGCTTTACAGCAACGAAAAAACCCCAAACTGTTTGCACGTTTAAAATATCTTGAGAGTGGCACCAGATTTGATCGTGTATTGATTAGGCAAAATGGAAAATGAGAAGTTGTGTGTAGCCTGGGATTTATTTGACTGCTTTCCCCTTGGTGGAGAGCTGGTGCCCGTCCCGATGGCAGCATACCTGTCTGAAGCGCAGACTGGTGTGGGGTCCTATAATGGACCAGCCTATGGGTGCGTGTAGGACTCTTATTCTGAGGTCTGCCTGCCATATGGAGTGTCGAAAAGAGTCTGCAGGGCTGTAGCAGACACGGATGAAGTCTGGTTTGAGTGCTGAGCGGAAAAGAAAATCGATTGAATGGCTCCCATTGATTGCTCAAAATCAACCAGTAAGAGTTGGCTTTTATCTTTGCGCTGGCACATGTGTTACGGGGTGCAGGTTCATGCTTGTTAGATAATCACCGTGTTTTGTTTCAAACTCACAACAGAAAATGTCTGTTCACAAATCTAAGCCTTTCCAAAAAGGCTGCTGCAAATCTGGTTGGCATTTAACCCGAGGAGAAGCAGATGCTATTTCATTTTCAAACGTAGCTTGGGCTGGATGAGAGCACTATGGATCTGTCCCTTCTTGTGGAGTTTTGCTTTTCTGTTTTTTTGGTCCGGTGTAAGTACAGGCCTTCAAACAGTTCACGTAGTGTCTTAAAACTGTTGTGAGTATGGGGCTGCAATTGATCTACGAGCTGTTTGGTGAATCATGAGGGTTCTTGGCGTGGTCAGGAGAAGGAAGGCTACTACTGTGCTCTATTTCTGAAGCACCTCTTGTGAGACAAGATGTTAAAGGTTAGCTACATAAAAATGTTCATAAAAAATCTGTAACTGAAACCCTGAACTATGTAATGGCTTGTATGGAAATAATATTTTTCTGAATTAGCTTTTATGAATTCTTGAATGTGGGATGTTTTGTTTTAGTGGAACTAGCAGAGTGAGTAACACAAGTTTTAAAACAGCCCAGCCCTGTTCCCAGCCTTCACTAGTTGTTTCTACAGTTGCTAGCCCTGGGTAGGCTTTGGTAGTGGTTGAGTCGATGGTGAGAGAAGTACAGTGTGAAAAAACTTTACTGGAAGGTGAAACTTTTAATTGTTACAGCACAGGACATCAGTGTATTACTCAGACCTTAATTCATTGTCTGATGCACGTTAACTCCATTTAACTCCACCTTTCTGCAGACGTTCTCCATGTGTCTGAGGCTATAAACACTAACACTGGGATAAAGAAGCAGCATCTATCCAATCCAGCTAATACAATAGAAAAATTTATCTGCATATAAACTGAATAAATGGCAGTAATAGACAAGTCTGTGGATAGATGTTTTTGGGAAGTAATTAGTAGTGAAATATTTAACTGCTCATGTTTGAGCACATGTTGATATATTGTGCTGACAATTAAACCTTCGACAGCGTACAGCTGTCTGGATGCAGTAAGCTCCAGTATTTTCACCGTAACAGTTAGGCTCAACCCACGTGGTATTGAAAAATAATTATTTCAATATGATCCTGTTTTGGTAGAGTCAGCACTTACACAGGTGCTGTAGGGGAGGATTAATGGCAGCTGAATGGTTTGTGGAGCAGAAAGCAAGACACGGAGCGATGGGGGTTATCTCGATTGGGGTGATCCCTGTTTGCAAACAGGGAGGTGTGCTTTAGGCACAGCTGTGTTGTTTACATGAACTAGCAGTGTCAAATTGAAAATATGGCATTTAAACTTGGAAAAACAAAAAGGCTGTGTTTTTAAAACATTGCATGGGCTGTCTAAACGCTTGGTTAATTTTGAGGGCATGTCAAGTAATACGTATTCATGGCCAATTAATTTGGGAAAAAAAAGAGAGATCAAACTCAAGGAAATGTAAATGTAAACTCAAGACTTTATGCAGAGTTTTGGATCTTGCTGAGCGGCTTTTAATGAAATGTAGTGCAGTTCAATGTTTGCATATGCTTGTGCTAGGATTGTTTTAATTAAAAAGGTGGGAGCTCTGTGTAAACAAACACTTGTGTTTAGGATGGATTTTATTGGTATGGCTTGGTCATATACATTTCATGGTCCACTGATGCAACAAGTTTATGCCTTTTTAAAGAGAGCACGCTGCCAAAAAACTGACTCAAATAGTTTTATTCGTGGGGTTTGAATGACATAACTTGATGTGTGTGAAGATGATGGGATGCCCAGCTCGAGGGGAGTCGGAACAAGCACCTCTTTCCCTGACACCCATGGACTGAACACAACTGTAAGTCAGCGCGGCTTGTGTCTTGGCTGGTAATAAATTTTCATTTTATTGATTTTTCTTTCCTCATCAAGACAGAGCGTTGGTGAGTTATTTAGCTACAACATGGGATTTCTCTCCAAACAAAGCCGTTTTTGCTATAACTGTGGGAACCAAATAATGTTTGCCTGAAACCGGTGCGAGGCTGTCTTGCCGTGCTGGGCTGGCACCACGCTGTAGCATCTCTCTTTGTCTTTCCTTCATTTTTTCAGTGCAGACAGGACACAACTGTTTGTGCCTGACATTTTCCTTTTCATTGAAAAATGTCCCCATCGTTTCTGATAGTTGCCAATGCGTGTTATTTATAGCCTGGACTTTTGCGGTCACTCAGTTAAAAGTTCTTATCTTTAAAGTCTGGGTAGAAGATAGTTCTTTCCTCGCGGCTGAATTGAATTAGTTGCATTGTTGTGCACCCCATGATCTGCTTCGGGATCCAGAAATAGAGTTACAGTAGGGATCGGGTTACTGTTGAATATGACTGTTGTACTTGTTGGTGTGTTTTCCTGAGCTTTCTGTAATCTACCAGTTTGTGCTTTAGCTTCTGCAGCACACACTGTCCTTTGGCATTTCTTTGGAAGCTTCCGGCTCAACTTTTACTTGCTGAATCAATCAGATACATAGAAAAAGGAAAACTTGTGAGTGATTCCATACCTCTTTGCGTAGTGAAAAGTGGGGGAGATACGGGCTATGGATGTGAGCAGTTGTCTTTGCGATCACGAAGATACACCATGAGTTATATGAACTCTAAAGCCAAAAAAACCCCTCCACAACCAAACAAGCCCAACTCCATGCATGTGTAATAAGTCTCTCCAACTCTCACTTTCTTTATTTGCCCTTAGACTGACATTATTGTCAAGCTCTAATGGAGAAGGGGAAATCTAACAGCTTTAAAATCACACGGTGCTGTCTGCTGTGTGACCTTTTTCCAGTTGATGGTTCAATTTATTTAGGTGATAAAGAAAACACTGAGGCATGTGAAGTCTATCTTCGTGACAGATGTGAGCTTACTGAAACTTTTTCCTCATCTTTTTCTCCTTCCCTGCATTCACAACCAGCCTTTTGTTTTTCTAAAGTGATCCATATATTTTTCTTTGAGGTTTAAATCTAATCTTTTCAAGGTTTACGAAACTGCACCTGGCTGTTGAGGGTATGGAAAGGCAAATAGACTGATAGTTGTTGAGATGTATCCAGAGAGATGTTTGCATTTTATGTCAAGTGATGCAAAGCATATGCAAAAGCCTTGGTGTGAAGCTTGAGGGTTTGGTCAGATCTGTGAGGTTGTTTAGAGAAATGCCATTATGTATGGAAAACAAGGAAATATCCAATAGTGGTGAACCACAGTAAGTGATAAAAATTACTGGTGGAACCTGGAAAGGTTACTGGTCAGAGCTTTTTCCTGAAATCAAGATGGAAACCTTCGATATTTTTGTTGAAAGTGTTATTGTTGTATGAAAGTGTATATTCTGCAGTGATTTGTGTAAAGCTCTGTTTCAATAGTAGATGACATCTGCCAGTAAGTAAAACACATTGTTTATTGAAACAGACTTGTCCTAACTACTGCTCTTGTTGGAGGGCTGCTAAACATTTCCTTGCAGAGGTTTAGGCAGGCTGTAAATCTGGCTGCTGGTAGCCTGCAGCTGTTAGCCAGGGATTTGGTTGCTTTGTGCCCACCCATGGGCAGTTGGATTGTTTGTTTCACTATTTTTCTCCCAAATCCCAAGAAATCTTTGGAATTGAAGGCTCTGTTCCCTGTCAGGAAGCTTGCTTTGCATTGAAATGCCAGCATTTTATAAGACACCATGGGAATGGTGGTATCAAACCTTTTGTCTAAGAGAGTTTGGACTCCTTGGTGACTGGAAGCAACAAAAGCCCCAAGGTGGGCAGCCTGCTGGACTTCTTGCTGCACTGAGAGATTCCTTGAAAAGCCAAGCCTTCTAGTAGCCCTGTAGGTTTGCTAAGAGGTGCGTGTGTTATAGGGAATTGCCAATGTGGAAAAATTGAATAGCTATTCCAGAAAATCCATTCTGGACTAGTTATTTGGAAAAACACTATTGTTTAAATCCCAGTGGTTTTGGTTTTTTTTTTTCTTCTTACTCTGGAGTATCTTCTTTGCCTGAAGAGCAAAAACTTCTGCGCAATGTCAGAGCTGTATGTCTTGGGTCTTCTCTTTTCTCTATCAGTAATGATATGTTAAACGAAAGGTGCATTAGTGGGATTTTTATTGAGTATCCTGTTGGAATAAGTAGATTCTGTCATGCACCACTGACTCATTTCAATTGGAATACCACAGTTCAGTAAAAGAAAATAATTGAGTCATGGGTTTCTTACTTAAAGTGTGTCTGATATCATCTTCTGCAATAAAATTTTATGAGGGTGAAATGAATTTAGAGCGCTGATTAAATATGGGCTCCTTTCCTCTTGTGTTGGGGTGGCTCTTTGAGCTTAAGAAGAAAATAACAGTTTTGAAAATATTTTCAATATATAAGCATTATTGAATTAGAAACATCTATATCTCCAGTTAGATATTTTCTCCTGGGTTTTGCAGCGCTGTCTGCTTTGCAGGCAGTCTGTTGGGTAAGCACACCCTGGTTTACTTCAGGTAATTTTATTAATGTTAGCTCAAAACACTAATTTTAAAGTGAAGCTGATGATTTTTTTTTTTTTTTTTTCCTCTGACTTAAACTGAATTAGGAAAACTTTCTCCAGGCTCCTGTCTGGACTGATTGGTGCCAATAGGAGCTTCCAGCAAAGGAAAGCTGATGAGCAGCTCAGAGCAGTGACCTCTGTCCTTCAGGCTGCAATATTCAGGAGGGATGTCTGTCTACAAGTGAGGTGAACTGGGACCACCTGAAACTTTACCAAGAGGTCTATGGCCTCATGCAGCCCTGTCTGAAACAGCGGGACATGACAGATACAAAAGTGCCAGCAAAAGTCCCCTGTATTCCTGCGTACTCTTGTGCCGATGAAATGGTGTCTTTGCCAGTGTGATCCTCTGCTGAGAGAAGGCAGACAGGGCTAAAATAAATGGTAATGGCACATGAGCATTTTCTTCCTGATATCTGAAATCTTATCAGGAACTTAAGCCTTGCTTTGAAAAAAAAAAAAAAAAAAAAAAAATACAACCAATCACTTCATTTGTAGATTTTTTTTTTTTTCTTAGATTTGCCTCTGTGGGCTCTTTTGGACAGTAACTAGTACTACGAATTTTTATACAGCCCTGATGTAGTAATTCCTAATACTGAAGGCTGGACTTTATGGAGAAGACCAGAGTGTGTGGAGTCTGAATGGCCCCTGGGCTGCCTTCTCTGGGTTACTTTCCTCGTGACCAAAGAGCAACTGGAGGGCTGGAGCCCTCTGACAGTGACCAGTGCTTCGATCGTGGACCTGCCTGCTATTGTAGAAGGTGTCTGTAGTTTACACTGGTCTAAAACCAGATCAACAGCACTGGTGCCAATCACTTCTCGTGGGCCTTTCCGAAGGGTGCTGTAGCATAGTTTCATGGGTGTAAACACACACCCACACGTACGCGAAATCTAGATGAGAGCGGTGTTAGATCTCACTATTGTCCTACATTTACAGACAGTGATTTAGTCTGGATTAGCCAAACAATTATCTAATGGTTTTCTCTCTGATGTTGTACTGCTGCAGAAGATTCAGATCCTGTTTATGAGCCTCCGCGTTCTCTTTGAGCCCGAAAGGAATTTTTGCAGAAAGGGGATTGACTGGGAGGAGCAAGGAAGGCTGCAAAGGAGGGAGCTGGTCTTGGAGCCTACATAAAGATTTCAAATAGTGCAGGGGGTGTTGGAAGCAAAGGGGGGGGCTGGCTTTGAGTTATGAGAGCAGCAAGGGTTTGGAAGAGTTGGTTTCAATTCTTTTGTTTCCATGTTCCTCAGTATTATTTTTCCCTCCAGTCTTCCCGATCCCTGTGTTACAAAGCAGAGACTTCTCTCTTGGCGTCAGTGTGCATCTCCTGGTGACTTCAGGGAGCTTGGGGTAAGGCTTTTAACGAGGCATTTAGAGCTCAGCTGTCTTCGTGCATTACCAGCACATTTTCCTGAGTTGAGCTCACGCCGCTGCGTGCGTGACTGACGTCAGGTTTGGCAGGAAGTTTGCAGCCCTGGCCCGCGGTGTGGATGCAGGTATCGTCCCGTGCTGCGCTGCCCGAGCGCTCCGGCTGTCAACAGGGCCAGCAAAGCAAGGGATCTCCACAGCAGCAGCCAATGGATGTGACCAGGACAAGGCTGCAATTGTTGAGTTTAAAAACGAAGCTTCTAGGTTAAGTTTCTTCTTGGTTTCTCTTCTTTTTTTTTTTTTTTTTTTTTTGTGGTGGTGTTTGGAAATACAATATTTTTTTTTTTTTTAATTTTTTTTTTCCCTCCACCCTGTTCATCTCTTTTTTTTTTTTTTTCTGCAGCTCCCAAAGCAGTTCAGGGCTGGATTCCTCCAGGGCAGAGGGGGAACCAGCTGCAATTACAACTGCAGATGTAAACACTTGCTGCCCTGCCCTGGAGAGTTGAGCTGCCACTGGCAATTAAAGACAGCAAGCAGTTCCTGTGCCAGCATCAATTCTTGCGGCCAGTAATTACTGCCCCTTCCCACAGCCCACCCCAGAGGAAGTGGAACTTCAGCGAAGTAGCATTGGGTTTTTTTCTAATGCTTTGCAGCTGCTGTCAGTCTGTGGGAGTTCCCAAAACTTAAATCTTAAGAACCTCTCCTCTTGTCTTCCTAGTGAGATAAGCTTTCATTTGCAGCAGTGTCCATCCTGTTCAGCAACAAGTTCAATTCAGCCTGGGGACTTTGATCTACATTGTTCTGGCCAGTCTAGTCCTATTTGTTTAGAATTGCATTTGTCTTTGTTTAGAACTCATAAATGATAACATTTCCTCCAGGAACACGGGTGTTGCTGTTGATGTTAATGCATTATCAGAAGATGACCACGTTATATGCTTTCCACTTTAAAAAAAAAAAATAAAAATTATATGGGTTTGAAAGTATGGCATATACACACATGAAAGAAAGTGCATGTAAAGTAGACCAACACGGAACTGACTAGTTTAATTTTTTTTTTTCCTTTAATAAATATAGAAGTAACTCCTATATAAAATGGGGCTAATAATTCTCCTGCCTGTCATGTAGGGGCTGTAGAGTTTCCTGAGATCTTTAGAGAGCAGTTGAGAAATGTAAGTTATCATTGCTGGATTTCCTCTTCCTGTACAGACACAGCGTTTGGCTGACACGCTGTGAAATGTGTACCAGTTATCAACATGTTTTCAGTTTCAAGGGTCATTCAAAAATTCCTTTTCTCAGCTGTTCTGGGGAAAAAAAATAAATTATAGAGACCATTGACACCAGAAGAATCTGTCATGACAGTGTTTTCTGCGTTTCTGTTTAGAGCTTTTGCAAAGAGGCTACTGAAATATTAATAGCTTTCCGCTTTGTGAGCCATCACGTTGCGGTAGTGCGGTCTGTGTATCCTTTCTATGTTCCCAAAACACATGTGGTTTAGATGCCTTTCATATATTTTAATACAAAGTGGCTGGTTGAGTGGTCCATGTTCTCCCGGAGGAGCCAAAACTCGCTTCACGGATCAGGAAAATAAAGGCCTATAAAGCAATTTACCATTCAGGCTATTGTGGAGGAGAGTGATTTAAAATGTTGTAGTGGCTTGAAAAAAAAAAAACAAAAACCCAAAGCAGTGATTGAAAGGCTTGAAATGACTGAGTTAATGTGACAACTCTCCCTCTGCTGGGTCTATTGCAGAGGTGATCATGCACAGTTAATGTGTGGCGGAGCTCAATGGTACCTGTTTGCAGGACTTGCTTTGAAATTAAGAGTGAGAGATCATTTATTTAATAGACAGCATTAAAGAATGAGTTTCTGATGAAGCAAGTTAGGTGTTAAACACTTTTCAGGTGAACCATTTACTTATGTAATTATCTCTCATTTACATTATAATAAATGTTTCTCCAGGGAATTTAGCCAATCATGAAATGCAATTAATTTTCAAATGCTCTTCAGCAACAATTGACACTCCAGAGACCAAAATCCCTATTCAGTGTGTGCGTTTTTAAACTCTACTGCTAAAGGGAAGCTGTTTCAGCTCCGTTGATTGCGCAGTTGTTAAATTTTAGGTTTTTTAACAACGTTTCATACATGCCTATTGCTATTGGTGGGCTCGATACCCAGGTTGAGGGGTACCGGTTGATACCCAGAGCACTGAGGAGGTTTGGGATGCTGTTCTTCAAATGAAGCCCAGAACTCACTTCAGTGATGTCAGAGAAGTTTAAATGCCCTTGGTTTCTATTTCTGACTCCAATTGCTGTATGAGACTGGCTGGGGCACCTAGCCAGCTGTTTTGCAGTTTCTCCGGATGTAAAATGGGAGTAACATAAAGCTCATGTCTCTGAGGTGTACGTGGAGATGTATGGAAGGGTCTGGTTGGTGACTCTAGAGTATCTCCGGACAGCATACTAAGTATCACGCTGCTTAAGTTTACTTAATTCACTTTCTGACCTAAATGTCGTTACAGTCACTTTTGTTCTAAGTCTTATTAGCGCGCTGATAAGATAAAATAATCTCTGGAATTCCACCTTTTACAACTGTACTTGGTCCAACAGCTTAGAAAGCTTTTCAAGAATGGATTAATTTTACTGTGGCGTTCAGTTTTCAGAGGAACTGCTGCTGTGGTTGGAGCAGGGATCTCCGTTTGAACGGAGCCGGCTTTTTAAAAGTGGAAAGGAACAGAGTGATTTGTTAGCCCTCACCTACTGCAAACAGACCCGTTTCTGCAGCTGGCTCTGCTTTTTCTGATGTTAAACCTTGGGCCCCAATGCGGATACTGTTCCGGCCGTGCTGGGTTGAAGGGGACGGATGGGCTGGGGTTGCAAAGGGCTCACAGCGGCTGCGGAGCCTCTCCAGCCCTGAGCAAAGCAGTGGAACCTGCAAACCTCATCTATTTGGAGGCTGAAGAGGAGGAAGAGCTTTTATCCTTTCATGCTTGGAAAATCCAACGTCAGAAAGCTCTTGCTCAGTGATATTCTCTCTTCATAGCAAACAAATGAAACCACTTTGGTTGAATTTGTGCATTTTCCTGAGGCTTTCTCTTCAGCCAGGGGTAAAGAGGAAAGGAGGCTTTATTTACAGATGTTGCTTTTGGAATGAATCTGGCATGATGATATTATCTGTAAATACATCTTTGGGCATTAGACATCTTTCCATTTGTTTAGAAACAGGATAGAAAGATTGTCTGATATGGGAATGAATACTTGATGAGTTTCTCTACTCCGTTTTGTTGCCTCGGAGTACATACGCTGTTGAAATGAGTCTGTATCTGCTGTTGGATGGTCCTGTTGCTTCCAGCAGAACACTAGCATTTTGAGTTTGACTGACAAATCTTATTTCTCTCTGTTTAAACTCACCTCTAAACATAAGAGACCAGAATGTGACTTCTTGTGGGAGGCAGTTGCCCCATGGCTGCTTGCTCTGGGCTGTCTGCGATGTTTTCGGAGGTGTCCCTGGGACCCAGCCCAGTGGGATTTGGGTCTGAACTCCTCAAACTGTTCATACGTTCCCTATAAATACAGGGCACGTAGTGGGTTTCGGGCAGCGTGGATTTTGTAAGCACCTACACACAGATCACAGTCAGATCATTATGTTGACCTAAACCATTTTGTAATCCTCTACAATCTGGGTTTAGAGAGTGTTATTAGTGTCACAAATAAAAGCTTGTGACTTCTTTAGTTCTCAGGATAAAAGAAGGCACGTACTTCCAGAGAATTACGTATTAAAATTAAAGCAACATAAACGTGCAGGAATTCGAGGATAGTTATCTCACTTCTCAAGACCGAGTCCTGAATTCAGAAGATTGCAAGAGAGAAATTGATTCACTTTAATTTCATAGTCGACTGTGTACTGAAGGAGCTGAGTTAAACCAGGAGGACAAGGCATGAAGGAGTCTTTTAAAAAAAATCATTCTCTCAGTAACTTGAAGCTTTAAACATGGCTACAAGGAAGTGTCTTTTGTTTTGTTTTTTTTTTAAAACTGAACATATAGGAAGGAAAAGGGAAGTGTAATTTGTTTTGTTTTTTTTAAAACTGAACATATAGGAAGGAAACCCCTTTTTGCCCAGATAGATCTCAGATCTAGAGATAGAAATGGATAAAAAGGTAGTTAAGAGTTCTGCTTTCTCTCAAACTCATGAAAAGCCTCTTCTTCATCAAACTGATACCGAAAGGCACAATAGAAAGTGATTTCGGCTGTTGTTAGCATTGATGTTTGTGGCCTTGTAACTGGTATCTTCCCCTTACAGCCAGCCAGCACCTCCCAGTCTGTTACTGGGGGGGAAAGCAGGGGAGGGAGTGGGCATGGCGGGGATGGATGTGGCCGGGGTTGACCTGGGCTCTGCGGGGTGGTTGGATATTGCCTCTGACCAGCGTCCTGGCTCTAATCTCCTGCTTTTGGCTTTCCTCCTGCAGTTACCTGAAGGAGTTCCGCACGGAGCAGTGCCCTCTTTTCGTGCAGCACAAGTGCACTCAGCACCGGCCCTACACTTGCTTCCACTGGCACTTTGTCAACCAGCGTCGTCGCAGATCTATCCGCCGCCGGGATGGTACCTTTAACTACAGCCCTGACATTTACTGTACCAAGTATGACGAGACCACAGGAATCTGCCCAGAAGGAGATGAGTAAGTAAAGGATGCACCCTGCTTTTCAGGCATCAGGCTTTTGGGATCGGTCCAGGTGATGATTCCAGCCAGTTCTTGTAGAGATGAGGCAAGTCAGCAGTAAAGCAGCTTTGGAACATACAGAACATGGGAACAGATGTCAAATCTGTAATAGCAGCCTGTGTGCTCCAGGCCTGCGGCGGGGATGATACTGAGGGTGGTTTAGAGGGATTCAGTTCTTGCATCGTTCACTGTCCTCATGAGCCTTGGCATCAAGACCTGTCAAATAATAGGTCTTGCTCACTAACAGGGTCGCTAAGTTTTTAACTGATTGCTGAAAGAGGAGGAGCTTTGTCCTCTAGTCTGCCCCCTGAATTATCTCTCCCCAGCTTTTTGAATCATAGCAGTTACTTGCCAGTCTTCCTGAACTTTTAAGAAGCCAGCAGGGAAAGATGGGTAGCCAGAATAATGCAACATAAGGAAGAGTTAGTTTTATTGGGACTTCTCTCCATGTGACTGCAGTAAGTTTATCTGGAGCAGAGATGGATTTGGCAGACTCCAGCAATTATAGGGTTAAACCAGTAATAGAACCTCAGCCCTGACAGATATGGAAGAATAAATAATGTAGCCAAACTGTGGTCAAACATAAGGACTGTTTTATATAGAGATGCTATAGAAAGATGGAATTTCAATTCCCTTTCATGGTGCCAGTGTAAACACACAGAAAAATGCTATTTATCAGGAAAAGAATATTTTTTTATTTACCCAATCAAGATCTTGTGACTACAGTAGAATAGAATAGTCCCTCAGCCTGAAGCCTCAGTTTTCGATACTTTCTTCTGTGTTAAAAGAGAACTGGAAGGAACTGGAAATAGGGTATTTGATCACTGGTTTGTATCTGGCTCAAACTCAGTGAATGAAAACTGTTGCCATCTCAGAACTCTTTGCTGATTTGTACTTTTAGCTTGATGCTGTAATATCTAAACCTTACCTATTCCATCTTGTTCTTTTTTTTATTTCTCAGTGTAGATTGTTCTTTTTGAGTTTAAGAGAGGAAACAAAACATAAATTAAAATAGCAGTGTTGTAATTCTCCTTTCTTGTCCCGTGCTCTGCATGAAGGATGCATCTGGCTATAGATAGACTCTCGCAGCCCTGTTGGAGTGCATCAGCAGGAAACAGTAACAGCACAAAGTCTAGATGGGCTGCTGAGGAAATACTGTGTGCCATGTGATGTCCCCTCAATCATGGCTTGGATATCAGAACGCCTTGACAGCGTCCTTGCTCTTTTCCAGATCCCTGGCAGTCACTAGGCTAGAATAATAACCTGCTGCCGGCTTGTCTTTTCGGGAGGGAAACTATTATAAACTGTGTGGTGACAGTTTTAGGGGTTCTGTGTAGCTTTGGAAAGTGCAGCATAAGAGAAGGGGCAGAGTTAGCAAAGGTGGTGTCAGCTGCAGCATCCTGTGTCGGCAGTATGTCTGCTGGTAATGGTGAGTCCACCAGCTGTGTGACTACACTTGGACTGTTCTTCCTCTCCTTCTGTACCTCAGGTGCCCCTTCTTGCATAGAACTACTGGAGACACAGAGAGGAGGTATCACTTGCGCTACTACAAAACTGGAATCTGCATCCACGAGACAGACTCCAAGGGAAACTGCACCAAGAATGGAGTCCACTGCGCGTTCGCTCACGGGCCCCATGACCTGCGCTCTCCCGTGTATGACATCAGGTTGGTAGAGGTGGAGGCCCTGTGTGAAAAGGGAAATTTCTGTACCTAAATGGAAAGTCAGATGATTG
The DNA here is from genome assembly GCF_001431845.1 of Calidris pugnax. Classification (NCBI taxonomy): domain Eukaryota; kingdom Metazoa; phylum Chordata; class Aves; order Charadriiformes; family Scolopacidae; genus Calidris; species Calidris pugnax. Next base: position 5,435,875 of record NW_015090778.1, read on the forward strand.
AAGGTGTGAAAAACTTAATGTTAGACTGATGGTGATGTATCCCTTCCCAGTGCTGCAAAATCTGCAGGGAGGACACTCAAATGGAGGAGGGGGCCACACTTTAAACTAGTTGTGCTGTGGTTTGGAGTCTGATGGGGGGAACGTGTGTCCAAATAAAGTATCTGGAATTCCCAGGGAATAAAGAACATGAATTGCAGTTGCTGTTTGACTGAAGAGGTTCTGACAAAAAAAAATGCATGAATGAAATGCACCCACTTAGGAATTGTTACCATGGTCCAAAATGTCAGTTTTTATACGCATTTATTTGTCTCTTCATCTGCTCAGTCTGTATGTTCATTTAACTCTGTCCACGAAGGGAGCTTCAGGCAATGGAGGCTTTGCAGAATGGTCAGACTACATCAGAAGGTGGCATAGAGGGTCAGTCTGCGGTCGCTGCTAGCCATGCTATGATAGAGAAAATACTCAGTGAGGAGCCGAGGTGGCAAGGTGAGTGTCACTTAGGATCTGGGGAAGTCTGGTGTTCATGAAGTCAAAAACTTCTGTATAGTGAATGCAGGTCATGGTCATCTCCCACTCACTGGTTGCCTCTTTTGCAGATACAACGTATGTGTTGGGAAATTACAAGACGGAGCAATGTAAGAAACCCCCCCGTCTCTGTCGCCAGGGTTATGCCTGTCCCTACTACCACAATAGCAAAGACAGAAGAAGAAGCCCAAGAAAACACAAATACAGGTACTGTAGTCCTGGATATTCTATTTCCCAGCTGAGTGCTGAGGTGCAGTAGAAGTCTGTAATGAAGGATCTAGCATTTTGTCCACTAGATCGGTTTTTATTGTGTCTCCAAGGCCTGTACTGACAGGTGTGATGGGCTGTTATTTCTGCTTAGGAGACAGAGTAACAAATAAACAAAGAGTTTTGCTTTATATAGGAACCAGTATAACAAATGACTGTTGCTAAATCATGTTACAACTCTGGTTTTATGGCAAACAGAACCTGTGTCTGGCTCCCGCTTACCATATAAACTCCTGCTTTAGAAAGTGGTGCAAGAAAAAGAAAAGAAAAGCGAGTTTTAATCCCCATCTAGAAACAAACTCACACAGCAGTGTTTTCATGGTAAAGGGTTCTGAATCATCAAGCTGCTTGTTGTGTGTGCCTGGTGATGGGGATCGTGAGGCACGGTGTGACCAGTGCTGTAGCTGGACATGCATTCCTAACCAGCTGCTAAAGACTCTGCTTTAGAGACACCGGGGTGTTCCTGTCACTCAGCTGTCGCTGGATTTTTCAGCGTGCTGCGTCTCCCTCGACGCATTTCATCCAAGTTATAGGCCCTCATTTCCTCCAACACAACAGAGCTTTTGTTGCGGTCTCAGTGGGGCTTTTCCTTAGTTCCTTTTTGAAAAACATAAGAGCAGACCAGAAAGCCAGGAGAGAAAATACCAGGGATGTTCTCACTTCCCTTCCCCACCCCCAACATTCACAGAAATTTTGGAATTGGCACTGAAATCCTGTAATAAAAAATAATAATAATAAAAAAAAACAAAACAAAGGAACATTACCCCAAATTTCAGGAGAAACAGAAACACTAAGCCAGTCTTCGGGCAGCAGCCGTGTTCTTTCTGCCTGTGCCTGGGTCCTTTGGGAAGGGAAGAGTGGAAAGCTGCTCCCCTCCTGATTTCCACTCATTTCTGTGTTGCTTTCCCCACCCCCAGCTGATGTGGCTGCCTTTCATGCAGGCTCTGCTGCTGCTATCTGCTTCCCTCTGCTGTTGTGTGAGGGAATGGTTAAGAGCATAAAAAGCAGGGGAAGTAGGTCACCACAAAAATTCAGACCTGGGAAAAAGAACTGTTCCTGGCTGGGAGAAATAAAATGGACTTGCCTTTTCCCCAGTGACCTGACTCAGCTTCTTTTCCACGTGGCCATACTATAACCCTGGAAACATACCACTGTAAGGGTATTATGTGTTTTAGGATTAGCCAATTAACTTATTAACTTTCTATGAATGTACAGTTCCAAAACAGAAACCAGACCCAGCATCTCTGACGCTAATCACATCAGCTGCTAATATTGTTGGTTCAGGTTGCATTCAGTTTCAGATGGAGAGCTAAGCCATGCTTCTCTCTTTGGGAAATTGGAAGGGGGGAAGATGATGTGGGGGCTGGAGGAGCAGCAGCCAGCCAAACAGATTGTACAGCAGAGGGTGGACAGCCAAACCTGCCTCTCGAGTGAGGAAGGAAAGTTCAAAGCACGTTTCTCCTGCTACCTTTTTTACACAGATCTTCGCCATGTCCCAGTGTGAAACATGGAGATGAGTGGGGAGATCCCAGTAAGTGTGAAAATGGAGACTCATGCCAATACTGCCACACTCGCACAGAACAGCAGTTCCACCCAGAGGTACAGTAACCTGCTCACTCGGTTTGGTGTCTGCCTAGAGGAGCAAAAGCCTTCCAGTCTCACAAAGTAAATTAGTGTGCCAGCTGGGAGGGCTGCTTGCAGCATGGACCTGGGGTACAGAGAAACTGCATGTTGGAAGTAAGCTGAAGTTCAGCTGCTTGACAAGGGTACCTTTTCATTAGGTAGGCAACATGGGAGGAGGTAAGAAAAGTAGGGGGAAACTCCAGTGTAAGAGCAGTCTCATATATGGGGGTCCTTTTGAAAGCATGATGTGGGTTTGCAGGTGAGCATCCAGCACCTGGTTCCTTGAGGAAAAAATCTTGGTTGATGACGATCGCTCTAAACCATAGACACCCGTGAACTGGTGCTGAAAGGCACAAGGCTCTTAGTTGAGAGCCAAGAGAATTCCAATATCCTTACAAAAAGTGTAATTAAGACCTTGTCCTAGTCTGCTTCATGTTACAGTGTTGAAAAGCTTTGTTGGGCCTGTATCGGCAAAGTAACCATTGTCACCGCCTGTCAAACTGGGGGGAAGGGGAATAATCCATTTCCTACAATCATTGTCAACGGTTTGTTATTTTCCTTGCAAACGTGTGGCTGTAGCTTTCTGTGCTCTCATCTGTCACCTCTTTTTTTTCCTACCTTTTACCATTTGTAATATCCATGGAGCTTCCAGTGAGACTGAGGGACTTTATGGCAAATGGTGACCTTTGGGTGAGCTGATGTGTGATGGGTTGGTCTTTGGGTGAGCTTAGCTGCAATGGGCATATTCTGGTGTTTCTGTAACTAGAGTGGGTTTTCCTTTCTTTGAAGCAAAGCAGTGAAATGGTCACCCTGAGCTCTGCTGGCCTCTGCGCCTTTTATCCGTGTTCCTATCTTGCTGTTGAGTCTCTCTGAAGTACTTTTGTACCTGAGCTGCTGGTCACTGGTTTTTCCCATTCATGTCTGGTTTGTTTTGTTTTGTTTCTTTTTTCCCCGTTCTTAGATCTACAAATCCACCAAGTGCAATGATATGCAGCAGTCTGGCAGCTGTCCCCGAGGACCCTTCTGTGCCTTTGCACATGTAGAACGTACGTGGGCTGCTTCTCTTGTCTTCCATGAATATTTGAGCTATGGAGAGCTTCTGGCCAAAATAGGTCGTTTAAAATACAGGGCCATTAAGCTAGAGCTTCTGTGAAGTATTTTCAAAACCAAAAGTATTAACCTTGATAATTCCTATAAAACTATGCTGGCGTGGGAGGTGTTGGCAGAGCTGAAGGCAGTAGGAGTCTGTAGGACTCAGCCCTCGGTTCTCCCTGCACTGTCTCTTGAAGCATCTCCCTGTGTTCCCTCTCGCTCGCTTAGTTCCCTGTATCTCACTTGGGGAGGACTGGAACAGAGGGAGCTGCTTTTCTTATGTACATGGATGAACTGTACCTAGCTAAGTTGTAAAATGTTCTATTTTAAAATGCTGAGGATAAACTTGCTGTTTATAGCTGATGTATTGATCTGTTTTAAAAATCAAATACTATTTTACTATTTATAAAGTTTTGCTTAGAGTTTAAATCTTTAAGTCAGGCTGGAGAAGAAAAAATATGCAGCTTTTTTGGTCCGCTTTCCTTCAAATCCTCTTTTCTCAATAGCTCCCTGATTTATAGGGCATTATTTCAATCCTCACTTTCATCATCTGTAAACCAGCAATGCTGTTTTGGTTGTGGGAATTCTATATTCAGGTAGATACTAACATCCATAGATAAATGCTTGGTTCCTGGTCCTACGGCTCCTACTCAGTTTCTGCACTCCAGTCTCACTGATGAATTTGCAGCAATTAGAGCAGGTTACTCAGAAGTCAATAGCTTGGCTCTGATACTGACTCACGACATGGCTTTGAGCAAATCTCTTTGTTATTTGATTATCCTTCGTAAATGGTGGAATTAGTAATTGCTGCCTTTGTCAAGGAACGGTGAGAGTAAATTCCCTACTGGTTATGCAGTTCCTTTTATAGGAAGCCTTGTCGACAAGCAGTAATTAGAGCTGGAGCTGTGGGCTGTAATGGCCCAAAACACAGCAGTGCAACTCTGCAGTATGATCCAGGAAGCTTAAGAGAAAATGAAATCTTGATAAAGAAACAGTGTTTAGCAAACTCCCTTGCGTATAACAGAGTATTTTTGTTTAGGAGATGCTTTATTCCTAACAAGATTACTGCACTTAATACTATCCTACTTCAAAGCCAGAGTAAACTGGCTATTCTGTGGCACTTGAGTCATTCTGACCTGGTTATTTCTTGTGCTGTCTTATGGAATTGTATCTTTTGGTATTTTCTTAGCAAGGTGAACACCGAGAGCCTAATTCAATTAAAATAATAGGCATCCATTTATTGTATTTACTCTTAGCATGAGTTTTGCTGATTATTAGCAAGAAATGTGTTGAAACCAGTAGGTTAAAGATAATGTGATACAGGCATAGTGTTGGTTATATATTTTTTTTGTACAGATGCTGAGCAGTGTAAATACTAGAAGTCTACAGCATCTCTACCTTCCAAACCAATGACACTTTCTTTTTGTGGATGCCTTTTTATGTACATTACTCTTTTTTTTGGTAATGTTGTGTACTAAGTGCAGATGGAAACTTATCTTCCTCAGCTAATTATAATGCACCCATCAACTTTGTGCCTAGCAATGAAGAAAGCTTTGGTTAGTTCAAGACAGCTGAATGAATAACACATAATTCATGCAGGGAAGATAATTTTGGACCAGCTTTAATGGACTAAAGAGGAGCACAGTGTACAAGTGATGACAGTAATAATGTAAGGAATATTAGATAAGTAGTAACCATTTGCTAGATAGGATTTCTCCTTCCTTCTATACGTATAAGTAGATGCTTGTGGACTATTTCTTCTTTCAAGAATATCTAGGCGTTCTTGTTTTTAAACATCTTGTGCTCCGTTGCAGTTGTATAGCTTTGAGTAATGTTCAATGTGCTTTTATTATTTCCAGAGCCTGCGCTCAGTGAAGATTTACAGCAATCCTCCACTGTGTCCAGCCCGACACAGGCAGGGCCCGTGATGTACATGCCGTCAGCGGCTGGCGATTCCGTTCCCGTCAGCCCTTCCAGTCCACATGCCCCAGACCTTAGCAATGTATGTATCACTCTGGGAAAGCCTTCTACATACTCTATAAACCTGGGTTTCTCTGAGTCTCTGTACTTCTTTCTCCCAAGAACAGAAGTCTTAAGAATCCAAAAGCCCAAAGAATATGGTATTTTTCTTTTGGATCTCAGCTCTGTGCTTTTTAGAGGGATCTGTTTGTTTGGAACATACAATTCAGCGGCTTTAGTATTGTCCTCTCACCTATAAAATTTCTAAGCCTTCCTTTCTGTGCAGTTTGTTGATGTACTTTCAGGAAAGTGGAATACATCTGCACATGAAGTCCAACTCCTTCCTGTCTGGAGGTACATATGGGGCTTAGTTTCCAAGTACTCTAATTAAAGGCCGTGAGCCAATAACGTCTAAAGTACATAACCACAGTCGAGTTTGTTTACATATGTAATCTCAGAGGCTTAACCTGTGCATATTGTGTGTTGCATTATAGGATATCCTCGATTCCCTCCCTCTCCTACTTCTGGAGGTAGCTGAACTCTATGTTTAAGGAATGCCCCAAGTTGTTGGTAGTTCTTTGTTTTAGTTGTGCAAACAAGAAGGAAGATCTTTAAATGCTGACCAGATACACACAGAGAGATAAGAAGCCCGTGGAATGCTAGACCACTTCATTTTTCCTGAGATTTTTTTTTTTTGCTCGTTAAGTCTTTCCTGTTTGCAGTACTGTTGATAAGGTGTGTAACCTTTTCAAATGGTTGGTTGAGGTTTTGCGAAGGTAAAATGACATGAGTTTAACTCATTTGAAACTGGTCAGGAAGAGGTGAACTCATTTAGGACCTCTGTTTTATCTTATTCCCCTTCTTTGAAAGGAGAGGCTGATAGTTTGATTTTATTAGTGCCAAAGCCAACCTAACAGTTCATAGTTCTCCTGAATTTGATTGCAGCTAGAATTCCAAACAGATCTTGAAAAGTCTGGACATAATATTTTCTCTCACTAAATAACACTGTGGAAAGCCATAAAAAACAAACCCCCTTCATCTTAGGGATGTATCATCTAGATTCTCTGAAAACTGCAATGAAATGGAAGATATCTTCCTTTTAATAGACTGTTTAGGTCTTTTTTTATCTCAAGCTCTTAGTCTTTTAAACAGTCTTTACTAATCCTTGGATATGTGCCAAACGGCAACACATGTCTTTCTGTGACTTCATCACTCCACAGGGCCTCTGCATGTAGCTTGCAAACAAATATGGCTTTGCTGGTGATCATTTTACATGATGAATTAATCAGAGAAAAAGGTCCCTCTAGCAGCCAGCCTCACGTGGCCTGTTCTGTTTTGTATTTGTACTGTAGGTGTGGAATAAATCAGGAACTCTGCCAACTAGCCCCACCTCCACCACAGTGAGTAGTATCTTTGCGACTGTAGGGAAGCATGGACAGCAGAATGTCTGTATAAAAACAAAATCAAAACATTGTAGGATGCTCCTTCTTCCTAATGCCAGCCCAGACTGTGCCATATCAGAATCTGTGGTAGCAGGAGCTGTCTAAATGTTGTGTGAAGCAGAGTCACGCTTGCCAGTGCAGGCAAATAATTTCTTGTCCCAGAGAAAGGGGATCTCTGCATTGATTCTTGTTGGTGCTTTCTCTAAAACTTGTCTCAATATCCTTTGCTGCTGTCTGTGGCTTCATCTACAGTGCAAAACTAGCCTTGTTGCATGTGGTTGTGATCCCTGGTTATAGTCCAAAGAATGGAATTGTTGGAAATCCTTGGGTTTTTTTTAATGCAGTTGTTGGTATTTGGCTTGTGCCTGCATTAAAACTTTCAGATTTCCAACTGGAAAGCAAAAGATAGAGTATTACATGTAGCTCAGATATGCTTGGTTGTTCTGACTGCCATAGCATGTTTCCAGGTTTCACACCATTACTCAGAGTGCAGACAGGATCCCCTGTAGCTTAAGGAAAGCGAAGAGAGTTTTGGACAGCTTTGGAAACTTGATCAGTTGCATCTGAGGCCTCAGAAAGAGTAAACCTCACTAGAGCTGTAGGTTGGTTTTTATAAGACTGCACTCCAGTGCAAAGTAATGACAATAAAACCAGAATTGTGGGACTGTCTATCCAGTATCTTCTGGAACCTTTACCTGTTTCTGAAGTCCTGTTTGCCAGAAGCTTGTATGCTTGTGGTGACTGTCAGTATAATCAATGCAGAGTGAAGTGAATGAGCTCTTCTGTGGGATGCCTCTCCTCTTCAAGTTGTCGCTGTTGGCTGTACTTTCCTGACACTTGTTCCTTCTATTAGATTCTTTGTAGGAACAGCAGTCTCGGAAGCCCATCTAATATATGTGGGTCTCCTCCTGGCGCCATTGGAAAGCCACACAGCTTGGAGACCATTGGTTTTCCTCCAGACTCAGTAACAGCAGCTGGCAGCTACAAGAAAGCACCGGGGTTTGAGCGAGAAGATCAGGTGGGGGCCGAGTATTTGAAGAGTTTCAAATGCCAGGTTAGTAGGGAATATTGGCTGGAAGAGTTGGGGGGGTTGAGGAAGAATGAGAAATTGCCCAGTTTAGTTTGAATGTATTTTTATTTTTCATGGAACAAAAATGAGAAAGCACTGTTCTCATTAGCAGTTCTCAGATCTTTGCTGTTGCTTTCAACCTCCCTTCCAGTCTCTTCCATCTTACATCTGTTCTTGTCTGCCCGGCTGCCATCACACACTGGGTTTGTAGAAGTCAAGTTGCTGCTTGTTTTCCTAATCCCTCACAACTTCTGTCCTGTGTTGACCCTGAGTAGCTTCCCACATATCACTTCTTGCTCTTTCTTTTTCCATATTCAGATCCTTGCCAAGAGTTGCTGTTTCTCTTGCTGTATTGTCTCATGGAAACTCATCCTTCCTTCTCTGTTATCACTCCGAACTCTTACCTTGATCTCCGTGACTTGGTTTGTCTTCTCTTTTCACCATTCATTTCTTGGGTGTGTTAGAAACGTCACATTGGTTGTCTCTTCTCTGGCTGTATCATTCTGATCCTTGACTCTCTCCTGTGGCTTCTGTATTAGATTTTTAATTCCTCATTCTCATTTGAAGAACCCTCTGCAATCTTACGCAACCTACATCTCTAATGACATTCCCTCTTACGTCTTTTGGATGTCCCAATGTTGCCTTGCTGCTCCCTCAGTGTTCTCCTTCTTGGTGTCGTGCCCTAATCAGATGCTTCCTAAACCTAGAACAGTCTCTTCCATCTCTTGTGCCACACGTGAGCTTTTCCACAGTCAACTTCTTATTGTGAATTTCCTTTCTTGATGTTACAGTTAATATTTTCTCTGCACCATCCTTTCCAAATCAGCTGAGTCTAACCCAAAGCTTGGGGCTCATTTTTTATTCCTCACTGGATTTGTAAATGTAATAGAACAACATCTTGATTTAAAGGAAGGAATAGTTATTTTTATAGAGAGGTGCCTGAAAAAAAATTTCCTACAAGTTCTTTTTAATAAAAAATATATATAAAAAGGAATGAAAATACCTGGTTTACATTGCTTGAAAACAGAGGTGACAAGAAATGCTGCTTTCAGCCTTTTCAGACATTTAGACTCTTGTCTGTAATATTAAAGAAGCTAGATTTAATAAGCTTGTATTGCTGCTAGTGTTGCACTGCTGTGAGAAAACAGTGGAAATATCCCGTCCAGACAAGATCTTGCATAAAGTAGTTGGATTTAGAAGCAGACTCCGTGGGTTTTGTTTTATTTATTTTTACAACTTTGGGAAAATATGACCAAACTTTGCAGTAGGACCAGTCTTGAACACTGTTTAGCCTAATTAAAATGATTTAGTGACAAATGCAGATTAAGCTATATGCATGCATGCTTTCTTATAAATGCTTCCATTGTCTTGCTTAACGTGGATGTGGCTTAGGAAATTGCAAATTGATGCAACACGTCTTTGGGGGTAAAGAGCAGACCATGCTGTGATCCTGGCTCTTCTTGCGGGCACAGCAGCTTGTAGCAGTTGTTTAGAAACAAAAGAAAAAACATGTGCTCGTTCTCTATTGCCTCTGCTGCAAAGCAGGAGTGAACCCAAAGCCCAAGGACTGAGAGAACCCCTGTTTCCTGCCAGCAGAGGCAGGGTGCCAGGGAGGCCCTGCTTTGGAGAAAATGGGCAGCAAGCCTAAGCCAAGGAGAAAAGGGATGGAGCATGAATAGGGCTTTTAAAAGGAGGGCCAGATGATGAGCATTTATGTCTGAAGTCCAGGATGTGCTACAAAGATACTGTATTCAGGTAGCTTCTTACTCATGTGGCTTTAATTAAGAACCTGTGTTAAATGACTGGCATAAATAGCTGTTAAGATATGGGTGGAAGTAATCACAGTATGCTAGGCTTCTACAGACAAAATTAGGTGTCTCATAAGTGTCCTGATTTAATTTTCTTTTAATCTGTAATTACTTACTTTTTAAAATCCTCTGTAATTCCCTTTGGTTGCAATAGACACCAGAGATTCCCATATACCCTTTAAATTAGTCCAATAATTAGGCATTTAACTTGGTTCACTCATATTTGAAAACTGAAGAGACGCTCTGGCTCAGCTCTGCAATTCGCTTGTCATTTTTCCTCTGTAGAGTTAGTACAAATGGTTTCTATCTTATTAGAATGAAAAATGCACCTTCTGTGTTAATAGGTTCCACATAGTTTGTGGTAAGGCTGAGCCAGCAGTTAAAGTTAAAAATACTTTTCCTGAGTCCCAAAAGGTTTAGCAAGCTGGAAAAATGCTGGCTGCACTGGAAGGATTTGAGTGCCACGACCAGGAGGTGTTCCCGAGTCCTGACACACAGAACAGTAGGTTTGTTCCATGCTGGTCAGAAAACACTCAGTTTCACTCATAATTTATGTCCCCTGTTTTCTACCCTGGCTGCGACAGAGTCAGCTGGAGAATTTCAGCCTGCCCTTTGAATTTCTGTCTCGATGTGTGCCCCTTTTTAATGTTATTCAGAGCTAAAGGAGACTGGTGACAATTGCTTTGCTCTATTTTTCACTCGTGTTACGTGAATTCAAGTCAGCGAGGATTGGGACTAGCTTAGAAACGTATTCACTTTTTCTCCTCCTTAAAGGAAAAAAAATAAATAAAAAAAACCCTATTCCAGTAAGACTTAACTGCAGCAGAGCCAGCTCCCTACGCTGGCAGGAAGCCTCTCGGCGGGGGGGGGGACATGGCTGCATATGTGCCTTCAGTTTGGCTGCTGCCGTGTGTCGATAGCACATCTTGTGTTCAGCGGAGTGTCGAACAGGGGAGGGATGTGTTGGATAATCTTGCGGGCGTGTTATCAGACACACACAGATGCACTGACGCACCGCATCTCTTGCACACAAAGGAAGAGGAGGCTGCGGTCGGTTTTGCTGTGTGTAAAGGCCTGGTGTTGTTGCTCAGGGGAGCGTGAGAGAATGGTACCCACCGCAGAAGGATCTTTGCATCCGTATCTCAAACTGCCTCTTTGCTGCGCTTTGACCTCCCCATCTGCCCAAAGGCAATACAGCTGAGCAGAGAAAATGATTTAATTAAGTAAAACCAAGGGAGGAATTCTTCCGCTGCTCTTTTCGCCTGTCTGGTTATGTCATCCCTCTCCAGCAATCGTTTATCTTTCTCATAAGGCTGTTTGAGCCAAAAAGTCAAGGCCTATCACTTCAGGTCAGTGTGGTGTCTCACGCGCTGCTGTTGGACATCGTGCCTGAGTCTCCCCTGTAGAGATGGAGACTGCCTGCATTTGTGATTCAAAACAATTGAGCAGACTTTATGCCCAGAATATGTCTCTGATTCGGACTGGGGGGGTTGGAGAGCAAGTAAACAAGCAGCCCTGACTCTCAGCATTTTTTTTTGCTCTCCCTCTGTGCCTGGAGGGTGCGATTGATCTGCCTGTGCCCTGTGCATGGGAGGAACAGGGCAAGGCCCCAGAACAGACCATTACACACTGGTGAGCTCACGAGGCTACTTCCTTCCCAACTCTGGTTATTGTGGCGCAGAACTGACTGATGTTGTGAGGCAAGAGGGTTGATATCCGTTAAGGATATAGGGCTGGAAGGTCCTCAAGCAGAAGTTTTAGGCTGGATATTAGAAGTCTAAATGTATGTTGGCATTCATGCAGTTTTGCAATTCCAGGCGGCCTTGACCTCCCTGATGTTTTGTACCTCTGAGCTCTGTATTAATAGTTGGGGGAAGGATATTTATTTTTTTAAATCAGTTTTTGATGATGTTGCTCTTTAAAATTGGTTATTTATCTGTGTTTCACTTTGCAATCCTAGCTGGGAGCTGGAAAAGTTTGAGGGAAAACATAATCTACATACTTTATTTTTCCAAAGCTGAAAAATGTTTACATAATTTAAAAATATGGTGTGCCTCCCACCATTTCTGGCCCTTTTTTTAGATACTGGCAGGGCTGATATTTCTAGCAAGGCAAAATAATTCATTTTTGGTCTTGGTTCTTAAGATGTTTTTTGTGCTAGCAGGGGGCTTTTACACTTGCCTTCACTGCTGCTATTTGTGACAAGTCTTTGCATAACTCTAGGGGTGATGCCTTGGTATACAGAAAGCAAATTACTTGGGATGTTTTCAGTTCACTGTGCTTTTGCACTCTCTGAATTCTCTAGTGCCCAGAGCAGGCTGTAAGAGAGGAGGGGAATGTGTTTCCCATGGCCTCTCCAAAGCCATTTTTAATTTTCCTGCTAATCCCTCTGCTTATCTTTTGTTCTGTTTCTTTCCTGCAGCAAGCAAAAATTAAGTCCCACTCACTGGAACACAGGAGCCAGGACCAACCTTTGTTACAGCCCAAACAGGTACGGTACTGCTGGCAGAGCTCTGAACCTAGCTCAGTGCTCACACCACCACAGGCAAGGACACGAGAAATCTCTGGATCCAGACAACTCTGCAGGGAGTAAATGACAGCCCAGACACCATTAGGGATGCTCAGCTTGAGGGATTCCTTTACGAAGATGAGATGGCTTGCTGGAGGTGTTATTTGAGAATGGCTAGACCTGTGTGAATTCAGGATAGATTCATAGGCCTGGACCGTGCTGGAGAGAGTCTCCAAATTGCAAAAAATTGAGCTGGAATGGCTCTCTGGAGTCACCTAAGTTCAAGGATTCAGCAAAGAGAATTTAATATCAGGTTCTAAGTCGTGTGCTGAGCTAAGTCGGAGTGAGTGATTGTGTGACCCATGGCTATGATTGCATGCAACCTGTGGGTCACAGGAGTTAATTCTGGGGCAGCCTGAAGGATGTTTGTGATACTGGGGTGGGAGGGGGTGGGGGGAATGGACAGAACAGAAACCAGTCGGCAGAAATTAAAGAAAAGCTGTTAATCTCTCCCCCACCCCCAGCCCAGTAGTAGCACCAGCCATCTGTCAGGTTGGAACCAGGCAGGAACAGGTTTGTTGCTGATCTTTGGCTCATTCCTGCTTGTTTCTGGAGGGATTCTTCTATAAAGATTTATGTTTTATTTTCTACCTCTTTGCCTCTTAAAACTCTTGTTTCAGGACATACTGGGTATTCTCCCAGTGGGGAGTCCGCTGACATCCAGCATCTCCTCTAGTATCACCTCCAGTCTGGCTGCAACACCACCAAGCCCTGCCGGCACCAGCAGCATCCCAGGCATGAATGCCAATGCCCTCCCTTTCTACCCAACCAGTGACACCGTTGAGTCTGTCATAGGTAACTTTGCCTTTTTTATTTATGCTAATAGGGCTTCCTCAGACGTGGATCACCAGGTATGAGAATTGGAATAGCTTGGGTGTTCCAGTGAACTCCAGTTTCTCGTCTCTGTCAGCGTTGGCAGATTCCTGAGGCTTTTTCTGTGACTGTGACACATCTGCTGTTTTCTGCAGGTCATTATGGATGAAATTCACCCACAGGACCAACAGAAGGCCTCTGAGCCACTTACTCAGAATGTCAGATGGTGTAAAGGGCCTTAGTTTTAGGTTTGTCAAAGTGACAAAGAGGTCTTGGAGGAGGCAGGAAATCACAGGGGTGTTTTCCACAGTTACTACCCCTTACATTCAAAATGACAATTTTATAGTGAGGGCTCCCACCAGGTAGATTGTAAGGACTTGCCCTTCACAGAGCGTAGGACAGAGGCTGTAAGGAAACAGAGAGCAGGAGAGTCCAGAGTGGAATCACTGCTCTTAGATAAGTACAGGTTTTTTGGTCACCTGTTTTTCCTTTTTTTTTTTAATCCAACGTTTCTGAGGTGATCTCACTAATTTGTTAAAAATAATAATAGAAAGGAGTGGGCAGGTGTGGGATGGAATTATATCGATCATGATTAGTGATGAGGCATGTTCAAATAGATAGAAAACTTGCAGGCATTCATAAGCTTTCTTTATTTTACCCTATCTTTGAACCTCAGAGATGTTTTTCAAGTGTTCCCTTCTACTTGTATTTCTTTTCTGAGTGGCTCTTCAGCAAAGCAGGGACAAAGCACAAGCCAGACCCAGACATGTCATAAGCCAGTGTTACAGCATATTATGGACAGACTTTAAAGAGCAGTTTGGAGAAGACTTATGGGAACTGCTGTTATTTCATCAAATGCCTGTTTTCTTATAACATTTGGGAATACTTTTGAGACAAAAAGAGATGAGATCAGGCAAAACCTGAACTGAAAAGCTGCCCATGACACTTCTGCCAAACTGTTTCAGAAGAGCGTTGTGCAGGGCGGAGAGTAGGGCCGTGCAGACTGACAAATAGCGAGCGAAGGCTCCTCTGCATGTAGGCTCTTTGGCCCATCCTATCTCTTGAAGTTGTTGGTCCTTTATAACATAATTGGTACCTCTGTGTCTGGCAGAGTCTGCCTTGGATGACCTGGACCTGAATGAATTCGGAGTGGCTGCCCTGGAGAAGACATTTGACAGCAGCACAGTGCCCCACACGAGTGGCATCATGATAGGTACATGAAAGCAACAGAGCTTTCTTTATCTTCTGCCAAGCAGTGTTGCCCAGTCACCTCAGTGGAGCCAGCCCTACAAAGCTCTAAAACCAGTCCCCGAATTACATTGGTTAAAACAATAATTATAACAAACTGGCAACTGCTGAGCATCTTTGAAGTGAAAGCTTGCCCTTATTGACTAGCAGAGCTGAGTTCTTGCCATTGGGCCCAAGTGTCTTGGGGATGTTTCTTGAGACTGAATGGGACTTGCTTGATGGTGGTGTGTGGTTTTTTTTTTTTTTTCCTGAAGTGTGTAAGAGGACTCTTGAAGGCATCTGATACCTTTTAAAACAGGCCAAAGTATAACAATTTGCATCTTAAGCAGAAAACCCTCCCTAGCAGTAACAGGAAGCTCACTGACCTGGTAATGCTATCCATCTGTCACAGAGTGTCATCAAGGTCTGCTGATTTGATTCCTGTAATGTCTGTCTCATTTTCATACGTGGAGGTAGGCTAAGGCCTCTTCTACCTGTCTCTAATGAATGTCCAGGGAAAACTAAACTGTTTCATAACTTTTGGAAGTGGTTGTAGTTTCTGGCCACCCTTGCTGTGTAAAACAGGTTTTTGAACGGGAGCTAACTTTGGTTGTCTGAAGGTTTCCAAGGGGGCTACACTGCCTGGAGTTGTACTGTGGAAGAAACCCTAAAGAATATCACTTCCACTTCCCTGCCAAAGATAAGAGCCTGGTTGGAGAGTTTGCTGTGCATGTCTGCTGATAACCCTGCTTCTGCTGCTACCCATCTGCAGCGGTTGAGAAGTCCTCCACACTGCTTTTCCCTCTGTTCATGTCAGGTCTGGGTGGTACCTGGTGATCTTCTAAAAAGGGAGATCAGGAGACAGTGGGGAGCAGGGCTGAGATCTCCCTCCATCTGTCTGTGGCTGGCAGAATGACCTTTGCATAAGGGAAGTGTGATGTCTTTCGAGGTTGGGTTTTTGTTTATTTGGGTTTTTTATTACTGATAGATTCAGGCACTTTAGGTCTAAAATGACTAATGCTAGTCACTGATTTTTAGTGGTTAAGATCAATGACCTGACCCAGCATGAGCATCTGCTCACTGCAGGTTGTTGGAAGTATTAAAGGCAGAAGCATGTGTTTTTAGAGGTGAATTTTTCATTGCTAAGTATTTTATCAGATACCAAATTAATCTTCTCTGGACTGACAGGGACTGAGCTCTGCTCAGAAAACTTTTTGTTGCTTTGGCTGATGTCAGAGTAGTCTCCGTTGAACTCTGGAGGGTCTTAACCTACGTGGTTCATGGGATGGCAACTTCAGAGCTCCTCTTAAAGGCTGAGAGGGGAATGAAACACCACGACAAGAAGCAGAGGGAGTCCCGAGGGGTTTAGGGAGGAGGAAGGGAACCTAATGCCTTCTGCTCTGAACTCCTGCGCTGTGCCCATGCTTCACAGTCATACATAGCCATCCTCTCTGTGTGTTCTTTGTCCAGGTGGGAGTTTGCTGCAAAGTTCTGCTCCTGTAAATATCCCCGGGTCCCTTGGAAGCTCTGCCTCCTTTCACTCTGCCTCTCCTTCTCCACCGGTCAGCCTCTCATCGCATTTCCTTCATCAGCCCCAGGGACACTTAAGCCAATCAGAAAACACGTTCCTGGGGACATCAGCTTCTCATGGATCATTAGGTAAATGCACAGTGTGTGTGTCCCATGTACATGCCTGTCTGTGCCATGTAAGTATTTTCTTTTAAGTCAGCTTTAATTTTAATGTGTTATTTCACTGCTGCCATTTGTATCTTTTCTTCCCATGAGAACAGCAACAGCCCTAGAAGCTGCTCTACCAAAAATCAGCTAATACCTTGTGAGCAAGGGAGCATTTCCCTCTGCTTCCCGTGGATCTAGGTTGAGAAAAAAGGACAGATAATTTTAGGAGACTCATCCTGATGGTGAATTTCAGGGAAAAGAGCTCTCTCTGCCTTTTCCTGCCACCAGTGCTGTGCCAAGACTTCACTTTACATGAAACTCAGAGTTGGGTCCTCAGCTTTGCTTATTTAGGGGTCTGGGGAGGAAGGATGCTGGAGAGGAAGAGAAGAGGGAGGATGCTGGGGAGGAAGGGCAGAGGAAGGATGGTGGGGAGGAAGAGTGCTGGGGAAGAAGAGCAAAGGAAAGGTGCTGGGGAAGAAGAGCAGAGGAATGATGCTCAGGAGGAAGGAAAGAGGAGACATTCTGGGGAGGAAGAGCAGAGGAAAAGTGCTAGGGAGGAAGGATGCTGGGGAGGAAGCTCAGAGGAATGATGCTCAGGAAGAAGGGCAGAGGAAGGATGGTGGGGAGGAAGGATGCTGGGGAAGGAGAGCAAAGGAATGATGCTCAGGAGGAAGGGCAGAGGAAGGATTCTGGGGAGGAAGAAGAAGGATGCGCAGGAAGAAGGGCAGGTGAAGGATTCTGGGGACAAAGAGCAGAGGAAGGGGGCTAAGGAGGAAGAGTGCTGGAGAGGAAGGGCAACGGAAAGGTGCTGGGGAGGAAGAGCAGAGGAATGATGCTTGGGAGGAAGGTCAGAGGAAGGATTCTGGGGAGGAAGAGGAGCGGAAGGATGCTCGGGAGGAAGGGCAGGGGAATCATGGCACTCATGGGGCTGGGGTGCACGGGGGGACCCCTCTGCTCCCCTGGATGGAGCATCCAGCCCCCACTCACCTGCAGCCGAGGGCGGGGGGGTGCTGTGGGGGGCGATGCTGGAGGCACCGAGGGGCAGAGCAGACACGGGTCTCCTGCGCTGCCTCTGCACTGCTCGGTCCAAGCTCTGCTGCTGCAGAAGGAAGATGAGGAGAAGCCCATGGGCAAGCAGAAGGTGGGACCCCATCCTTCTTTGCCCCCCCGGGGGCTGGCATGGTGTGGGGGGGGAAGGTCCATCAGCAGAATGACAGAATCACAGAATCACAACAACCACCAAACCAAAAACCATCACCCACCCACACAGCACCCCACCACAAACCAGTAATCTTGGGCACTAGAGCAGGCCCTGAAGAGCCATGTCTACACGTTTCTTAAATACCTCCAGGGATGGTGACTCCACCACCTCCCTGGGCAGCCCATTCCAATGGCTGAGAACCCTTTCAGTAAAGAAATGGTTCCTAATATCCAACCTGAACTTCCCCTGGTGCAACTTGAGGCCATTTCCTCTACTGCTTATAGGTCAGATTGGCTTCTGGGAGCTCTAGAGCAGACTTGGGTCATTGTATTTTTTTTTCTCCTGTTTGACACTCTGCTCCCAGTTTTGCAGCATGGACTTTGCAAAACATTACAGTGTTCCAGATTTGTCCCCTTTGCTCCTTTTTCTTTCCCCCTCTTGAGGATCTGTTGCCTGTATGAGGGACTGTGACGGGAAGAGAAATGGTTTGGAAGCTTCAGCTGTATCAGGCAGAACTGGGAACTGAGGGGCCAGCTCTATTTGATTATCCAGATGCAGGATTACCTTGAGAAATAAGACTTGTTTGATGGGCTCAAGGCTACTACAGTGACACTTGATCTGCTGATTTCTGTGCTAGTAACACTAAATGTTAGTTCTCTCTGTTGATACGAGATATAAATACTTCTTCAAATTTGAGATACACTTTAATCTTTAATATTCAGCTTAAGCTAATAAAATGATTACATGCCTTTGTAATCTGTTTCTGCATGCACTTACCTGTGTAACTGCATCCCTTGTTTGCGTAGGTGAAAACCATGCTTCCATGCCTTGCAACTGCTATTTGTTTGGCTTTAACAGCTTTTACAATTATTGTAATAAGAAAAGAGACATCAGAGGGCATCTCTACTATTATTTAGTGTTGAGGCTGGCTGTCCATCCCAGTTTCAGTAAGAAAAGGCAAAGTTGCTGATAAGGCCTGCTTTTAATTTCAAAAGCAACAAGTTAAGCAGTTATATTTGTCTTGACTATGTAGTTATACAAATAAAGCAAAAGAAAAATAGGAAATGCACAAATGCATTTAAATAGCTTATTTTAAGAAAAAAGTTGGATATATTCCTGTAATACAACAAAACCATTTTTGCTGAGGTTTTGGTAAGATATTTATATAGTAACCTAGCAGTTGGGAATCTAGAATCTGTCTGTTCTGTGCGACTTGCTGAATGAACATGAGTTAGTGTGTGTAGCTGTTGCTTATTTGTATTGCAATTAACTTAAAAATACCTAGTCCTGGGCTGGTTCCCGCTGTGCTGGATGCAAAATGTGCAGAGAAGGCATTCCTGACCAAAGGGGCTTGCTACCTCAAATGTGAAATAAGAACAGCAGGTGGAAAGAGGGAGTAAAAAGAAATGACAAGATAAGCTTGGTCAGCGTTACAGCGGAATCCAAGGTTCTCTGACATCCTGCTTAGGGCTAAGTTCCTGTTCAAGAGATGCGGAGTTTTAAAAATAAAGTCTGAGTGGGGATTCCATTAAAACTTCTTGCTTTCAAATGAGCACACTTCAGAGCAGCTGAAATGGGTCTATGGTAAGTGGCTTGAGCCAGCGAAGATCCCTGACTGCTCTGCTAAATGACTTGTGAATACACTGAAGTCCTTAGTGAAGAGGAGCTACTATTTTTCACCTATATATATATTTTTTTTAAACTCTTTGTGTCTCAGCTGGTACTAAATAGGATGTAAGTGGTGCTGGGTGAGCCCTCAGTGAGAGGCCATTGGCTTGCTTGCAGACACCATCGGTTCAGCTGCTGTAAGCTCAGAATTATCAAATACAACTAGATTTAGGAATGTCCACAGCCAGTGGTGAGCAGCAGTAAATGAAAACGACTCCTATATCAAACTGATCTCATCTCTGTGTGTGTAAGAGCTCACATCACTCAGTAGCTCTGTTCCAGTATGAGCTTTTCCTACTAGCTCTCCCCTGAGTGTAGAGTGTGGATGCTTATTTTAAGTAAATATATTTTTACTATTGAAAGAGTACAAACCTTGGGAGTCTGTGAAAAATAGCCAACTGGTTTTCTACCGCTTTGTCTCCTAAGCCTTGAATTTATTCCTGAAAATAGAAATTATTTGAATGAGCTGAAATAGAGAAGTGGTTAGTTAGTGGTCTCCAGTGCCAGTCGCTGGCTTTGTGCCTGAACTCTGCAGGGGATGAAGCTGCTGTATGTACTGTTGCCTCCACCTGTTTATAAACAGGGTTTTCCAGTTAGTGCTGGTTCTTGCATATGCAAACGGTAATGACGTTGGTGCATTTTAGTCTCACTGTTCGGGAGGTGAGACCAAGCTGAGGAGACAAAATCAGAAATTTTCTTAGGGCATAGTGTGAGAGGAAGCACCACCTGGGCTGGTTTGTGAACCAATCTGTCACCAGTGCTGATGGCTGTGCTGCACAGGAAGGTGGGAAGGCAGTAAGCAGTTCAGAGGTTCTCATGTGAGAAGGGGGATTCAAGCTAATAGTCAGCTCAGCTCTAAAATTGATGCTTCTAAAAACAGCCTGGTTCAAAGGCTGCCTCCACTCACTGTCTTGGGTCCTGCCTCTGTCATTAACGATGAGGCCTAATGGTGTGAAACTTCCCCTATAAAGTTCCTCTGTGGCAGACTCCTGGGTCCTGGGGATGAAATGAATTCTTAAGGTGATCTACTTTTTCCCCTACGTACATGTTTTCGAATCCTGGATTTCACAGGGGTAGGGAGGGAATGGGGAAATTGCCAGCACCTGTGACATAACCCTCTCTATTTCCCTGTGAAACAGGTTTAAATGGGATGAACAGCAGCATATGGGAACACTTTGCTTCGGGGAGTTTTTCGCCCAGTACCTCACCTGCATTTCTGTCAGGTCCAGGTGCTGCGGAGCTGGCACGGCTACGACAAGAACTGGATGAAGCCAACGGCACAATAAAGCAGTGGGAAGAGTCTTGGAAACAAGCCAAACAGGTACTTGGGCAATTCCTGGGAAAGAAGGATTAGGGGAGTGTAAAGGAGTAGGAGGGTGTCAGCCTTTTCAACAGGAGCATTCCAGACAGTGAGGTGATGGGAAGAGCTGTGGGTTTTTACAAACAGATTCTCTTACACGTTCTTATTATTCC
The DNA here is from genome assembly GCF_001431845.1 of Calidris pugnax. Lineage (NCBI taxonomy): Eukaryota > Metazoa > Chordata > Aves > Charadriiformes > Scolopacidae > Calidris > Calidris pugnax. Next base: position 5,456,288 of record NW_015090778.1, read on the forward strand.
TGATGCCTTGGAAAGGGGGGGACTGAGTCACTGTGCTTGATGTGTTGAGATGCTGGTTGTGCAAGGCCAGGTGTCACAACGGCTGCACTGAGGTGTTTGACAGTCTTTTGGACCTGGCAATTGCCTGAGATCCGTGACAATTTGCCAGTGTGCAAAGTTCATCCTCTTAACGGTGTGAGCCAAATATATAGAACCCCAGCCCAACCAGATGGGGTAAATGAGCAGCTCTTTAAGGATATTTCAGATTTTGGGAACAGGGCAGATTGGACAGAGCACGCTCCTGGTAAGAAGTCTGTGGAAATGGATAGTTATGCCAGGGATTCTCTATTGGAGCCTGACTGAGTTTTCCCTCTCCTCCTTCTCCCCTCTTTGTTGGAACCTGTAGGCTTGTGATGCTTGGAAAAAGGAGGCAGAGGAAGCAAATGATCGCGCCAACACAGCTAACATGGAATGTGAACTGGCCCGGGAGCAGAGGGAAGCCTTGGAGCTGCAAGTGAAGAAACTGCAGGAGGAGCTGGAGAGGATCCACACAGGCCAGGACCCTCAGTTTCTACGCTCCTTCTCTGACCTGGAAACACTCTCACTCTCTTCACTTTACACCCTTCAGAAACAGCTGCGGGCAAACCTGGAGAAAGTCGATAAGGTGAGTGCCAGGGATCTGCAGGGCAGGGCTTTGCTCTCTCTGCTCCTACAGGTCGTGGCTTTTTTTCCCCTTTTCTTTAATACAGCCAGAAATCAGCACCCTTTCAAAGCAATTCCATGTGGATGTAGGCAAAAGTGAGCTTTAGCCAGCTTACAGGAAAACACCCACCTCTTCTTTATGTCTAAAGCGCAGAGTTTTAAGTTAATCAAAGCTGCTCTGTTGAACCTAAAGGTCCTAAAGGACATTGTGCTGTGCTGCTTCGCTTTTGCTTCCGAAAATGAGTGGGTGGATGCTGTGGGTCCTTCCCCTGCTGCCTCCTTGCTGTTCCCCAGACCGGGTGGCGCAGGACGGCAGCCTCTTTGCTCTGTGACCTGGATGCTTAACGTTTCGCCCTGTCCTCCCCCTCTCTTGCAGGCGGTATTTCAGATGCAGTCAGTGAAATGCCTTAAGTGTCAGGAGGAGAACCGGGTGTTGTTACCGTGCCAACACGCCGTGCTGTGTGAAACCTGCGCCGAGGAGGGCGAGTGCCCCATCTGCCACCCCAACAGGCCCCACTCTCTCCAGTCGTGACCTTCCGAGGACACTCGTTCTAATCATATCGTATAGGACTTTTTAACTTTATACATACGTAGATATATATGTATGTGTACATATATATATGTATGTGTATATATATATGTATATATGTGTGTGTATGTGCCTGTTTGTGTATGTGTGTATATATATGCACACACACGCACATACACACATAAAACAAAAATTAGTTGCAGAGCACTTTTTAATATTTTACATCCCGTATCTAAACTGCCCCTCACCCGTGCCCCACTAATTCTAACTCTTGAGGAACTTTGAGAGCTGTTTTTAATACAGATCAAAGGGCCATTTGCAAAGAGTCTGTGTTTCTCCTCTTTTTCTATTTAGGTGATAACAAATTTTTGACTATTTCCAGAAGGATTTAGAGTGGGCAAGAGGGGCTTCCACGTGCTTTCCAGAGGGAAGAGTTGAGATCACAGGGAGGATCAAGGTGGATTGAAATGACTTGTTGGTGTCTTCAGTCTCCCTTCTCTTTCACTGACCCAGCTTGGTTAAAGCTGTCCTCCCTGATGGAAGCTCTGCTGGGTGCCTGCCTGGTGGGCCTCACGTTGCCGATCTCTGAATGTGCAGGAACTTTGTCTGCCATTTAATCAGCAAAGTTCGCTTTTTAAATTTTTTTTACACTCTTTGTATATTTGTATGAAAAGAAGAAAAGGGGGGAGGGAGGGAAGTATTGGATCTAGACCAAGCCAAGCCCCAAAATTCAGTGACTAATGTTCATTGCTGATACAGCAAACACGTTCCAGGTCTGAGCAGCCTTAGAAGTATTGCTCTTGGGTCAGCTCAAGTTCTTTATGAAAGGAACACGGATGCAAGGTCAGTTGTCTCCAGGCACCCCTTTGTCTAGAGACTTTTGACTGTTTCAGACCAGATAAATCTTCTTTTAGCCATGGGGACCTGTTTCATAGTCACTGCTGAAATGCATGAAACAATTCCAGGTAGTCAGGCCACCTTTCTTGAACAGAGTTGATGTTTCCTGTGAGCATCTCCAGGATGGGTTATGGATTGCTGAGTCCAGAAGCCCTCATGCTTCATGATCACGTACACCTGTGGTGACAGAGAAAGTCCAGCGTGACAAAGAAACGCCACCAGCTTAGACCTTACCAGTAGCTGAGCTTTCCTGTGACTTTCTTTACCAGTGTGTCCATTGGGTTTTTACATCAGGTGGATTGCAGTAACCTGCTGGGATCTCAACCAAAAGGCCACTCAGTTGATTAAACATTTTTATTTTGCACAGGGAATACTGCCTGTGCCACCCCTCCCTGACCTGGAAAAGCACTGGAACCTCCAGCAGCCCACTGTTGTAGGAAAACTGAATTTTTACCGGAGCCTCTCAGAAAGCTTCATATTTAATGCAAAGACATAATTAGGTTTGCTTCCATAATTCCACCTTTCCTTTACATGGAAGGGGTTAATATGCATTCCCAGATGATCTCTTAAGTGCAGCTCTGTGTAGTTCTTTTTTATGTTTTTCCCATTAACTTGTTTTTGGGTTTTTTGGTAAAAATGCTTTTTTTTCCATGTGTATTTTATTGTAACTAGCATCAGTTTTTTTAATTTTTTTTTATGGAGAGACACTGTTGAGTGATTATTGTGGCTATGTTGTTTGGTTATAGCCTTTGAATGTCTGTGCCATGGGGCAGCACATCTGCCTTGGTCTGATCTTAAAGAAAGACCTTTTATTAAAATACGTGAACATTTCTTTTTCTAGGAAAAAAAAAAAAATAAAGAAAAAAGTGGGGGGAGGAGGAAGAAGCCCAATTAAGATAAAAAATTTACTAAAAAGTTTTTGTAACTAACTTAAGTCATAAGAAATAAACTCTTGAATCGGGTCTTTAATATTTATAAGAAGCAGAGCTGATCAGCCCGTTTTGGCTATTGGTTTGTAACAGTTTTTGTTAGCGTGGTGGTTTATCTGCTCTGGGGGACCGGTCAGGGTGATGCTGCCTCTGGCTCTTGAATCGGGTCTTTAATATTTATAAGAAGCAGAGCTGATCAGCCCGTTTTGGCTATTGGTTTGTAACAGTTTTTGTTAGTGTGGTGGTTTATCTGCTCTGGGGGACCGGTCAGGGTGATGCTGCCTCTGGCCAGCCCTCAATTTTCGGAACTCTCTGGCACTTGGCTGCGTTTGATTCCCACAGGGGCTCTTCACTTTGTCCCTTCTTTTCAGAAGAAACTTGTCCCCCGGTGGCAGCTGTGTCTGTCTCATTGGGATGTCCACTCCCCCTGTGATGCAGGGCTGTCGGGTCGAGGGGGAAGAGAGAATTTGCCCCCAGTTTCCGTGGGGTCGCACTGCTTCGGCAGGGGGGGCGCAAGGAAAATTCCAAGACAGAGAAAGCACGTTTTTCCCTTTTGAGTAAAACAGTTTCTCTGTTTTAAAACTTACACTGAAGGACCAAAGAATTCAAAGCTTCCCCCCTTTGTGGCCCTTAAACTTTGACTTTCCATTGCCACACTGTACTCATGGCAGAAGAGCCTGAAGGAATTAGCACTAGCCCCTTCCCTTGCCCCCACCCCAACCTATCTCAGCACTCTCTTTGCACAAGCACATAGACTATTTCTCGCTTTCCTCTGGTTCTTTAAGAAACACTTTCTAAATTTAGGTTTCTATCAATTTGTTTGCTGCTTTAAAAAAATATATAAAATATCTGAAATGTGAATTATTTTCTTAAGCATCAGATGGAAAAGAGAACTTTGACCATTTTGTGAATATTTTAGGGGGCCACTTATGTGACAATTCTGAAACTGAGGTGAGAGCAGGGGGAAAGGGTGGTGTTTCTGACCCACTCCGGGGAAGGCTGAGCTGCAATCACAGCGCTGCATTTAAGGCTTAGGAGTCTGGGCTCGGCTTCTGTGTGCTGTAAGAAGAGTCTTGTTGAAATAAACCTGGTGCTAATATGTACAGCCCCTGTAATGTACTGTCACGCTTCCTTCTGAAGCAGGACCTCCCTTTTACAGGACACACAGTAACACATCAGACCCAGGAGGGGCTTTTTTTGGCCGAGTCATGGCTTCCAAATGAAATTTTGGTCCGCAAGGCTCCTGGCTGAGCAGCCCAGCTGGCTGCTGCTGAGCAGCCCTGAACACTCCTGGGTCCTGCCTCTTCGTACAGACTCCTTATTGGATAGTGACATTTTCCTCCCCAAATTTTTGGGAGCGTCGGAAGCGTTGACCTCAGTGACTAGCTGTGCAGGTTGGACGCTTCTGAGCTAATTTCTGGGGGAAGGGAGTCTTAATAGTGGTGTGAAACCACAGAATCTTAAAGGTCAATAAACTTTTGCATTATTATGGAAGAACAATGTAGAAGCAGATGGCTCAAGCCGCCACTATCCTGGGTACATAGATACCAAAAAGCAAGGTTAGAGCTGTAGATGAGAGCCAGGAGCTGAAGAATTTTGGCATCGCTTTGGGCTGACAGGACCACTTTTAGATCATCTCTAGCCTTAGCTGATGTAGCCACGGGCCAGCTGTGGCACAGGAGGGACTGGGGGAAGTCTCAGAGCTGGAGCACAACATTTTCCTTAAGCAGATTTCCCCCCTACCCTGGCCCTGAAGGGGAGTTGCTGCAGCTGCTCCCCTGCCAGAGGGTTTTATACTTTCCATACATCTCTGAAGCTGAACCTGAGCCGCTTGCAAGGCTTGGGTGGCTGAGACCACGAAGAGAAGTCCTTCCCCTGTGAGGAAGCCCATAATGCTGAATGGACTCAGTAATTCTTTGCTGTTCCACCAGCCTCCGAACCTCCTCTCTTTCTCCTTTCCCTCCCCCACCTGAGAAGGAAGAATATTACCAGTGTTTTCCTCCAGAATTATAATAATCCTTGGAGTGATGGCCAACAGCAAACTAGATGTTACTGATGTAAAACCTAGTATTTTAAAGGTGAAGTATTCCTGCAAACTAGTGACTGCATCGGAGAGATTTCTGGGGCTTCCCCACTCCGTAGCTTCCAATGTTAAAACAAAATAAATACAGTATACGTTTAAAAAAAAATAATGATGATAATAATAATACTACTACACACTGCAGTATTTCTGGTGGCGATTCCTGACCAGTCTCTTCCCCGCTTTCCCCAGGAGGAAGGGCACTGGGCAGAAGAGCCCCTAGTCCGTGTAGAAGTTGGCAGAATGGTGATCGGTGGTGTGTAAAACGTGTTGTTGATTCCATGTATAGAACTGTGATTTCAGCTGTCGTTCTCTCGTACTCTGTAAATATGTGTTTTGGCTGTCGGAAACCTGGTTTAGACTCTTTTCTTGGCAGAGTGAATTTGCATGTGGGGCTGGAAAGAACTCAATCTGTGTCACAGTTTCCAAGGGCAGGATGGATTTTTTTTTTTAGAGGACAATAAATTTTTATTTTTTTGCTAAGAAAAAAAAAAAATAATCTAATAAAGCAGTGTGTGTGTGCGTGTACGCGTGCCCGGGGTGTATGTGCAGCCCCGTGCCCTGCTCTGGGGCTTGGGGAGCAGTGGAGAAGTCTGGGCGATGGAGCCCTTGATGGAATACATCTCCGTGGCCAATTTTGCCTTCTCCCTTGAATGAAACCAATAATTTCTTCCTGAGCTCCCTTCTTTGGGATCAAGCCCCTTTTTTTGGGAGCAGGGGGGGTTGTCCTTCACCTTTGTGATTGAGGTGCAATGGCAGAGGGGGAGAGTCGGTGCGGTGCGGTTGGTGGGGGCTGAGATTTTGTTGGAAATGGTATAAACCACAGAGGAAAGAGTGTTTTATCACCCAGATTCTGGGTCCTGACAAGAATTTAACTCTCAGGGTCTCCCCCAAGAGCTGGGGTGGGGGGAAGTGAGCTCTGCCTCCTCCTGTGCCTGTGCATCAGGGGGTGCCAACATCTACATCGTTACATACATAAGTTCATCTGTTGGCACCCAAAAGAGCATGCCTTACATATGGATCTAAGTATTACCTTTCATTTTTGGTCTAATTAATGCTTTGAAGCTGCGTCAATCACTTACCCTTAGTCCAATCACAACAATAATCCAAATCATCCAATTTAGATTATTAGTAACACAATAAAATCAGTAAACGTAGGTTCCTGCCCCCTTCCCTCTTGTGTGGCAGGGATCTGCCTGGGCTGGGGCTCCTCACCAGGAGGAGGAGGATGATGGGAGTTTCTTCCTCCCCAGCCTTGCATTTGTTGGAATCTGGTTTTAGGCTTCAAGCCATGTTTTTTAATGCTTAGAGTGTTCTCCTCCTGGTCAAGGGGGTGAGTTACCTTCTGATCATTCAAGGTTTATTAGTCCTTTCTCTATAAAGCATATTATTTCTTCTGGGGTGGGAAAAGCCTTACACAGCTGCCTGGAACCTTAAAATTAAGCTAAACCCCCTCGGGTAACACAGCACAAACAGAGCAAGGACCCTGCTCTGGAATCTTTTCTCTCTGCAGAGCTAGAAGGACAGAAAGGAGTGATTTAAGCCAGCAAATGGCTTCCTCGTGAGCGAGCAGCGCCTTAATCCCTCCTGCTGTGGGTTCGGGTGAGCCTGGTCGTGTCCTATTGATGCCAAAAGGAGCTTTTTTTATTTATTTTTTTCCTCCCCCCTCCCACCCACGCATCGAGGGCTTGGCCTGAATTGACCCAGCAGTTGCTGAGCCCACCCAGAGCAGCTGCTTCTCCGGTACCCAGGAGGGTGATGCTTTTAATTCCCCAGGGACCCACAGCAGCTCAAGCACAGCCACCCCCTCGCAGGGTTTTGGGAGGGAGGGACAGGGGGCAGAGGGGACTCTGGATTTCTAATTACTAATAATTGCGGTTTAAAAGCTCCAGAATACCCCAGCAAATATTTAGCAGCCACCTGCCCTGCGGGGTGTTTTTGCTGGACCACCTCACCCTGCAGAGCTGCTGCCAGCCAATGTCCCCACCAATGTCCCCTGTGTGCTACAGCAGAGGGACACAGGGCCCTGTCACAGGCTGGGGACAATGCCAGGGTCCTGCTCGCTGCTGCCCAGGCTCCAGCAAGCCCAAATCACCACATGGTTTGGCTGATGGAGCCACGATGCTCTTTATGGCTGCCCAGGCTCCATTGAGCTCCCTCCGCTCCAGCAAAGCTGCCCGAGGTTGGTACAAGTGGTGGTAAAATACAAAAACACAGAAGAGCTGTGCACATTTAAAAAAAAAAGAATTTAAAAACCCCAACAAGCTCAAAACCAAAAAGCCCTGTGGAAAACCATGTGCCCAGGGAGGTGCCAGGTCCAGAGCCAGCAGTGGTAGGGATGGCTTCAGCACCATGCAGCCCTGAGGACACCCAGATCAGCCCCGAGGACACCCAGATCAGCCCTGAGGGCACCCAGATCACACCCAAGGACACCCAGATCTGCCTGGGGCCCTTTTGCCACCACCGACCCACCACGTGCTGCCCATCCTAAGAGCCTTTTGCCGTGCCTGAGCCAGACCTGGGGCTTCATCAGGCTCTTTCACACCCCAAAGACCCAGCTCCATCACCAGGATGACGGGCACCAGCTGTGCTGCATCCTCAGCCCAAAACCTGTGGTGGCAGCTTCCCCAGCCCTTTGATTTACACCTGGCTCCAGGTGACACTTTGTGTTGGGCTGTAACTCAAACTGACCCTACACCCAAATACACCCAAGTCCTCGCCGAAGCCTCGGCCATCACCACAAAGCACTCTTCCCCCCTGGCACTACACAGACTCAGCCCACGCATCAGCTTTGGTGCTTTTAATTTAAAATAAGAGGCTTATCCACAAGGGGAAAAAAAAAAAAAAGGGAAAAAAAGGCAGGTTTGGCCACGTGTTGTCCCCACCCCAAGTAAATGAGGATGCTTTTGTGTTGCCCTGACACAATGTCCCACCAGGAGGGCTGGGGACACGGCCAGGCAGTGTGGCACTGGCAGGACAAGCTCATGGGGACAGGCAGGGACAGCCACACACTTTAACAACCTCCCCCCCCCGTAGTGTTGCTAGTCCAGACAGGGAAAGAAATCCCCCGAAATACCGTGTGCCCACCCTCCCCAGCCTCATGGGAGCATTGCTACCCCAGGGTGGGGGTGAGATGGCCGCAGGGAGGTGGTGGGGGGCACAGGGACCCCCTCTGTCCCCTGGGTCCCTGCGGGCGGCTCCAGCTCCAGCGCTGGCAAAATTCCTGGGGTCCCACTGGCTGGAACCCCTTGTTTCGGGACCTTCCACCTCCCTCACTCCGTCTCCTTGGACTGCTTGGCTCGTTGCTTGCGGAGCTTAACGAAGGCCTGAGCCTCTTTGTCCCCCTTCCTGGACTCCAGCAGCCGGAGGATCTCATCTCCTGCCAGAGAGGAGGGGAGGGATGGTGGGAGATGCTCACCATGGTCCCCTCCTCACCCCATGGAGCCTGGGGGGGGGCTCGGTGGAGCTGTGACACCACGTACCGGTGGGTTTGGGGTGGGTGAGGAGGAGGCGGGTCTGGGGTACCCGTCCCGTGTCAACCTGGTCCTCGTCGTCATCGAGGCCGGGCAGGTGGCAGAGGGGGAAGAAGGCTTCACCCTCCAGGTCGTTGGCCCCCAACGTGTCGTAGTCGAAGACGGTCAGCAGCAGGCAGGCCCCCTCCTGCCGGCACTTCTCGGGGGGGATCAAGCTGGGGGGGGGGATGCAGGGGAACATCACATCCCACCCCCTCGGTCCCAAAATTCAACCTTCCTTCCCCCAGGTGGGAGGCCACCCCCACACTGTACTGACCCCCAACCTCTTAAAAGCAATGAGACCAGCCTGTGGGACGCAGATGTTTGGGGTGCTCCTACTCCTGCTCCCACCCCTGGACCCCCACAGGGGGTGAAATCCCAGGGTAGGACCCAGTTCCTGGAGCAGCAGCCCCATAGCGGGGGGCTTGGTTGAAGCACTGGGGGCTGCAGGGACTGGGGGGCGGGGGGGGGGGGTGGTGGTGGGTGTCAGCCCCTACGTACAAGTCGAAGGCTTCGTCGAAGAGGGGGTGCAGCTCGTTCCTCTTGCACTGGGTGGTCCGGGCGACCACCTCGGGGAACTCGTGCCGGGGCTCCAGGGTGAGCTGGACAAAGGGGTCACTCGAGCCTGGGGGGGGGGGGCAGATATCAGCCCCCTCCCACCACCCCCTCTGCCCCAGCACAGCCGGCTGAGCCCAGACGGGGTGGCCAGACACAGTGGGGCAGCTGGGGGTGGTGGTCGGGGGGGGGATGCAGGGGAACATCACATCCCCCCCCCTCGGTCCCAAAATTCAACCTTCCTTCCCCCAGGTGGGAAGCCACCCCCACACTGTACTGACCCCCAACCTCTTAAAAGCAATGAGACCAGCCCCCAGCACAGCCGGCTGAGCCCAGACGGGGTGGCCAGACACAGTGGGGCAGCTGGGGGTGGTGGTCAGGGGACCCTCACTTCCACCCTCCAACCCAACCTCTGAGGGTGCAGGAGCATCCCCAACCCTGCCCACACGTGGAACAGGCACGAGTGGCTGCAAGAGGAGTGACCTCTCCTGGAGATGTCCCCAAATGACAACCAGCCTTGTCAGATTTTTCTGTCTGAGATGTGATTTACCCAATGGGAAAAAAAAAAACGAGACCAGCCTGTGGGACGCAGATGTTTGGGGTGCTCCTACTCCTGCTCCCACCCCTGGACCCCCACAGGGGGTGAAATCCCAGGGTAGGACCCAGTTCCTGGAGCAGCAGCCCCATAGCGGGGGGCTTGGTTGAAGCACTGGGGGCTGCAGGGACTGGGGGGCGGCCCTCCAACCCAACCTCTGAGGGTGCAGGAGCATCCCCAACCCTGCCCACACGTGGAACAGGCACGAGTGGCTGCAAGAGGAGTGACCTCTCCTGGAGATGTCCCCAAATGACAACCAGCCTTGTCAGATTTTTCTGTCTGAGATGTGATTTACCCAATGGGAAAAAAAAAAACCACACTGCTGGGTTGTGCTGCACGGTGAAGGCAGTGGGAGGTGGGCACAGGGTCCTGCCTGCCACGTCCCACTGGACCACCCCAGACCAGCGCAATGACCCCCCCTTCTTCCCCAAATTTCACTGAATTTCACTGAATTTTTAGAATTGGAAGGGACAATAGAGATCATCTAGACCACCCTGCCAAAGCAGGACCACCCAGAGCTTGTCAGAGCATGTTACTCAGGAGCATCCAGAAGAATCTCCAAAGAAGGGGGACTCCACACCCTCCCTGGGCAGCCTGTTCCAGGGCTCCGTCACCCTCACCGTGAAAAAGTTCTTCCTCATATTCAAGTGGAACCCTTTATGTTCCAACTTGTGCCCATTGCCCCTTGTCCTCTCACTGGCAACTACTGAAAAATCCACCTCCTCAGATGTGAAAGCAAATCAAGAGAGAGTCCCACCACTCCAAGCCCTGCCAGCATCTCTCCTACCCAGGGGTGCATCGGGGATCGAGGACGGGGGTCCTGGGGCGGTGGGGCTCCCCAACCCACCCACACCCACCGTTGGAGTCCAGCGGGATGAGGTTGACGGCGTTGAGCACTTCCACGCGGAGTTTCTGCTCCGAAGGGCGATACGCTGCCTTGATGGTCACGGCCCCGTACTTCTCTGATTTGGTGTCCCGCTGAGTGGTGGGGCACAAGAATAAGGGTGCTGCCCTTCAGCACGCTCACCGAGGGGATGCCCAGGGTCCAGTGGAGGTGAGAGGGCATTTTGGGGTACCAGGGGGTGATGGGCATCCTATGGGACACAGCTAAACCCCCTCCTGCCCACCGCCAGGGCAAAAGCAGCCTGAACAGCCCCAGGGCTGGGAGGGTGGTGGGGAAATCCCACATTTTGGCAGGTGGGCTGTGCTGGGCATTCTCGCATGTGCAAGGGTGGGATGTGGGAAGGGGCTGGGAGCACCATCCTGAGTCCTACCTGCTGCTGGATCCTGTTGCTGAAGTATTTCTGGATGAGTTTGCGGCTGGTGGAGGAGCAGAGGGCCAGGTGGGTCTCCAGCGACTGCGGGGAGGACAAGAGGTGACCGTCGAGCAGATGGATGGGTCTGTAGGATGGGTGCCCTGGAGGGCACCCAAAGGAAACCCTGGGGACCCAGCACCCCATACCAGAAAAGCTGGAGTGTGGAGGTTCTCCAGCGACAGCCCGCAGCCCTCGCCATAGAAGCACAGCTCCAGGCTCTGGGGAGAAGGATGCTATTAGCTGGCACCCAAACACCCCTCCCTGCCAGGGACCCCCTTATGCCCCCCCCGGTACCTTCAGGGCACAGTGCAGCTTCTTGTAGCGGTGGGCCGAGGGGACCTTCTGCGCCGCGGCTGCCGACAGCACAGTCAAGGTGTGATGCCACAGGAGGGTGAGGAGGCTGCAGGGGTGAGGGAGGAAGGCCATGAGCGGGGCTCTGGGGTAGTGGGTTGGGGTGTTTGGTCCTCGGCCAAGGGGCTTTGCCAAGCCCCAGAGGGACCTGGCTCATCCCGCTGGGCTGAGGAGCCAGCCCCAAAGCGGGGTATCCCTGAGCCCCATGGGGCTGAGCTGGGGGGACACTCCTGCAGAGGGACGGTGACGCTGCTGGTCACACCATGGTGCATCCTCAGGGCCCTGGTCACCTTTTGAAGTTCTCCTGGACAAGATGCTCATTGAGATACTGCAGCTCCGACTCCAGGAACTTCATGAGCGGGATGATGGACTGCAGCGAGAGGAGAGGAGTGTTGGGGGGGGGGACAGGGGGGTCATACCCAGCAGAACACAGCGAGGAGAGAGGCAGGGTGCTGCTGGCCAGAGCTAGCAGGGTACAGGAGGGTCCAGAGGGGCTTCCTCCCACAGTAAGGACACGGACAGCCTGTGCTCAGTCTGGTCCTGATGCCAACACAGGCATCAAACAAAGCCTTATGGGGGTCTGGGCCCCATTGCTGGTGTGTCCCATGTCCCAGGTGTGGGGCAGAGAGAGGGAGGGAAGAGTGATGGGGGCCTCCACCCTGTAGGCAAGGGTTATTCACAGCTGCCTGAAAAAGGCAGTTCAGGAGGTCCCAGGCCAGGTACTTACGTCCTCAGGCTCCCGGGTGTCGTTGGAAGATGAGAGCTCCTGGATGTGTCTGGCGATGCCCTTTTCCAGCTGCCAGGGAGAAAAGCACGGAGGCACTTGGGCTTTGCCTTTTGCACCAGCGTCCCCACACCTGGGTCCACCTTGTCTCCATCCCAGGAGCACTGCGGGCTCCAGGCCCCCTTGGGTGAAACCTCCCCACTTGGGGCTAGGGGACAAGGGCAGGGGTCAGAGGCAGGTGGTCACCTTGGAGCACTGCAGGCTCCAGGCCCCCTTGGGTGAAACCTCCCTACTTGGGGCTAGGGGACAAGGGCAGGGATCAGTGGCAGGTGGTCACCTTGGTGGCCAAGGCTTTCACCACATCCTGGACCTCGCGGTCCAGGCAGGAGTCAGTGCTGTCGAGCTGGTGGTGCAGCGTGTGCTGGATCTGCTGCCGGTCGATGACGTCCCCCGTGCGCTGCTCCAGCTGGGCCCAGTTCAGCTGCAACGGCAGCTTCTGGATCAGCAGCCGCAGCTGCTTGATGTTGTTCACCACGATGCAGAGCTGGAAGAGGTGGGTCTGCTTCAGGGTGTCTCAAACCCTCTGGTGATCCCCCACCGGCTCCATCACTATCTCCATCCCCATTCTCATCCTCATCCCTGTCCCCATCCCTATCCCCATCCCACTCCCACTGCTCATGCTATTTCCCCCTTTGATTATCCAGGATTATGGCTATCAGGGACCAACTGGTCCCCATGAAAGTCAGACATGGGATGTCAGCTGGGTGCTCAGCAGGTCACGTCCCTTTTTACCCAGAAACCATGGCCAAATCCTACCTCTCCCTAAGCAGTGGACCCTGCCTTGATACCAACCCTGTTGGCTGCTTCGCCCTCATTCTGCACACTCAGTGCCAGAGTCTCAGCCCTCTCCTTGATGAGACGGCAGTACATGAGGGCAATTTTGCACATGTCCTACAGGATAGAGAAGAAGTCAACAGGACTGAGCTGGGCAGCATAGGTCCCACCATGGGGCCAGGGGACCCCACCACATTGGAGTGAGATACTGGCCCCATTCATGGAGACCTGTCTCCAAGAGCAGGAGAGGAAATTCCAGCTGCTGGTGCCTGGTATACAAACCTCCACGAGCTTCACCATGATCATGAAGGCTTCCTCGGGGTCCGGCCAGTTGAGCTGCTGCCAGGTCTTCACGATCTGGGCATAGCAAGTGGACAGGTCGACGGTGGATGTGCTGTGCTTGTTGTGCTCCCCAAAGGGTGTTAACTGGCAGGGCAGAGAAAATAAGTACTTTCGTAAGTTGAGAAGCAAAGGGGATGCAGGGTCATCAGCTCTCTCGGGCTGCCACAGAGCAGGAAAGGGCAGGGTGATGTGGTGTGAGGCCAGGGTGGGATGACCTAGTCCAGGAGACTACATCCTTTGTTATGCATTTGGGCTGCAAGGTGGTCTCAGTGCTGTGAGCCAGGCACAACGTCAAGGCATGGAGGGAGCTGGAGTGTCCCCAAAGGAAGGAGGGAGATGTTCTCCCCAGGTTACCTGGTCCATCTGGACGGCTCTCTGTGCCCTCTCCAGCGCAATGGTGTAGGCCTTCTGCAGCCACTGGGGCACAGCTTCCTTGAACCACTGGTGGAAGTTGCTCAGAGCCAGAGGTCCATCCCTGTGGATGAAGGCAACAGCTTCTCCAACCGCACAGCACCAGCACGTGGCCACCACCCCTCCTTGCTCTCACATACAAGAAGCTGCCCCAAGGCAGAGGCAGCACATAGTGCTGTGCTAGGGAGAAACCCCCCCATGTCTGGAAGTTGAGGTCTCCATCAAAGCCACTCAGAGACAAGCCTGAAATCTTACTGGTGATGCTCACATCAGCACTAGACACCATCAGCCTGGTCTGCCTTGTGTGTAATTAGTGATGTAGGTGAATGGGAAGGATTTGAAGTTCCTCTCAATTAACTCCTTCCCTTGCTTTGGCATCTTTCTCTCTCTGGGTGGGATACCTCTTTGGGAGGAAGTCCTTCATCTGGTAGAGCTCCTGCAGGTTCATGTAGAGCTGGAAAAGACTCTCGGCTGTGGGCTTGGACATGCTGCTGTCGACCTCGCGCAGCTGCTCCTGGACATGTTCTGCAACCTGGCAGCGAGCAAGAGAAGGGGGGAGAGCTGTCAGTGAGGGTCTGTCCGGGAAGGCTTGATCTGCTGGGGGCTCTCTGGAGCCATGGTGACTCATCTCAGGGGATTCGTCTTCCTTTTTGGTGGCATTTCATGACATTCATTGGGTCATTTAAGCAGATGATAATCACTTTATGGGCATGCAGGGAAGATGGAGAGTTTCCTTGGCTTTCTCCCTTCCCAGGCTTGCAATATCCAGTTGCCACATGAAGGGTGGCCAAAAACCTCAGCCTGGCTTTAGACCTTGGTCCCACGGGTGCGGAGCGGCCCAGGCTTACTCACCAGGTGCTCCAGCTCCAGGTAGGCGATGGAGAAGAGATTCAACTTCAAGGTGCTGCAAGACAGAAAAGGGGAGTCAGAAGCCTGCCAGCCCCAGCCCAGCAAACCCTCCCTTGCCCTAAGGCTGAGGACAGTACAGCTCTGAGAGGCAGAGATGGGACCACAGATGCTATGTGTGGAGTCCAAGAACCAAGGAATGAGGCGTCAAAGTGCCCTGTTGCTCATGACCCCAGGCAAAGTGGATGAGGGGGGTTTAAGGTCTGAAACCTACTTGATGAAGAATTTATTCCAGATTTTCTGGCACTGCTGGAGATCTCCTATCACCTCCAAGAGGAGTCTGGATAAGGCTTTGCCATTCTCCTCCATGGTCTGCAAAAGAAGGAACAGTTTGTTTTGGATACTCAGTGATTTTGAGATTATCTGGGCTCCATTCTGATCGGATTTATTTCAATGATTTGTTCTTGTGGGATAGCAATCTATCACTAGATCCACATTAGGAGCACCAAGAAGTTGTCAGTAACTGTCACCCTGTGCTTGCATGGCTGGACCACCTCTTGTTCTCCTGAGCATTGCACCAAGGCCTTAAGCTTCAATGCACCTTGGCAGCTGCAGGTAACATGGCTTATGGCATTTTTAAGCTGGAAACCCAAATGCCTTTGTCTGTATCAGAAAACTGGAGAAGCCCCACCTCAGCCTTGTATTCCCACCCTTCCTGGGCCTCCCACCCCTAGCCCAGCAAGTTGTTTCTTAACATGTCAGAGAGGCAGAGATGGGAACTGACCTTCACCATGGGCTTGAGGTGCTGCTTTTTCATGTGAAACCACTCCGTCGTGCCTGACTGCAAGAGAGGGGTCCCGGTGTGATGGCAGGGAAGCGGGAAGAGCAAAGCCAGCCCTGTCACCCCTTCACTCTCTCTGTCCCCTGAGTGTGGGCAGGACCCAGGTCCATGCGGTGGGAACCAGAGGACTGGATCACCAGGTTGAAGAGGGGCAGGTGTTTGTCCCATTCAGGGTGGTCTGTGTGGCTTTGCAGGAGAGGGTGAGGAGTGGGCATTGGGCAGGGGATGGATGAGAAGGGAGAGCCATAGAATCCCAAATCCCGGGGGATAGAGAGGGTGAGACACCCCAGTCCTGCTACCTTCAGTGCTGTGGAGACCATCTGGGGGAGGTCAGGGCTGAGCGTGCACAGCTCGTGGAAAGCTTTCATTTTGCACATCTGGACCAGGACCCTGCAAAAATGAGAACTTTCTGGTGAGAAACAACCACCTCTCCCCCCAGAGACCCTACCCAAACAGAGCTACCCCTCCCAACAATGAGGGACAGGACAATTGTCACAGCAGCCTAGAAGGGGGCAGAAAGGGCTTTTGAGGGTTTTTTCTCAAGCTCACAGGCTTATCCCTCATGGTGGCCAAGCAATATGACCCCATGTGCAGTTGGCACCAGTGCTTGACTCACCGGAGCAGGGACTGGAGCCTCTCCGTGGACCTCGGGACAGAGAGAGGGAAAATGATGTGGTACCTCCGGATGAGGGAGACCCCGTAAGTCAGCAAGGACTGGAAGGACTCAGCCAGCTCTGCTTTCTGGGGAAAGGGAAGGAAACACGTGTTGCCCTCAGCATCAGAGAGAGGTGCTGGAAGGACCATGGCATCATGGTGGAGGCAGCCGGTGGCTCCTGCTCCTTTCTAGCCTGCTCCAGGGATGGGAAAACCCCCCGATGCCTCAGGTAACTTCTCCCTGGAGGGGCTTTGCACTTCAACCTCATGGCTATTCATGAAAAAGTTGAGAGGTGCAGGGTGTAGGGATGCCCTCAGAAAACGGGCAGGAAAAAGTAGGAATTGGGTCATATTTAAGTTTTGCAGGGAGGTGTGATTGACTTGGCGGCAGCGATGAAGGAGGGGGATGTCAGTGCAAAGGGTGAGGGCTTCTCCATGGAGAGGGAGAGCAAACCCCTGGGGCAAAGGGGCTCCCTGGCCTGTGGGTTGTCCTGGTCCCCATGGCTGGTTCTCCCCAGAAATGCCCTCCATCCCCCCAGCACCCCTATACCCCACAAACTCCTGCCCTTCCTGGAACATGGGGGCAGAAAAATGGCCCCAGGAGCTGGAAGGAGAGGCTGGGGGTTGGGTGCATGGGGTACGTTCCCCTGATCTCTGCCCCCAGGGTGGTGCTGGAAGCCCCTCACCTGCTCTGGCTTCAGGCGCTCCTGCACCCACTGGTACTCGATGCTGGTGATCTGGTGGAGCAGGCAGTTGCTGTTGAACTCCAGGCTCTGGTAGAGCTTGCTGTACGCCAGCCACTGCCTGGGGAGGAGGGAGAGGCTGGGCTGAGCCCCTGGGGGCTGGGGGACACACAGAGACCAATGTGGGTCTCCCCCACCCATGGCTACAGCCGGGATTTGCAGGGGCAGGACCCTGGTCTCCTGGTGCTGCTCGGGGCAGGAGACAGTATCAGACACACCACCAGAGACTGGCTGTGGTCAGACTCCCCCAGGAAAGGTGTTGGGACCCGTGACCCCCTCCATGATGCTGTGCCATGTCTCCATGGGTGTGGGGTACTCACGCCATGACCTGGTGGAAGTCGGAGAGGTCCTTCTGCGTGGCGTGCAGGTAGAGCACGGTGCTGGCGTGCCTGCTCAGCTCACCGTCCCAGGAGATGCTGCCTGCCTGCCAGGATGCAAAAGGAGGGTGACATGTCCTGGAGCCAGCTGGGCTGAGCGAGGACAGGGGACAGGCACTGGGGTGGGGGGTGTTTGCAGGGTCACGAAGGGAATGGATGCACCATAAGGCTGCCAGGCACCCAGCAGGCACCACCACAACCCTCCTCCCCATCTCCTTGCAGCAATGTGTCAGGCGTGGTGGGCTCCAAAGGAAGCCTTCACCCCAGCCCAGCTGATGGAGAGCTGCTTCTCCCCCTTGCTACCTGGTGCTGAAGGATCTCGTAGGACACCAGCTGCTGCAGGAGGTGGCGATGGACGGTGTAGCTTGGCTGTGTCCGGCTGCTCGTGGTGGCCCTCTGAAAAGAGACAAGGCATAGGAGAAATAACCATAACTTGCCTGAACATGCAGAGACATGGAATCCAAAAGGCCAGAGAGCCCTGTTTGAAGCCAAGCCAAGTGCACCAGGGGCAAGGCTTCCATGCTGGCATGGAGCTCAGGGGAGGACCGAGCTGGTTTCCAGCATGTGCAAACCCTGGTGCTGGCACCTCTGGTCCTGGGGCAGGGATCTGGGGCCCCAAGAGACAGGCAGCTTCCCTGTCCTGCCAAAAAGGAACGGGGCCCCCTTCCCATCCCCTCCCACCTTCTTGTGAGTCAGCAGGAACTGCAGGTGACACTGTCCCCGGTTGGGGTACGTCTCTGTCCGTGGCTCCAGCTGGTACCACTGGTCATCCCAGCAGTGCAGGTCCTGCACACACAGAGACAAGGGGGAAGCCCTGGGCAGCCTTCCCGGGGGAAGGATCCTGCTCAAGGACCAGCTCCCACTGCCTTAATGGGGCAGGAAGGTGCTGTTTTGGATAACTCTAGAATCGGATTAAAAATAAAAGATGTATAATCACTGTGTTGGAGTGGCTGGGGCACCAAAGTGAGGGACTGGGCATCAAATTGTGGCTCTGAGCTACATCCTGGGCAAACTCGGTGCTGCCACGGGGCTGGGATCCTGCCTGGACCCCGTGAGGTTGAACCAGCACCTGGGGAGTCGCTCGGAGGAGAGGATGCACCAGAGCACTCACCTTCAGGTGAAGGACCACATTCCCCAGGAAATCGTCCTGCCCTTTGTCCTTACGAGCATCTTTGAAGATCCTGAAAGGCATGAACAAAGGAGGGGGTGAAAAGGTTTCCTGTGGCCGTGACCCAGCCATGGTCAGGACTAAGCAGGGCAATGCAGACCTTCTCCCTCATTCCTTCCTTCCAAAGGCAATTTTAAAAACCCAGCAGGCAAATAAACATTTTTTAAACCCTCTTTCCTCGGCAGCCGTGAGAATCAGGCCGTTGAGCACCCACCGTTTGAGGCCGTGGAGGTCCGTCAGCTCCCCCAGCTTGTGCCGCACTGACTCCACCACGTCCGAGTCCCTGTGAGGGTGGGCAGAGAAACCCACCACGGGGGGGAAAGGAGGAAATTCAGGAGATTGCAAAACGTTTCAGGGAGCTGCAATGACAGCGGAGAAGGGAAGGTGCTGGGAGGGGGCAGGGAAGGGGGCAGAATATGTCAGGATGGAGGCCACCCCCAAAACCAGCTCTCCAGCCAAAATCTGCTAGCACACAGCTTCTAAATAAATAAATAAATAAAGGGGCTCAGGATCAATCTCAGTTGGCCTGGGCTCTCACTGGTTGCATCCTGCTCCAGCAAAAAGTGTTGGGGAAAGGAATCTCCAGCTGGTTTCTGGGGCTTTTTAAAGGGTGCAGGACAGGGTCCTGCCAGGGTCCCAGGGACCCTCCCAATTAATGAAAATACACACAGGCCGGGGGTCGGGGTTGGTGGCCGTGGGACATTGCTGCTCACCACATGTCCAGGTGGAAGCTGGCCGTCTCCGTGTCTTCAAACTCCCTGCAAGGCACCAGCGGGATGCTGTTACTCGAGCAGCATCCAAGGGACCCCAGGGGACTGGCAGCAAGCAGGCAGGACAGCTGGGGATTACAGGAAGGTGGCTCCTCCCTGGGGAGACCCCAGACCACCCCAGATAGGATGGGAAACTGGTGGGAGAGCCGCAAGGGAGGGATTTTTACCACGCTTTTGTTTTTTGTCTCACTGGACCTAATGCGTGGGTCAGACCAGAAGCCTGACAAACCCCAGTGGGTCCCATCAGAGCCCCAGCTCCTGGTTGGGGTGAGTGGTGAACCCACCCATCCACCCTGAGAGCCCTGATCAACCCCCCGATGAGCAAAGCTTAAGGGGTGGTAGGTTACAGGATAAATGTCTCGTCCCACGCTGGGTTGAGGGTCTGGCTTATGACTTGTGTGCGATGGATCTGGTCTTCGGGGATGAGGTCTTTGACCACAGCCTTCATCCGCTTCTTGTGGTCATGGTGGGCCAGTTCGTGGCTCTTGGCCTCGATGCTGTGAGATCCTGGTCCGACTGCTCTGGGAGGGTTCCTCTCCGGTTTCTCACAGATGCCCAGCAGGCAGTAGGGGTCACTGAACCCTGCGAGGGCAGAGACCTCGTTGCAAGTCCCCATCGGGAGCAGTGGCTCTCCCTTTTCCCATGGGACACCCACCCGTCTCCACTTACCACTGACGTCTTTACCCAAAATCCCCTTGGCTTCCTTCACAGTTGCTTTCAGGCAGAAAATTGGGCTCTGGAAAAAAAAAAGTAAAATGCTTATGGTGGAGTCACTAACCCCATGAGGAAGGATGGGGCTCGAGGAGTCACTAACCCCAGGAGGAAGGATGGGGCTCAAGAAGGATTTGAATCATCAGCTGCTGCTCATGCTAACAAACAGCTCCTGAGCAACACCCCCAGCATGGCCCAGGGCACCCCAAAGCCCAAACACAGGGGTGAGGAGGCACTGCAGCCCCCCAGCATCATCCTGATGCGGGGACCCCCTGAGCCACAGCACACTGCGGAGATGCCATCTCACTGCGTACCTCCAGTTCTTTGACCTGCTGCATGATGATGTTGTGTTCCTCCTCATCCATGCCGAAAGCCTGTTGTAGATGTCAGGGACAGTTAATGGTGGCTGGAGAGCATCCAGGGGCTTCCCTCCGCTCCCTGGGAGCCAGCTGCAGCTCGAGGGGAGGGGAGAGGAGCAAAGAGCCCAGCAGAATGGCTGGGAACCAGCTGAAAGCTCTTGAGGAAGAGTCTGCTTCCAACCATCCCCAGTCTAAGATAAATATTTCTCCCTAAAGCTAATATTTCCCAGCTGTCCCAGCTCTCCAGCTGGACAGGGCTGCTATGTCTTTCAAGGTGACCATTAAGTATTCCCTCCATGTGCCCCCCATCTCCTTTAGAAGGGAGGGTGGGCATGCCAGGGGACAGGTTTTGGGGATCCCGTTGGAGAGGTGGGGACCTACCTTTTGCACGTAGGTGTAGAGCTCCTGGGCATCAGCAACGTGGTGGGGCTCGGGCTTGCCCAGGCGGTGTAGGATGGTGTAGAGGACCTCCTCGTAGAGCAGGGCCAGCTGTGGGGGGATGCCAACACCTTGGAAGAGGGCCAGACCAGCAAGGACTTTCCCTGTGCATCCCCCAGGATTAGCAGGGTGTCCCCCACAACAGCTCCCAGAACTCCCTGTTGGTCCCTGCCTCCCCCCTCCCAGCATCCAGCCCTTCCTGGCCACCACTGGCTGTTCCTGGAGAGCATCTTCAGGAGCTGAGCCAAGTCTCCAAGCCCCAGCAGCACTGCCACCCCCTCCAGTGCAACCAAGGGAGACCATGGCAAGGACCACACTCGTACCTCTCTCTTGGAGAACCGGTGGGACAGATCCATCTAGAGAAAGAAGAGAGGTTTCCCATTAGATTGGGTAGAGGGTGGGTTTAGGAGGAAACCATGGCCAGGCGGGGCAGCTGGGATGGGGCAGCATCAGGGTGGGGTGCCCCAAAGGACGCTGTGACACCCTGCAGCCAAGAGACCACTTCCATTATCACCCACCAGTGGGGCAGCAAGGGTGGCAACAGCAATTTGGAGTGACCCATAGGAGGCTTTAAAAGCTGGTCACCTACCTCTTGCCCCACAAAGCTGCTTGCTGGCCTGGCCAGGCCCAGCAGGACCAGGCTAGAGAGCAAACCAGCTAAGGGAGAGGGCTGAAGCACAGGGAGGAGCTGCAGGCTGGGCAAGCAGAAAACTGGAGAAGCCCCACCTCAGCCTTGTATTCCCACCCTTCCTGGGCCTCCCACCCCTAGCCCAGCAAGTTGTTTCTTAACATGTCAGAGAGGCAGAGATGGGAACTGACCTTCACCATGGGCTTGAGGTGCTGCTTTTTCATGTGAAACCACTCCGTCGTGCCTGACTGCAAGAGAGGGGTCCCGGTGTGATGGCAGGGAAGCAGGAAGAGCAAAGCCAGCCCTGTCACCCCTTCACTCTCTCTGTCCCCTGAGTGTGGGCAGGACCCAGGTCCATGCGGTGGGAACCAGAGGACTGGATCACCAGGTTGAAGAGGGGCAGGTGTTTGTCCCATTCAGGGTGGTCTGTGTGGCTTTGCAGGAGAGGGTGAGGAGTGGGCATTGGGCAGGGGATGGATGAGAAGGGAGAGCCATAGAATCCCAAATCCCGGGGGATAGAGAGGGTGAGACACCCCAGTCCTGCTACCTTCAGTGCTGTGGAGACCATCTGGGGGAGGTCAGGGCTGAGCGTGCACAGCTCGTGGAAAGCTTTCATTTTGCACATCTGGACCAGGACTCTGCAAAAATGAGAACTTTCTGGTGAGAAACAACCACCTCTCCCCCCAGAGACCCTACCCAAACAGAGCTACCCCTCCCAACAATGAGGGACAGGACAATTGTCACAGCAGCCTAGAAGGGGGCAGAAAGGGCTTTTGAGGGTTTTTTCTCAAGCTCACAGGCTTATCCCTCATGGTGGCCAAGCAATATGACCCCATGTGCAGTTGGCACCAGTGCTTGACTCACCGGAGCAGGGACTGGAGCCTCTCCGTGGACCTCGGGACAGAGAGAGGGAAAATGATGCGGTACCTCCGGATGAGGGAGACCCCGTAAGTCAGCAAGGACTGGAAGGACTCAGCCAGCTCTGCTTTCTGGGGAAAGGGAAGGAAACACGTGTTGCCCTCAGCATCAGAGAGAGGTGCTGGAAGGACCATGGCATCATGGTGGAGGCAGCCGGTGGCTCCTGCTCCTTTCTAGCCTGCTCCAGGGATGGGAAAACCCCCCGATGCCTCAGGTAACTTCTCCCTGGAGGGGCTTTGCACTTCAACCTCATGGCTATTCATGAAAAAGTTGAGAGGTGCAGGGTGTAGGGATGCCCTCAGAAAACGGGCAGGAAAAAGTAGGAATTGGGTCATATTTAAGTTTTGCAGGGAGGTGTGATTGACTTGGCGGCAGCGATGAAGGAGGGGGATGTCAGTGCAAAGGGTGAGGGCTTCTCCATGGAGAGGGAGAGCAAACCCCTGGGGCAAAGGGGCTCCCTGGCCTGTGGGTTGTCCTGGTCCCCATGGCTGGTTCTCCCCAGAAATGCCCTCCATCCCCCCAGCACCCCTATACCCCACAAACTCCTGCCCTTCCTGGAACATGGGGGCAGAAAAATGGCCCCAGGAGCTGGAAGGAGAGGCTGGGGGTTGGGTGCATGGGGTACGTTCCCCTGATCTCTGCCCCCAGGGTGGTGCTGGAAGCCCCTCACCTGCTCTGGCTTCAGGCGCTCCTGCACCCACTGGTACTCGATGCTGGTGATCTGGTGGAGCAGGCAGTTGCTGTTGAACTCCAGGCTCTGGTAGAGCTTGCTGTACGCCAGCCACTGCCTGGGGAGGAGGGAGAGGCTGGGCTGAGCCCCTGGGGGCTGGGGGACACACAGAGACCAATGTGGGTCTCCCCCACCCATGGCTACAGCCGGGATTTGCAGGGGCAGGACCCTGGTCTCCTGGTGCTGCTCGGGGCAGGAGACAGTATCAGACACACCACCAGAGACTGGCTGTGGTCAGACTCCCCCAGGAAAGGTGTTGGGACCCGTGACCCCCTCCATGATGCTGTGCCATGTCTCCATGGGTGTGGGGTACTCACGCCATGACCTGGTGGAAGTCGGAGAGGTCCTTCTGCGTGGCGTGCAGGTAGAGCACGGTGCTGGCGTGCCTGCTCAGCTCACCGTCCCAGGAGATGCTGCCTGCCTGCCAGGATGCAAAAGGAGGGTGACATGTCCTGGAGCCAGCTGGGCTGAGCGAGGACAGGGGACAGGCACTGGGGTGGGGGGTGTTTGCAGGGTCACGAAGGGAATGGATGCACCATAAGGCTGCCAGGCACCCAGCAGGCACCACCACAACCCTCCTCCCCATCTCCTTGCAGCAATGTGTCAGGCGTGGTGGGCTCCAAAGGAAGCCTTCACCCCAGCCCAGCTGATGGAGAGCTGCTTCTTCCCCCCTTGCTACCTGGTGCTGAAGGATCTCGTAGGACACCAGCTGCTGCAGGAGGTGGCGATGGACGGTGTAGCTCGGCTGTGTCCGGCTGCTCGTGGTGGCCCTCTGAAAAGAGACAAGGCATAGGAGAAATAACCATAACTTGCCTGAACATGCAGAGACATGGAATCCAAAAGGCCAGAGAGCCCTGTTTGAAGCCAAGACAAGGGGTGTAAGTGCACCAGGGGCAAAGCTTCCATGCTGGCATGGAGCTCAGGGGAGGACCGAGCTGGTTTCCAGCATGTGCAAACCCTGGTGCTGGCACCTCTGGTCCTGGGGCAGGGATCTGGGGCCCCAAGAGACAGGCAGCTTCCCTGTCCTGCCAAAAAGGAACGGGGCCCCCTTCCCATCCCCTCCCACCTTCTTGTGAGTCAGCAGGAACTGCAGGTGACACTGTCCCCGGTTGGGGTACGTCTCTGTCCGTGGCTCCAGCTGGTACCACTGGTCATCCCAGCAGTGCAGGTCCTGCACACACAGAGACAAGGGGGAAGCCCTGGGCAGCCTTCCCGGGGGAAGGATCCTGCTCAAGGACCAGCTCCCACTGCCTTAATGGGGCAGGAAGGTGCTGTTTTGGATAACTCTAGAATCGGATTAAAAATAAAAGATGTATAATCACTGTGTTGGAGTGGCTGGGGCACCAAAGTGAGGGACTGGGCATCAAATTGTGGCTCTGAGCTACATCCTGGGCAAACTCGGTGCTGCCACGGGGCTGGGATCCTGCCTGGACCCCGTGAGGTTGAACCAGCACCTGGGGAGTCGCTCGGAGGAGAGGATGCACCAGAGCACTCACCTTCAGGTGAAGGACCACATTCCCCAGGAAATCGTCCTGCCCTTTGTCCTTACGAGCATCTTTGAAGATCCTGAAAGGCATGAACAAAGGAGGGGGTGAAAAGGTTTCCTGTGGCCGTGACCCAGCCATGGTCAGGACTAAGCAGGGCAATGCAGACCTTCTCCCTCATTCCTTCCTTCTAAAGGCAATTTTTAAAATCCAGCAGGCAAATAAACATTTTTTAAACCCTCTTTCCTCGGCAGCCGTGAGAATCAGGCCGTTGAGCACCCACCGTTTGAGGCCGTGGAGGTCCGTCAGCTCCCCCAGCTTGTGCCGCACTGACTCCACCACGTCCGAGTCCCTGTGAGGGTGGGCAGAGAAACCCACCACGGGGGGGAAAGGAGGAAATTCAGGAGATTGCAAAACATTTCAGGGAGCTGCAATGACAGCGGAGAAGGGAAGGTGCTGGGAGGGGGCAGGGAAGGGGGCAGAATATGTCAGGATGGAGGCCACCCCCAAAACCAGCTCTCCAGCCAAAATCTGCTAGCACACAGCTTCTAAATAAATAAATAAATAAAGGGGCTCAGGATCAATCTCAGTTGGCCTGGGCTCTCACTGGTTGCATCCTGCTCCAGCAAAAAGTGTTGGGGAAAGGAATCTCCAGCTGGTTTCTGGGGCTTTTTAAAGGGTGCAGGACAGGGTCCTGCCAGGGTCCCAGGGACCCTCCCAAGAGACAGGACCTCACACAGGCCGGGGGTCGGGGTTGGTGGCCGTGGGACATTGCTGCTCACCACATGTCCAGGTGGAAGCTGGCCGTCTCCGTGTCTTCAAACTCCCTGCAAGGCACCAGTGGGATGCTGTTACTCGAGCAGCATCCAAGGGACCCCAAGGGACTGGCAGCAAGCAGGCAGGACAGCTGGGGCTTACAGGAAGGTGGCTCCTCCCTGGGGACACCCCAGACCACCCCACACAGGCTGGGAAACTGGTGGGAGAGCCCCAAGGGAGGGATTTTTACCACGCTTTTGTTTTTTGTCTCACTGGACCTAATGCGTGGGTCAGACCAGAAGCCTGACAAACCCCAGTGGGTCCCATCAGAGCCCCAGCTCCTGGTTGGGGTGAGTGGTGAACCCACCCATCCACCCTGAGAGCCCTGATCAACCCCCCGATGAGCAAAGCTTAAGGGGTGGTAGGTTACAGGATAAATGTCTCGTCCCACGCTGGGTTGAGGGTCTGGCTTATGACTTGTGTGCGATGGATCTGGTCTTCGGGGATGAGGTCTTTGACCACAGCCTTCATCCGCTTCTTGTGGTCATGGTGGGCCAGTTCGTGGCTCTTGGCCTCGATGCTGTGAGATCCTGGTCCGACTGCTCTGGGAGGGTTCCTCTCCGGTTTCTCACAGATGCCCAGCAGGCAGTAGGGGTCACTGAACCCTGCGAGGGCAGAGACCTCGTTGCAAGTCCCCATCGGGAGCAGTGGCTCTCCCTTTTCCCATGGGACACCCACCCGTCTCCACTTACCACTGACGTCTTTACCCAAAATCCCCTTGGCTTCCTTCACAGTTGCTTTCAGGCAGAAAATTGGGCTCTGGAAAAAAAAAAGTAAAATGCTTATGGTGGAGTCACTAACCCCATGAGGAAGGATGGGGCTCGAGGAGTCACTAACCCCAGGAGGAAGGATGGGGCTCAAGAAGGATTTGAATCATCAGCTGCTGCTCATGCTAACAAACAGCTCCTGAGCAACACCCCCAGCATGGCCCAGGGCACCCCAAAGCCCAAACACAGGGGTGAGGAGGCACTGCAGCCCTCCAGCATCACCCTGATGTGGGGACCCCCTGAGCCACAGCACACTGGGGAGATGCCATCTCGCTGCATACCTCCAGTTCTTTGACCTGCTGCATGATGATGTTGTGTTCCTCCTCATCCATGCCGAAAGCCTGTTGTAGATGTCAGGGACAGTTAATGGTGGCTGGAGAGCATCCAGGGGCTTCCCTCCGCTCCCTGGGAGCCAGCTGCAGCTCGAGGGGAGGGGAGAGGAGCAAAGAGCCCAGCAGAATGGCTGGGAACCAGCTGAAAGCTCTTGAGGAAGAGTCTGCTTCCAACCATCCCCAGTCTAAGATAAATATTTCTCCCTAAAGCTAATATTTCCCAGCTGTCCCAGCTCTCCAGCTGGACACTGCTGCTACGTCTTTCAAGGTGCCCATTAAGTATTCCCTCCATGTGACCCCCATCTCCTTTAGAAGGGAGGGTGGGCATGTCAGGGGACAGGTTTTGGGGATCCCGTTGGAGAGGTGGGGACCTACCTTTTGCACGTAGGTGTAGAGCTCCTGGGCATCAGCAACGTGGTGGGGCTCGGGCTTGCCCAGGCGGTGTAGGATGGTGTAGAGGACCTCCTCGTAGAGCAGGGCCAGCTGTGGGGGGATGCCAACACCTTGGAAGAGGGCCAGACCAGCAAGGACTTTCCCTGTGCATCCCCCAGGATTAGCAGGGTGTCCCCCACAACAGCTCCCAGAACTCCCTGTTGGTCCCTGCCTCCCCCCTCCCAGCATCCAACCCTTCCTGGCCACCACTGGCTGTTCCTGGAGAGCATCTTCAGGAGCTGAGCCATGTCCCCAAGCCCCAGGAGAACTGCCACCCCCTCCAGTGCCACCAAGGGAGACCATGGCAAGGACCACACTCGTACCTCTCTCTTGGAGAACCGGTGGGACAGATCCATCTAGAGAAAGAAGAGAGGTTTCCCATTAGATTGGGTAGAGGGTGGGTTTAGGAGGAAACCATGGCCAGGCGGGGCAGCTGGGATGGGGCAGCATCAGGGTGGGGTGCCCCAAAGGGTGCTGTGACGCCCTGCAGCCAAGAGACCACTTCCATTATCACCCACCAGTGGAGCAGCAAGGGTGGCAACAGCAATTTGGAGTGACCCATAGGAGGCTTTAAAAGCTGGTCACCTACCTCTTGCCCCACAAAGCTGCTTGCTGGCCTGGCCAGGCCCAGCAGGACCAGGCTAGAGAGCAAACCAGCTAAGGGAGAGGGCTGAAGCACAGGGAGGAGCTGCAGGCTGGGCAAAGCAGCTATGGGCAAGGAGACACCGAAAAGCCATGGAGATTTGTGACTTGAGTCCCCTTGCCAGAAAGCAATGTGAGCGCTGCTGTGATTGTGCACTGCTCAGTGTTGAGCTGAAGGTCCATTCCCCACTTGAAGGATGATCAGCAAGAGCATTGACTTTCCAAAAGGAAATTGAATTAAAACTTTGTCACTTTATGAGGCACAGCATGGCTCTGGTGGACCTCAGCTCTGGGGTTGGCCAGAGGGTCCTGCTGCCTACGCAGCCCCCATCACCCCCTGCCTCAAATGTCACCACCCACTCATCCCAGCTCTGACTGGGAGATCAAAGCCCCTCTGCCAAAAACACCCTTTTCCCTGGCAAGCCCCAGCTCTCAGCCCATCCTCACCCCCTGTTCCCTCCCTGACGCTGATGCTGAGCCCGTCCTGCATCAGCTTCTCTAACCATGGGCTGGATTCGGCCACCACCGTGGCTGAGCAACTCCTTCCTGCTGCGGAGCCCGGCCGGGTGACGGTGACTTTGCCACCACCGCGAGCCGGGTGACGCAGTCAGCGGGAGGGGAACTGCTGGCCCCGTGACATCCGCTACGGTTCTCAGTGCCGGAGCCTTTTTGGGAGCGCGACGGGACAACACCAAAAAAAAAAATTAATGAAAATAATTGAAACAAGTTGGGCTCGCTCTGTGCTGAGGGGTGTACGCCGAGCATGGCCCCAGCTCAGATGGACCAGCCCTACCTGTGGGTCAGCCCAGGCCCCAAAATGACCTTAAGATCCCCCTAATAGAAAAAAAAAACAAACAAAACCACCCCCAAGCTGGAATATTAACGTTTGCTTATGGCAAATCTAGGGCTGGCATAATCCCCTGGCCATCTGGACTGGATTCAACTCTTCCACCGCCGGCTGGTTTAACCCTTGAGCTGCTTCTCTCCCCCTTCCCTTCTTTTTGAGGTGCTGGGGGCTGAGGTGGTTCTGCAGCCCCTGTGAAAGGGGGACCTGTTGCACCCAGGAGGGCCCCTGCCTGCCCCTGCCCAAGGGATGGTCTACCTTCTGCTGCTGCCAGCACCATCCTGCCTGTGCCAGGGCACGATGGCTCCATCCCAGACCCTTCAGCATCCCCGTGGGCAGCGCTGCCCCACAGCAGGGTCTCAAGGACAGAGGGGAGAGGAAAAAGGATTTTTATTTCTTGGCTGCTGTTACTTATCAACAAAGCACAAGCATCAGCTCCTGGCCCAGCAGGGGAGTAGCATGAGAGGGCAGGGGAGGAATTGAGGTGGATTTTTGGGGGGAAGCAGCTCCCTGTTGCTCCCTTCTGGCTTCGGGGACCTGCTCTGTGCTCGCCCATAAGTGCACGGGACTGGTTAAGCTAAAGCTGAGCTGAGCCACCAGGATGTGTTTACTGCTGCTAATCCCCACGCCAAGACCCCAGCTCAAATCCAGGAGAGGTGCTTAACTCCACATCCAGACACAGCCACCGGCATCCTTCCCCCCCTGCCCGGGTAGCTGTGGCAATGTCACCAGTACAGAAGGCTAGCTTGGTGCAGAGATGGCACTTAGGAGGGAGGGCAAGTCCCTTGTGGAGGGACACCACCAGCACAGATCACCCCAGGGTCCAGCACAGGGGAGTCATGCCCACATCCTCCCAGCAGCGCTGGGCAGAGGCAAGAAGAGCTGCAGGTCCCATCTCCACAGGGACAGACACAAGGACATTGTCTGTCTGGCCACTGCAGAGGAAGTCGGTTGGGTTGGGCCAGAGCAGGGCTTTGGGGGATCTGCTGGCACAGGGAGCCCAGGGGGACTGGGAGGCACTGGGAAGCTGTAGCTGGGTTAAGAGGGGACCCTCAGTGGTGGCACAGAGCCACAGCAGAGCCCTACACAGCCCTGGGGTGCACGTTTGCAGGGGTATGATACCCCCACATCCCCACTCCTGCTCCTTGCTCACTCTTGCAAAGCATCCCTGGCCAAGACACAGACTCGGTCCCTTTCCTCTCACTCCCCTTTTACAACCCCAGCACCCAGATCTGCCCCCGGGGGTCCACAGGCACAGCTGCCCTGACCCCCTCCCTGCAGCCATTGCACCCCCAACCCTCTCCCCACCCCCCCGGGGTCAAGACCACCTACCTCGGGGCTCTCATCCCCGGGGAGGGTCCCCACGGGGGTCTCGCCGGCAGCATCCATCCCGGGGGGAGGCTGAGCTGGGGGCAGGGGAACGGCTGCAGCTCTTTCTGCCGCTGCCGCCTCTCCCCCTCGCTCGCATGCTCAAAGGAAACCACAGACCTTATCTCCCCGTGGCCATTTTAACAAGCGGAAACGTGCACAGGCCTCCTTCGAAAGCAGCTCGGGGACGCCGGCACCCTGACCCTGCTTCCCACCCCCCCATCCTGCACAGCCAGCCCCTCGGCAACAGGGACCTCAGGGCACAGACAGGATGGGGGCAAAAGGAAGGTGTCTCATCCAGTCCCTGCTGTTATTGATGAGCAAGGAATTGGGAGCAAGTGGACAGAAATAGTCCTGAGAAGGCAAAGCTCAGCAGGGAAAGGGGGTGGTGGGGAGCATGGGTGGGGGCTACGTGGAGGATCTGGGCTCCCATGTGTATTTGGGCTCCATCATGGCCTGAGAGCGCAGACAGGGACCCTGCAGAAAGCAGAAGTCATCTTCAGCCCCATGGCATGGAGGGGATTTGAAAACCACTGTGAAAACTCAGTGGGAAATCCCTGCAGCACCTGTGCACGTTGGACAAGGCTGGGCTGAGAACTGATGCAGTCAGCACACGTGCCAGGAATGGCACCAGAAAAGAGCACACAGCCTTTTCCCTCAACGGGCTGTCCAGGCAGAGCTGGTTACTGAGAAAAAGAGCAGCAGGAAATGGAGTTAAAAACTTGTGCTTCTACTGTCAGTTTTCATTCTTGTAAACACTTTATCTGATTGCAACTCCCAGGGCAGTTGCCTATCACAGACCGGCAGCAGCACCCGCCCCTCCAAGATCCCTATCGAAACCCCCGTGCTGATGGCAAAGTGGGGAGCTGCAGCCCAGGAGATGACCAAGGGATGAGCTGGCTGGCTCCTGGGTGTTTAATGTACTTCCACACACAGCTGAGAGCAGCCCGGGCTGGGGTTCGGAGGGGCTGTTGGGCTGCACAGGCATGTGCTGCTCAGCGGATGGACCCACAGCCCGGGGAAGGACATCAGCCTGTGTTCAAGGCTTGTGTGTTGAGCACCCACAGGCTCTGCAAAGTAGGGCTGTGACCACGGCCAACACTACTGTCCCCATCGAGGGGAGTTTTTGTCTTTCCATCCTTCCTATATCTGGCCCCACAAGTGCTCCTGGAAGCTGCAATCAAGATCCTTCAGATAGAGCCTCTGCCCACCCGCCCTGTGCTGTACGTGGGGTGTAGCCTGTCAGGGATTTCTGCTTAATCCAAGCAGGAAACCACGACCATGGGGATTGCACTGGAAAGTTTGTCCCTGTAACTACTGTACAAGGCACTGCGAAGAGCTGACTCCAATAGCATGGGGGTACCTGCGTGGTGGTACCCACATGGGGGTACCCTGAGGCACCCTGGCTCAAACCAGGGCTGCAGGAGGACACTGGCAGCAGCATCCCTTGTGAGAGGACAGGGGGGAGGCAGACAGACAGTGCCTTTCACCCTTGCAATCATCTTGTCCTTTAATTAAGGCAGATTGCACTGTTTTAGCTGCTTTAGGAGTGACACAACTTCCCTTTGCTCTAAAACCACGTGAGAGCAGGTTATATTGGCTAAAGGGGTTTCCTAAAGTTGGGGCACCAGGAGGTGCTGGCGTTGGCAGCGGGGCCATGTGGGGGTCAAGTTTTCTTTATGCAGGTCAACCACCACGGGACCAGGGCTGTGAGGGTGCACACACAGCCCACGCACAGCACGTGGCCAGGGGCAGGGGGATGCCAGGCTAATCCAGGGAGAGGTACAGCGAGACACCGAAAAGCTGAAAACCATCCCTGCTCTGTCATTCAGCTTCATCCCCTGAGGTCTGAAAAAAAGTCTGCTCGTTACACTTCTGCTCTCTTCCACATCAGCAAGGCTCTTTTGTAACTGGCCCCAGGCACCGGCGCAGTAGCCTGGAGGAAATGGGCTTCAGCATCACTTCCTCTGACTTCCCCAGTTTGGTGGAGCCACCTCCTCACCCTGTGCCCAGAGAGAGTCCATCCCCTCTGCTGGCAGAGACACTCAGAGGTGCTTGCCCAGCCCTGCCAGCCTCAGCCTGGGCTTTAACCAGCCTCACATTTGCTTCATCTTGGACAAACAGTTTGAAAGCCTTCTCCTCCCTCACTGATGGAGAGGGACACAATGGAGGATTTCTATTCTGCATCCACTCTCCCTTGACACACACAAATGCTGATTATTGATCTGGGAGGTCAGCGCCGTGCTCCACCACAAAATATTGTCAGTGGGAAGTAGAGATGTAAAGTGCACTATGGCATTTGAGAATGATCGTTGTTGTCTTTGCCTTTAGCTTTGATTGCAAAAGCAAAATCTGGCCTGGCAAAGAGCAATCACAGAGATAAAGGCAGGATGTGGACACAGCATCCCTGAGCTGCTCACACCTTTCGTTGCTTCTTGCCAACAAAAAAAATAACAGAGGTTGAAGAAATGTCTCTTACCTTGGCTAGTACAGAGAGAACAACCAGTAAAAACTTACTTAAACCTCAAATCTGCCTCCCTTCTCTTGTAAGGCTGAAGAAATAAAACCCATCGCGATCATAAATATTGCTAAGCATCAGGCAATCATTCTCTGGCCAGGAGCCAACGGCTGTGCTGGGGTATTGCAGGTTTTAGAGAGAAAAACTTCAGCTTCAGTGTGGAAGTGTCTGCTAAAAAGCACTTTCCCCAGAAGTTCCCCAGCTCGTCACTGCACTGCTCAGGGCTGGTTTGCAGTGCTGGCTGGAGTGGCCAGCATGGTCCCTTCAGAAGGGCTCTGTGCAGGGCTTGCACAGTTTTGAGCCTCTGTTCATGCAAAGAGAGAGTTATTCCATGTTTCAATAGCAGCAGATATCCTTTTTTCCTCCCGGGTTTTACCAGCAGCCGCCTGCTCCACAAAACACCGGTGGCAAAAATCACTGCGCTCACAAACCTCACTGTACCTGCACCTCAAATTACTTCTTGGCCAGGAAACAATAAGAAAAGCCCTATAAAAGCAGCTCCAGAATTAGGACAGGTTTCTGGTTAGTAGAGACAATCCCAATGAACTCCATGCCCCAAATCTGCAGGACAACCAGGACCTCGCAAAACATCCCAGACACCCCAGGTCAGGGGTCTCTATAAAGGGACTTTGTTTTCCTAAAGTCAATGTTCCATAAAATAGCCCTCTAACTGCCCCCCAAAATAACTAGCCAGCAGCATGTACTATATTTATGCACAATGTGGAGTGAACACAATATAGAGTAAACCCATCCCTTCCTTTTCAGAACAATTAACCTGAGAGGAAACTCCTTTTCCTTACAGGCCATAGGGCTGTACTCCTGGGGGGTCACACTCTGCCCCTGGTATAAATAAAGTCCACAGTTTGCTCATGCACGGGGCTGTAGGTGCTACTGAGAAAACAAATTTCCAAAGAACATGCACTAGTGCCCTCTTTAAAGGATATAATTTTCCCCTTAAAGGAAAACCCAGCATGAAAGGACCCTCTGCAAGCGTTAATAGCAGTTTATCTCCCTACCTCTTGGCTTGATAATCCTGGAGCCGCAGCCTGTCCTCACCCTTATCTCTATCTCTCGGCTGGAAATGGGCAAATAATAGTCAAAAAATTGATTTCAACATGTCCCTCCCTCACTTCTCCTTTTAAACACGGGGTCCGATGACTCTGCAAACCCTGGCTGCGCCTGCCCCAGTTTGGCAAGGAGCACGGTTAAGAGCACAAGGTGGAGGAGAGGGAAGTGGTTTCCAAATGAGAAGAGCGATGCTCCTGCTCCCCCTCCTCAGGGCTGCCCGGCCGGGGCATCCCCCCAGGAACCTGTGGGTGCTGTGTGCTCTGGGACCAGCGACTTCATACCCAGGAGGGACGTCAGTTCCTTCCTTTCCATGTCTATTTTGGGGCCTTTTAGTTATTTCTGCCCTAACCCCACATCTTTCCTTCCTGAGCCCTCTGAGTGCACCTTGCAAAAAGCAGTGGTACCCGGGAAGAAGAAGGTGGGGGACACACAGCATCCCCCACCCCATTTGGGACATCTTAGAAGGACACCAAGGGTAACCCTGACCTTCTGGGAAGAACACAGAGGACTTCCAGCCACGCATGTGGGGCAGGGTGGGTGTGAAAGCTGTCGTTTCCCCCCAGGAGGGAGCACGGGTTCAGCATGAGACCTGCTGCCTCCATGGCAAGGGGGGTGAGGATGACTCCGGCCATGCTGCCCATGAGGCAGTCATCACCCAGGTCACCCGGTGGGGGGGCTTCACTGGCCACCCCAGCCCCTCCAGAGGAACCACCACTCTGATGCCAAGCTCTGCTCGGAGCTGCTCCAGCTCCCCAGGGTCCCACAGGGGAAAGCACGACGTGTCCTGCCCACCCTCATCCCACTTCCCTGCCACCCCCCTGGCCCCCAGACCACAGGGCTGACCTGCCTGGCCACCACCCTGGCTGCAGAAGGCAGGAGGACACCACAGGTGTGTCCCCCTGGCCCAGGCATCACCCTGCCTTGTCCTTTAGAAGGTCACCAACTTCAGGTATTGACCCGGGTGCCATTCGTTTGGCTCGGGGCGCCCCGTGACAGGCTTTAAAAGGTCTTCTCCATCACTGCCATGTGCCACCTCCACACAGCCCATATTTCATCCCCCTCCCTCTCCCAGAGAGATGAATTCGGTGTCAGGCGCTGGATTTATCACCCCCTCACCGCAGGGACGGGGCAGCAATGGCTCTCACCACAGGGACAGGAAAGGGGGGGACACATGTATCGAGGTCATTTCGTCTGCTAGTTTTGGGGCACTGAGTTCAGAGCAGCAGGACCTGCTTGAGGTGGGTGCCTGTGAAAGTGGAAGAAGTTTAGGGGGTGACATCTGGGTACCAGGCATGCCCCATGGTCCACATTAAGCACCTTCATGCCTATCCTGACTAATTACTGACCACCTTCAGCACCAAAATGGTCCCACCATGGTTTCTCCACCACCGCCTCGCCCCAACACACGTGTCAAAGCCCCCTGAGGAGCCCACCAAGCCCTGCGGAGCCACACGCTTGGATGATGGGAGGAGGCTGCAGGGCTGAACCCCTCCCACCACCCCCAGATCCCAGCCAGACACGCCAAAACACGGAATCGTGTGGAATATTGCAGCCAATCTGCACCGTGGGGAGAGCAAACCCTGTCCCAGCCAGAGCCCAGCCCTTACGGAGCAAAGTACGTGGAGGAGGAGGAGGAGGAGGAGGGAGAGGCTGGACTTGAGGAAGGGAAAGGAAAAGTTTAGAAAGGTGAGATTCAGCAAACCAAGCTGGCAAATGGAGCCCAAGCCAATACCTTTTGCTCCAGTATCCAGAGGCTGTAGGAGACGGGAGGTGGGTGGCCAGGAGGGTGTTGCAGAGATGGATTGGGGTCCTGAGACACAGCAGTCCCTGCTCCTGCTCGCCGTCACCCGGGGTCTCTTCACCTCCCGTTCTGGCCTCTCTCGGGGGCGGCACCGTCACGGCCAGCCCTTGAGCAAGGAGGGTGCTGAAATACCAGTTTCCAGTTCAGTCTCATGATGGCAGCTCCTGGAGCTGACTCACGCAGGGGAGCAGACGGGTGAGTAATACCCGGCAGGGCTGCAAAGAAAACCCTTGCCCAAAAATAATAATAATAAAATAAAAAAAAAATATCTCCGCCCTGCATTTCATGCCAACCCACCAAAAAAACGCCACACTTGCCACTTTGGACGGCTTCAAACCTGAAACCACCTCTTGGTCACAGCCTGTCTTAAGCAAAAACCATCTCCAAATACCAACCTGGCCCTTGTTTAGGGCTGGAGGTGCCTGTGATGGGACCACATGAGCCAAGACCAGCCACTCACCGGTGAGGACTGGCCCAGGCAGCAGTTGGGTCCAAACTTCACCCCACGCCTCCTGCAACCTCTGGATTGCAAAGGGAGCCAGCACCACAAGCCGTAGCTCATAAATCACAGTGTCCATCACGGGGCAGAGCTACAATTTGACCATCTGCTGCTGGGAGAGCGGTGGGGAGTCCTTGTGGTCCCCAGAGGAAGACACACACGTGGGGCAGGTGGGTGCTGGCCAGGCTGGCTTAACCACCATCCCCATGACTGCTCCATGCACACCTCCAGCTATTAATGCAAAAGAACAATTTGGGGTTTTTTGGTGTTTTTTTTTTTGGTAATAAGTTGCACAATATAGAAGTGCTTAAGGCCCAGCTATTAATGCAAAAGAACAATTTGGTTTTTTTTGGTTTGGTTTTTTTTTTTTTTGGTAATAAGTTGCACAATATAGAAGTGCTTAAGGTAAAATCTGGGCAGGAGGAGGAGGAGGAGGAGGAGGAGGAGGAGGAGGAGGAGGAGGAGGAGGAGGAGGAGGAGGAGGAGGAGGAGGAGGAGGAGGGCTTGGTCTCCTCCTTCAGCTGGAGGCAATCCTGGGCAAGCACACTCACGCCCCGTCCTTCCAGGGTAAAGACCTTCCCCAGCCCCCAGGGACATCAGCAAGGTTTCAGGGCCGAGAGCAGGCAATCTGTAAGGAGTACCTGCAGTTCCTGCAGCAACAGGATTTTTTGCGTAAGATCTCAAAAGCACTTGAGAAACACCCCATTACACCACAGCCCCATGAGGGAGGGAAGCAGCCACGAGGTGTGGTGAGAGGCTTCTCAAATGAAAAGCCCCAGTCGGATTGAGGAGACAGAGCTGGAAGGCTGGTAGAAAACCTGTCTACGGCAAAAGATTAACCAGATCCAACCCTAACTGTTCCCTGTGCCCCATCTTTTTCTTCAGTAGAATCCATCCAAATATTGGAATTTAATGGTACCAATCTAGTTTTCCCATGAGAGCCTCTCTGCTGCACGGCTGGTTACTCACTCAAGCAGGAACCAGCTCTGGAGACACATTAATGCCCAACATTTCCTCCTGCCCTACTCCCATTTCCCGACCAGACGCAGACTTTCAATTGCATTTCCCTGCTTTAATATTTCAAACTTTCCACGTGGGCAGCAGGACCGGCTGACCCTTCCACCCTCCCTAAATCCCTTTCCAAAGCAGAGCACAGCTCCCGCTTCCCATCGGGGAGAGGGCAGTGAGTATTTAAGCCAAATTTGGGCTTTCAGATTTTAACAAGCAAGGCAGGGATCCTCACTGGCATCTATCTCCCCAAAATCTGCACCCTTCTGAATCGTGCTGCTCCACTCAACCGAATACTGGGTTGAGCTGTGCTGACTGTGACTTGCCCGGCCTTTTGGCCCCACAGCTTCAGCCATTCCCCAAACGAGCTTCACTTCCCACCAGCGAGCTCCAAACGCACTGAAAGGACCATCATCAATCTCTTTATTTTGGCTTATTCCTCCTCACCTCCCGTGAGGTGCCAAGCTCCCGGCCCGGAGGAACGGGGACATTCACCAACAAACCACTCCAAAAAGCTCACAGCTCAAACGCTGCTGATGTAGCTCACTAATCCCCATGCTGAGGAGAGGAATATTTCATTTATTCCAGCCTGACTCATCCTTGCAACGTATTTTCCTTTTTCCAGGCAGCAAACCCCATGGTCTGTCTGCAGATCTTGTCCACACTAGGGGAAGAGACACTCAGCTTGAGCCACACAGCCAAGCTCTCCTCAGAGCAGACTGTCTCAGTGCTGCTTCTCTCAAGCACACTCCGTTGAGAAAAGACTTAAAAACCAGAACAAAACAAAACAAAAACCTCATGGGTTTGTGGGGATTGTTGCCAACCTCACGGCGACTGGTGCTGGGCAACAGACCTGGAAACTTCCTGCAATCTGTGTTTTCTAGGATTATCTGTCCAGGAGTAGAGGGTAACTGGGAGGGAGAACAGAACAGAGAGGTTTCTGCAGCATCTTACAGTCAGACTGATGTGACTCAGGAAACCTCGCTTGGAAGTAATTTAATTCACAGAACAGGATTTATTAGGTTCCTACTGGGCTGTAACATTTTCTCTTTTAATACTTTCCTTCTCCACCCACCTCTTGCTACAGAAAACAAACCCAAGTGGCTCAGGCAGCCCTAAAATGCAGTAGAACAGCCACGTGGGAGGACGGGAGAGGCCAAAGCCATGGAGGAGGAGAGCAGAACCTGGGAAACAGCCACCCTGGCTGTTCAGGGAGTTCCAGGGAATGAAGGTGGCCAGTCCCAGCTCAGAGAGGAACAAAACCACACAGGCTTTGGATGTTACCTGTAGAGCAGCTTCTGAATCCCTTGTTTGACACACACCAGTGCAACCCAGGACTCTGGGTTAAAAAAAAAAAAAGATAAAATTATGGATTGATTCTAACAACAGACATATTTCAGAGGCAACAACTATGCTGTGTCCCTCGACTGCTTCTTCTAGCAATAGGTTTTAAGTTTTACAAGGACAATTGGTCTGAAAAAAACACCTGGGTGATACATCTGGGTAAAGCATTAACTTGTCACCTCACCCATTTACAACACGTATTGTGAAATGGGTGCTTGTCAAAATATTTTAACATCTTATTTTCATTTCACAACGTCAGCCAAGAGAAATCAAGTGACTAATGTCACCAATGAACAGCCAAAAACAAAATCCAAAGAGATTTTGCTGTTTAATTCTCCCTCTCCCCACACAAAGGTAGTAAGTCACCAAGTTTGCCCACTAACACACATATAAATACTCAAACACTGAGTTTTGAGCTGATTTCTCTTTACTTCACAGTCTCGGCAAAACAAATCTGCATTCAAAAGTCATTTCACATTAATATATTAATCAAACATTTTCAAAATAAATATTTTTTTTTTTAAAATAACCATTTCTTTACATCACTGCAGTAGCAATTCTAGAAAAGTCAGTGCACGGACAGTAGCAATTTGATTAATCAGCGAGACTCAAACAAAAAGAAAACAGGAGGTGGACCTTTTTGTATCTCTCCAAGCAGGCTGCATGCAGCAAGTCTCAGGGGTTTCCTAGCACACCAGCTCTCCTCACACTTGCCGGGAAGGATTTTCACTCTCTCAGCTGTCAGAAGTCAGAAAAAGGTCTGATTTGTGCAACATTTTACAACCTGGATTCCAATCGGTCCTGCAGAGGTTCTGCATATTAAGAGTCGTCGTTAATGAGCTCAATTAATCAATGCTACGGAAAGGAAACGCTCGAACCCTCAGTCCAAGGGGCCCATGGTCGAGTTACTGGGAAGTAAATTCACAGCTGAGCCAGGAACAGCATTAAACAACCTTCATATGAGCAGCTCGGTTGTACCTAACAGCTTATTCCAACCTTTTGCATATTCTCTCAAGTGCATCCAGGGCAGAAACAAAGCAACTATTTTCTCCCCATTAGCTATTAATTAACATTTAAATCACAACAGTAAAACGCTTCACTGGCCAAAAAGTGTAACTTGTGTTAACAGGAAAGAAAAAAAAAAAAAAAGTGCATTATAG
The DNA here is from genome assembly GCF_001431845.1 of Calidris pugnax. Classification (NCBI taxonomy): domain Eukaryota; kingdom Metazoa; phylum Chordata; class Aves; order Charadriiformes; family Scolopacidae; genus Calidris; species Calidris pugnax. Next base: position 5,495,310 of record NW_015090778.1, read on the forward strand.
ACTAATAAAGAGAATATTCAGGACTTAGTGATCTCAAGCCCACGTGTCTAACTGGAAGAGACAACAGAAAATTAGTGTTCCCGTGTGATCTATAACGAGTTAGATGCTACTAATTAACCCTGTAAAGAGTAGTATGTTTTCTTAAGAAGGGAAGCTTGTCAGTGTCATCGTACGGAGTGCACAGCAGGGAATTTTGGAGGGCTACCAGATTATTTGCTACGATTGTCAGGAATGACTTAGCTAAAAAAAAAACCCCTCAAGGATGTTTAACAGCTCTCTCAAACATATAATGGATATCTATTTCCTTTGAGATCCCAAAGGTTCCCTTTGAAGCCCTTTCTCAGTAGCAGAGGGAAAAGTTGGATGTGACACTCTGGGTTGAGAGGAACACCCAGAGACATCCCTGTGTCCAGAGATGCTCTTGGCTGCAAACTAAGATAAATTCAAGACACTCTCAGCTCCGCCCAAGAGCCTTGTTTCCATATTATGAGCAAGTTAATTATCAGTTTGGAGCCGTTGCTTACTCTAAAGAGGTATAATTTAAGTATCATAAGAAACAGAGATAAGGGAAATGATCACAGGTGAAGAGAACCTCCAGTTCTAGCAGAGGGAGAAGGGAACACTGCGGCAGGACAGCAACCCCTCAGAGCTCTGCGAGGGAACCCAGGCTGCCCAAATCTCTCCCCTTTCTCTGCACACATCTACCACTAGAGTCCAGGAAAGCTACCTGCCTCGGGGGAAGGCTCTACTCCTCAGTGCTATGGACCATGCCCCAATATTCTGCCAAAGTGGGAAGTTAAGAAAGCAATGAGTTGTGGAGAAGTTCTCTGTTAGCTTATTGGTTTTTCTTGTCCTCTGGTGGGAAGTATGGAGGAGGGGGTGGCTGGTCCTGAAATAAAGACAATAAAAGACTCTCAATTCATTGCTAAGGTAATAAAAAAAACCAACCTACAAAACAAAAACCACAAACACCACCAATGAAAATCAATTTAGACAAACTTTGCTGCGTCTTTGCTTTGTCCAGTTTTGGGCCCCCTACCATAAAAAAGACATTGAGGTGCTGGAGCGGGTCCAGAGAAGGGCGACAAAGATGGTGAGGGGTCTGGAGAATAAGTCTTATGAGGAGAGGCTGAGGGAACTGGGGTTGGAATGGGCTGCCCAGGGAGGTGGTTGAGGCACCATCCCTGGAGGTGTTCAAAAGACGGGTTGATGTAGTGCTGGGAGATATGGTTTAGTGATGATGCTCCTTGTTTGTTGTGTGGGTGTCTATTTTTGTCAGTTGGGTTGACGGTTGGACAAGATGATCTTTAAGGTCCCTTCCAACCTAGAAGATTCTGTGATTCTGTCACTGAGAGAAACAGCTGGTAAATACACACTTGGGCTCACGCTGCAACACCAGAATAACCCAGGGACTTACCGTGGGCATGTAGACGTTGTGTGGGTTGACGGGGCTGTAGTAAGCACTGGCAGCGGCTTCGGCAGCCTTTGCCTCAGCTGTCACAGAAAGAGAAGTTACCAACTTGGTGACACACAGAGAACTTTTACAATCAACCAAAAACTCCACATATTCTCAGCCATCAAGCGTTACTAACAGAGCACTCTTTGACCAAGGCTTGAGTTGCAAAATAGCTACAATGAACACAATTGAGCATTATCTCCTCCAAGGACTAAAGATTCAGTTGCCACAAAACTGTCAAGTCAGAGTGAAACAGTTCCAAGATTTAGTATGGAGATGTCACCTGGGACTTGCCTGTTGGCCAACAAATAAACACTAACGGCTGTTTTGCCTAAATACAGACAATAACCCTTAAAAAAGGAGTCAACAAACTATCTTTCTTGGGAGTGAGAACACAAGACAAAACAAAAATCAGCACAAGTTTATAGCAGCTCAGGGGATTCACAGTTTAAAGATGGTACTTTATTAAGATAATTCAGGTCTTCTATTTCTGCAGAATACAAGAGTCTTGTAAAACCACCTGGATCAGTGCCACTTTCCAAATCATAGTTCAAAGATGACTTTTTTTATTCAAACAAAAGAGAGAAGTTAAAGATATTTGTCTGGATAAGAAATTATCCTTGAGAGATCTATGGTTGTGTCCAACCACAAACGGTCTTTTGTTTGGGTTGGTTCCCAACCCTTTTAAGACCGTGTTTGAAATAATTTTGATAAATCCCAAATGAGTGAAAATGAGACTGACTTTTCGCCAGCCCCTTTCCATTATCTATTCCTCTGTTTAATATAATTTAAGCAAAAGCAGCCAGATTAGAGCGAAATGGGGGAAGGGGGAGCAAATATCAGCAAAGCCACATAACTAACTAAAATGGAACAGAAACTTATTTCACCATCGATTTCTTTATATTCATCTAACAGAGCAAGATTATCACAACAGAAGAATCATAAACTGTGGTTTTTAATACCACAAGAATAAAACCAGCTGCAAAATATCCACTAATGGTATCCACCCTGGATCAGGCTGGCCTCCAGACTGAGCTGGATATACAAGGCTGGAGATTAGGGGAGTTCCTTCATCCCTCTCCCGAACAATTTAAACTTCTAAATGGAGCATCTAAGATGACTCTAAGTTCCCCAAGAGATAACAGACAAGAAACAATGTCTGTTTCGTGGGTAATAAAACCATTGTGAGCTAATTCACCCGATCATGCTTCTTACCTGCAGGAGTGGAGGGCACGTCTGGGCCAACTGGGCCACTGACAGGGGGGGGCTCCATGGGCCCCGGGTACGGCGGGGGTGGGAGCTGCATGTAACCCATGTCTCCAGCTGCCACGGGGGGGCCGGGATAGAACTCTGTCAGGAAAGGAAATAACACAGCAAAAAGACTCAGCTCCTTTGGGTGGGTCACAGCACACAGCCAAAACAAGCCAAAGGCAAATACAGTTCAGCTCAGAAAGAAAAGTTGCACGAGGCATCGGATTCAATCTAAAAGATTATGTAAAATCAGCGTTTCTTCCTCCCCTTTTTGCCTATTTGAACTTTTGCTAATTAGAGCAGTCCCCATCCTCGATGCCCAGACTTACCAGGAGGAGGTGGTGGGTAGGGGTAGCCCCCATTAGCTGCAGCTGGTGCAAAAGCATAGGATCCATTTGGCATATAGGAATAGCCGTAAGCTCCGTTGGGTATTTCGCCTCTGGAGACTGGAAAAGTAAAGATAAAGCTGACCTCATGAAATCATCAAGCCAGCATCAAATGCAGGCGAAGATCTCCAGCAAACTTAAAGAATCCTTATCTGAAAAACAAACAAGCTCCATCCCCATAAATCTGCTGTTACTGGGATATAAAAAAAAGAGTTTTTACAGCAAGTGAGTTCAGAAACAGGCTGGAACTCACGTGGATTTGAATCCAACCTGTCGTAACCTAAAATTGCCCTTTTTGTGAGGTGAAACCATGGAACTGTACAGCAGCCACTACCCGACTCCTGTACCTTGAGATGCCACTTGCAGCATGCGCTGCCCAAACTCGATGGCACCCCCAGCTGAAAAGGTCATCTTGAACGTGGCAGATCCTTCCCAGCCACCTGCAGGGGAGAAAGACAGAATTCAGATGGAAGGAGAGGTTGTTTCGATGCTAAATAGCATCGAAATGCTATATATTCCATGCTTTACCTCTATTACCTGCCCTGGATATAATTTTTTAAAGAGCTTATCCCACATATCCAAGAAAAAAAATATGCAGATACTGTGGCAGAATTACCCTATTATCAGGAAAAAAAAAATATCACATTGGGCAGTATTTTCAGGTCAAGAGACACCTGAAGAAACATCAATGAGGAAGACATTCAAAAGCTTACTAAAGCTGTGCCTGGTTCCACAGCGGTTGCTGACAGACCAGGCTATCAGGAGTGTGGATTTGCTCTGGCTTTGTGTAAGATTAGTGCAGAAGACAGGGATTTTGTTAATCCCGTTTGGTAAAAAGCCTTTGCAACTACACCTAACTGTCAGCTATAAATTAGTTTGGGAGTCTGAGTGCCCAATGAAGCAAAGAGCTTAATGAAAAACACGGTCCTCATAAATCCATTAGAGTCTGTGGAAGATATTTCAAGTGAGGATAATAATAATAGAAAAAAAAAAATTAGTGACATCTCATATTACAGACTAAAAAAGAAAAACACACACAGCCCAGAGTCCCAACAATGCATCAAAGCAGAAGCTGTGTCAGTGCTGAAACAGGGACGTGTAGATTAAAGAGCCTTTTGAGCTAAACCAGACCCTCACGGCTGTTAAAGCAACTTCCTCAAAGGAGTCAGCCTCTGGGGAAAACTCACAAAGATATAGCTAAAGGCGTTTGCCTTTCACAGAGTTTACTGAGTTTGTTATTACTGCTTGGGTTTCCTCTCACGCTGGATGGTCCCACTTTGCTCCCACACAGAAACTACGATGCTGATTTCAGGATTACAAACTGAAGTCCCCTAAGCACAGCACGGTGACTTCAGTGCCACAACTAATAGACTAAACCAAGCTGGGGATGAAAGAGTTTACCAAACCTTTGGTAAAAAGCAGAAGCATAAAACAGTGATTAAAAAAACACATTCTTGAAAATGTCTACCACAACCTTCTCATTGACCGTAATACGAAACCACCCCTTGAAGATTCCCTGATTTTAAGACAGTCCGTTCTCTTCCAAGTGCCATTTTTACTGCTAAGATGCACTATAGGAAAAGCACGCCTTTCCTTGAATTGCACAACAGGAGAACAGAGCTCTGGAGATCTGCACCTGAAAACCCAAACAGATCCAGGAAGGATCACGAGTCTGGCACAGGAGGGCCAGGATGCAGAACTAACAGGTAACCCCAAATGACGAAAGCAAAATGACATCCTCCCTCCCCTGACACTGCTCTGATGTTTACCCAGTGAGATCACTTGTTCTGAGTGAACTTAAGTCCTTTGCACAGAGGGCAGGAATGAGATGGGTTGCAGAACAGATCTGTTCATTGTAACTGTAAGGGAGCAGATAAGGGGAATATTTTTAGCCGCTGGTTTCAAAGAAAGAAACATATTTTAGCAGTGCTGTAAAAACCCATTTGGTCAGTATCCAGTTTCGGTTACACCGGATACTCTGCTATGAAATGTGTAGTTGAACTAAGATAGAGAACATAGATCTGCACTATACACACTATACATACCTCCTGCCTCTGCTTTCACTGTACCCTTGATATAATTTGCTCCAAAGACCGGCTGCTTAATCTCACAATCTTTCAACAGATAAAAGGGCATCACGAATGACTGCATTGCATCCTTTCCCTTCGATACAAAGATAACCTGAAAAGAAAATACAAATTACAAAGGGTATTTAGAACAGAACAGGAAACACAGCCCAAATTTATTAGCTGAAGAGACTTTTTGATGGACTGAAACTCCCATGTCCGAAGCTCTGTCAGTTCCACAAGCCAAAAGCTACACAGAACAGCCACAAGGGTAAACTGACACCCCGAGGCAATAAGGTCTTCCAGGAAGGCTACCCTGGCTCAGATAATACTCCTCCCAGCTTCCACAGAACTCGCTGCTCCACACAGCTCTGATTTAGTAGCTGTGCTCTTGCATTCAGCATTTCCAGACCATTGCTAATTTCCAGTCCTCGAGATGCCTGGTAGACTAAACAGCTGCCTGTATAAGAACTAATCAGATTTATTATCTTTTGACAAATAGATAGGATGTGTGCTGAATTCATAATGCTCCCCAGAGGGAGAGGATGAGCCATACTTCAAGGGGTAGTAGATTATCCCGACTTTCGTGCATTGAGGACGTTTAAATACAGAATTGCAAAGAGCCCTTATCCCCTTACACAAGATAAAGCCTTTTACTACTTACTCGGTAGGGAGTCAAGAAAACACTCCCTTTCTTGGTCCCTTTGAAGGCATCTGGCATAGGTTCGATATCACTGAAGGTAATTTCTACGTGATCATAGGTCATCAAAACGCTGCAAACAAGAGGAGAGAGGAGACACGGTGTCACAGTGTTACAGCTCAAGGCAGAAGTGCAATACGCATGGAAGTTTACTGACCTACCAAAACTGGCTTTATCCTCAGGCCAGTACTCGGCAGACAAAATCAGTCTGGCTTACATTTTTTTTCACGTTGGCAACAGCAATTTAAGTAGTACTGGCTGCTTGTTCTCAGCCTCGTGTTCCCTCCTCCGTGTGCTGGCACAGCTACTGCAGTCTGCGTAGCCAGGCAGTGAATTTAGTCAACTGAACTGATCAACCTCTTGAGACATATATATATATATATTTTTTTTTTTAAAGGTGTTGCATTTCTGCACACAAGTGTGCAGAAATTACTGTGCACACATTACTGCACCACAAGCAACACAACAGAGGAAGGACCGCTAAGCAGGAACTGCTCAGGCTGCCTTATGCAACACGGCTGTTGGAGGTCTAACCACAGCTTAAGCATCTCTGTCACACAAATGTGATCAAGAGAAGCTCCCCTTTCTCGTCACTAGACTTCACTGACCCGTGCTGTCCGCACTGACTCCTTAATTCTCAATTAGAAACTGACCTGATTAAAGCCAGAGCAATACCCTTGCATGGATACAGAGGGTAACTTGTATTGACATAACAGCATCCACATTAGGGACTCTAATCCCTAAAGCTGGAGAAACCTCCACCACCGTTATCTTCGGCAGCTTACGTGTTACCATCCTCAGTCACTCACCTTTCCCTTCTGCCAGCCAGTACCCATCCCCTGATCCAAGGCAGGGTGACAACTGGGAACAGTAACACATTGAGCTGCCGCTGTTGTTTGTTTCAGTGAATGCAAATCTAAGCCCCAGAGTTGATCTTACTAAATTCTTCTAAGAAGGGTCACATCCCAACGGGAAGTCGGGCGCAGAATTCCTGTACCAACGTTTCACTGGCCTCATGGAAAGAAGCCCTGAAGAATGAACTTCTCCTTTGTCCCAGAAGCAGGTGACTGCCACGTCAGAACCGAGACACACTGGCAGACACAGAGGGTGAGGACAGCCCATTGCCATGCAGACAGAAGCAGCTCTGTGGAGGCTTTCTGTTTCCATGGTTATAGCCCAGCACCTTTTCCCAACACTGCTGCTGCTTCCCAAACACACTCTGGGGGTGTGCACTCGAGGAACCCAGCAAACCAAACCGGGCAGGAGGTCCAGCAGTCCCCAATCAGGCAGCTCTTCAGCACAGGCACAGTGCAGGGGCAGCATCTCCCGCAGCACTGGGTGGCGAGAGAAGGATGAGGCTTGGGCCCAGGCCAGAATCACCTGGTTGGGGACTGAGCTCTGCCAGCCCTCCCGGAGCTGAGGGGAGAGGCTGGGGACAGCAGTACGAGCCAGCAGCAGCCAGGAGGGCAGGAAGGGAAGGGTGTCAGGAGGGAAGGCCTGCGGATGCGGCCTAGCAGCACTACCCCCGGGGAGCCCCTGGGGCAGGGGGATGCGTACAGCCCCAACAACCGCAGGGAGAAGAGGGGAGGACGAGCCCACACACGCCGGCACCATGAGGGTTAAACCACCCCCCCAGGCCCCTCAGTAACCCCCCTCCCCCGCTCCCCACACAACCCTGAGTTGGGAAAGAAGGGAAGAGGGTGGAGAGAGCCCCCCGCTGCCCCCCCCGGCCACCGGAGGGTAGGGAGAAGGGGACAGTGCCTCACTTCTCGCTGTTGTTAACGATGACGCCGCCGCCCTCCGAGTGGTTCCTGTTCAGCGCCATGGCCGCACCTCTCTCCGCCCCAAACCAGGTCCCAAAACACCTCCATCGCCCCCCTCCACCAAAGCCCAGGGGCAGCAGGCCCACGAGCTGCGGGGAACTGCGATCCCAGGCCTAACCATCCCTGAGGAGACCCGCAGCCCCTTGCTCCTGCCACATGGAGGATGGAGCAGGCCCAGAGGAGGCCACGAAGATGTTCCGAGGGCTGGAGCCCCTCTGCTGTGAGGACAGGTTGAGAGGCTTTGGGGGGTTCAGCCTGGAGAAGAGAAGGCTCCGGGGAGATCTTTGGAGCCCCTTCCAGTCCCTGAAGGGGCTCCAGGAGAGTTGGGGAGGGACTCTTGATCAAGGGAGTAGAGCAATAAGATGAGGGGTAATGGTTTCAAACTGGAAGAAGGTAGGTTTAGATGAGATGTCAGGAAGAAATTCTTTATTCTGAGGGTGATGAGAGCCTGGTCCAGGTTGCCCAGAGAAGCTGTGGCTGCCCCATCCCTGGAGGGGTTCAAGGCCAGGCTGGATGGAGTGGAGTAGGACTAATCCAAAGAGCCAGTCTCCTTTTTGGGAGAGCTCTCCGGCATGCTTATAAACCCATTAGTCATCTGATTACGTGTCCTGCTCATCCTATATAATAATAAGATTTATTTAGACCCTGCCTGATCTTGGCAGCAGTTTTTCTGGCTTTTCTGCCCACAAGGGCACCCCAGAATAGTGGCGCTTTGCGGGTGGGAGTTTGCAGGGCATGAAGATGGCATTCAAATCAACATTTTGTTTTAAAATGCTGTATTTTGCTGCTGTTTTCACCTCATTTTTTATCCTGAAGACACTTCCTGGCCGGTTCACTAGTGGGTAAAACATTTTCCCTCGGAGGCTGGCCAGTTTTGCATGCGAGAAGGGGGTGTTTGTGCGTCCCATGCAACCACAAAGTGATTTTAACGCTGCTTGGCGGGATCTCCCTGGGAAAAGCCCAGAATTAAGTGAAATGGAGACAAAATTGGACGCTCAGGAGGCGGGCAGGGCAGAATTCAGATGTTGGGTAGAGCAGAATAAAAATCATCCCACATATGTGATGGAGATGCACATAAAATGAGGTGTAGCCCCTTAAAGATTCCTGCTCCGTTTCCAACCATTTTTTTTTATTTCACATTTGATACATGTTTCATGCTTTGCACACTTGCAAATGGATTTTTGAGCCTGGTATTGGCTGCTCTCCGTGCTGGAATCAATCCCATCTTCAAACTACCCGTTTTTATATTGGAGAGTGTTAAACTGGAGGGATTAACCAGTTGCTCTATAAACAAGGCAAGACCCTGTCCGTCTGTCCGGAGGGAGCAAATCTGGGAGCAGAAAAATACCTGTGGTGTTTGCAGAGCTACAGTAAGGGTCTAATCTCCTGCCTCCAGGTGTGGAAGCAGGAGGAACTCTTAAAAAATTAATGATAACATAATTTCATTAAAAGTAGAAGCCCTATGAAACTAGTCATCTGTTTTGACAGGCTCCTCATATCAATAACTGACAACTGTATATAAATAACGTACAAATATATATTAAGAGCATATATTACCCTAACTTATATCCTTTTTTACCTTAAAGTATATATTTTTATATGGATTTGAGTTTTTCCTTGCAGCTTTTGCAGCCCAGCCCTGTCTGAGTGCCTGAGGACCAGATGGGGTGCGGGGGGGGAGCGGGGAGGGAAAAGCAGAAAAACTACATAATGGAAAACAGATTTAAACAAATGCAGTGACATAATCTGTAGAGTTCTTGGCAAGAAAAGAGCAAGTTTGTGCTTTTCATATCCGCTTTTTTTCAATAAGCTGTAAGTTTCCCTTTTAAGAAGTGGTTATAACAAACAGCCCTGATTCCTCTCCTATTAAAGTCAGTAGCAAACATGCCCTCGGATTCCAGTGAAGCGCCGCCACCTCGCACGAACTAAGACTCGCCCAATACTGTTTGTTTTTTTTCTCTCCTAGCTCCAGCTGATATTTGGTATTAAGAAATTCAGCCTTTACTTAAAAAAGGTGCCAGCGTGAGTGCCAGCGCGCCTGGGAAGCTCCAGACCTCGTCACACAGAAAACCTTGGAAATTTATACTCAAAACTGAAAACACTGAGGAAAAAGTGCCTAATCTGCTCATCTTTGTTATTTCTAAGCTGAGGGCAGAGGTACAAGAGAATTCAAAACAATTCATTGTTTTAAATTGCCCAGGGCTGACAATATTGTTATTGGATTTTAGGATTCTTCCGCTCCTTTTGCAGTCGAGCAATAGAAACGTGTATTTGGCGCGATTCCCTTAGACATGCTTGGAAAATAAAATCTGTGTTATTTTACCCCAGATGTACAGGACGCAGAAAAATAAACATGAGATAATGGGACAGCTCTAGCAGTTTAGTATTTAAAGGAAAGAACAACCCAGAGCGATGTAATATTTAATGGTAAATCATAGTCTCTAACATCATTATATTATTCTGTTACAGTTTGTATTTTTCACACATGTAAAATACTCTACAGTAACTCGATTTAAAAAAATCCTAATTGAAAAGAGGAACACTCTGTGACAGCAGAAATAACTCAAGGGAACATGGAATTTAAATTGCCAAGGCTATCTGTCCATCTAAACTCACCACACACCGCATTTAGCCCTCCGTTTGCAGCGATCCAGAGCTGGCAGAGTGCACATTTCCTAATCGTTCCAGTTTAGACCCCAAATTATTGGCAACCCAGAGCAAACTCTGGTCCAACTCCCCGGGTGGGAGGATTGCTCCCGCCTTAAATGGGTCAGAATTTGCTCCATGCCCTAAACCATGAGGATTTAGAGAGCTTCCCACCCGGATAAAAGCAGGCAGTGGGAAGGAGAGGGTTGGTCGAGCCCTCAAATCCCTCCGAAAAGCTGCGTATCAGCATCCCAGCTCTGGGGGCTGGGAATTAAGGCGAATTAAGCAAAAGCAGCAGCACAACCAGCAGCAAAACCCCAACACCCGACGTGTCCTCCTGAGCTGCTCCCGCCTTGGTTACAGGATGGAAAGGGAAAGGCGTGGGATCCCACCGAACCATCCCGAACCCTGAGGGAGCTCAGAGAGAAGGGAGGGATGGGTGGCTAGAGCACGGCATTCCCCACGGAGCAATCTGTCCGCCTACGGAGAAAAGAAATGGGGCAAAGGCCTGGATCCGCTCTATTTACTCTGGCAAAAACTCCTGGCCACGAATGGTGGGAGTTTTGCCGGAATAAATGAGATTTAGGGCCCAGACAGAGCCGAGGCAGGAGCCCGCCTGCGACATCTCTTCCTGCAGGCGTGCAGCAGAGGTCACGGGTACCTTCCTCTTCCTCCCGGGATGTGCCCACGCAGGGGGGCTGTGTCACGTCCCTACCTTTTTTATCTGGTAAGGCATTTCTGAGCCCCAGTCCTCGCCCGTGTTAAGAAAACAGGGGCGAGGCCTGGGCTGTGTCACGCTGACAGCTCGTGCGAGGGCTGAGATTTGCAGGGGAGCGACCGGCGGGAGCCAAACAAAGCGGTTTTGAGGCAGGAGCTGCGGAGACGGGGAGTGAATTCCCATCTGGACAGAAGTCCGGGCAGCGTTCCCGCTGGCTGGCTGGGAAAGGCCAAGATTTCATCCGAAGGTTTCACTCTGGAAGCCCTACCTCCCCTTTTCCCACCGCCGGCGGGATTTTAGGAGTCGCCGCGTGCGGAGGAGGAGGAAGAGGAGGGATTTGTAGGCACATCCCAGGGGTTCCCCTCCCAGAACCCACTCTCCAGCCCTGTCCTGGTCAAGCCCTCAAATCTCTCCGAAATTTGGGGAGGGGGCAGCTGTGATCGGACCCTTCAGCCCCTCCAAGGAGAGCCCCCAGCGGTGGCCGATGGCTGGGGACCGGCAGCTCTTGGCACCAGCATTAATTGGCAGCGCTGGCAAACGAGTTACAGTAAAGCAGCTCTTTAAGCCCCAGTGTTTATGTAAACGTGGCTTTAACTTTAAACCTCTCGGCTTTGTGGCTGCCTTTTTATTCACGTTCACTTTTTTCCCTTGGCTCCCCCTGAATACAGCACTATGAATTCCAGCTTATCCTTTGGGGAATATGTACATATTTCATATATTTAGCTAAATGGGCCATTTTCCATCCCTGTTGACTGTTGATGCGTCACCGCTGACTCACTCACGCCAGCAAAGAAACGGACCCAATATATTTTCTCTCTAGGTATATATTACACAGCACTACAATTCTGTAAAGCGAGCTTCGGGAGGTAGGTAGCAACCTAATCCCAGGAAAAATAAACTTGTGGAAAGGCACGCTGCGCCGAGACAGGGGCTGCACTGTGCCGCCCTTACAGGCGGCATTTCTCTATTTTGCTTCTGGAAAAGCTCCCTTAGGACACGTGAACTGGCATTTTTGGCTCTCAGCCTCAAGTTTCCACCTTTCCTGGAGGGGACACTTGCTTGAGAGTAGTTTTTTGTTAATTGTTACTTATTGCCAGAATCTAAAGGGTCATTCGATAACTGCCTGAGGCTGCACCTTTTATTGATGCACTCACAGCTGTCCCTACAACAATCCATTTGTCCCTGGGACATACTCACAGCACCTCTTTGTCACTTAAAAAAGCTCTCTAAGCTGAGGGGTACAGCTCCAGTGTGCCCAGGCTACTTTAAGAGCTGGGAGTTTAATATTAAAACCCCCCTAAAATAGGAGGGTCATCAAAAACGTGGGGGGAAGCTGTAAAGCTTCTATAAACAGTTCCCGAGGAATGTGTTTTCTAAAAGCACGTCCTCAAAACTCTTTTGTGCTGCTCCCTTCGCCCTCTGAGGGCAGGAATGGTGCTGCTGCTTCTCGCTTGGAGGTTTCTCCCCTTTCCCAGCTGGGATTTTGGGCTGTGGTGGGGAACTACCCCCCCAGCCACAGGGCTCCAACACAAGCGGGACCACGGCTTTTCCCAAATATGCCCAGCCACAGGCCAGTGATCAAAATACCCACGAGGGAGGGCAAAGATGCTCGTTTCACGTTTCCAGCACTAATTGGTGGTCAGCCCTGTGGGGAGAGGTCACCGCAGCATCACTCCTGAACCCAGCCAGGCTCCTTTGCATCCCCCCAGTCCACACTGTGTCCCCCCTGGTCCCCACTGTGTCCTCCCAACCCCGGAGCACCCTGCTCACCCACACCAAGGCACAACAGCGATGCGGGCACTGGGGAAGCAACCACATCAGCTTTGGGGTTTGCCCGGTCCGTGCCAGGCTTGCTACTTCCAAGGCACTTCATAAGGAGCACGTGGAAGGTGGCGATGAGCCGGAGCTTTAAAAAGCAGCAGCGACACAAAGATGGAGATAAGGCACAAAGCAGAGCATCCGTGCAAGTCGCCAGGGCAGTGAGAGCAGAAAATAAGGAGAGGGACCTGGCAGCCCGGCAGCTGGCCAAGGCACAGCTTCAAATCTACACGGCGCTTCTCCTGAGCGACGGGCTTTACCAAGAAAGGCTGTCTCCCCGTCCCTCATGTCCAGAAAGGGAAACTGAAGGGCAGGGAGCAGCACAGAGACTCGCCCAAGTTGGCTCAGTGGCCCAGCAGCAGAGATGGCACTTGGATCCTGCTCCCGCCTGGCTCCCAGCCCGGGGGCTCTGCCCGCTGGCCAGTGTCACCCACCCCTGGGCCACCAACAGCACCCAGTGGGGAGGGAGGGCTGCCACAGAGAAATACAACGCTACCAAAGGGAAGCTGTGAGGGAGACAACACACACAGGAGAGACTCTTCTGGGTTGTCCTGTGCTCCCGCTCCCCGGGCGGTTACCGACGCTTTAGCACCGAAACACAATCTTTCTTCAGTGGCCCGATCTGCAGGTGGGCATCGACGCTCTCCAGGAAGAAGGCTGGTTTCAGCTTGCACACGAAAAGAGAGGCGAATTGGCGGTTGATCTTGATCTGGAAGGGGTCAGACTGACCCTTGGCCAAAGGGGAGACCTTGAGCTGCCGCAGGCAGGTCATCTTGGAGTCCTTGACCCCGTAGAAGGTCAGGGCCTTCTCCGAATACTCCAGGAAGACCCCGATTGTGTGGAAAAACGGCTGCTGGATGACGGACTCTAAGCCGCCAAACCAGGCCACATAGTTCTGTCCGTTCCACTGCAGGCAGCAGGACTTCTCGTTCCTCCCCAGGCGCCCACAGTTGTAGGACACCCGGGGGTCAAAGTCCTCAGCAATGACACCGATGCTGACCCAGCCCTCGATGATCTCCACCTCCCAGTAGTAGTTGCCCCGATTCATGAGGTTCACACCCAGCACCTGCTCGCAGTTGATGAAGCGGGTCGGGCTCTCGGGGTAGGGGATGGGGCACAGCACCCGCTTGGCCCCTTTGGTGCCAAACAACTGGATGAACTTGTCAGCCGTGTCACTGTCCAGGTCAATGATGAAGGCAACTGCGTGGGGCAAGAAGGAGGTGTGAGGACGAGGAGGGAAATGGGAGGAAATCCACCCCCAGCCCTCCCCGCTCTGAGCCCCTGTTCCAGTCTTCGGTGATGGGCACGATCCTTTCTGACTTCTACCATCACTCTGTCCCTTTGCTTTTAAATCCCGTGGCCAATTTCAGCTGATGAGGGTAAGGGGCTGAAAGAGCTGATGCTCCCGTAAGTGGGATGAACACAGGTAACTGGGTATCAGCTCAACCATGATACCACACATTGGAGAATGTTGGGAGATCTTCTCTCCTTATGGACATCTCAGTCGGTGACGCCACATCCTCTGTAAGGCTTGGGGGGGACACACGGGGTGTTGGAGCCCAACCAAGCCCTGCTCCCCACCCCAAGTCTCAGCCCCTTCTGCCCCACTGTCTCTGCTCAGCCACTGAATTATCCCTCGCCTGCTCCAGAAGCTGCCCCTCATCCATCCCCTGCTCTGCAGCAAACAAGGCAGACGTGCAAACTCTGATCTAATTTAACAGAGGATTCAGCTTGTTAAGGGCTGGAAAGCAGCAGAAATTACACGGTACGCCTGCAGCTGGTCCGGCAGAACCACAGACAAGGGGAAAAAAAATATCACCTAAACAGATTATGACCATTGTCAGGAAAGCAAGGAGGCTTCCTCCGTGGCTGAGCAATATTTCCTCCGGTGGCGGCAGCGCTCCTGCCAGCCCTGGGCTGGGGACCAGCGCCGGCCGGGCATGTGGGAAGGAGCCGGCTGGGCAGGGGAGAGGAAAGGGAAGATGGACCTTAGCAACAACTGTCAAAGCAAAACTGTCCCTCGCTTACATTTCAGGAAGTAATCACGGCTCTCCAGGCAGGCGAGATTGTTTGACTTGTCTGGAAATCGGGACTCGGCCGGCGCTGCAGGGAAAGGGACAGAAGGGTTTGCCAACAGCAAAGAAACGTTTTTGATGCCTCAAACAAAGGTGTTACTGAAGCATCACCTCCCCGCCCGACACCCCTGGTGGTACCCAGCTGCTGTGGCCCCCGAGTCCCAGCTGGCATCCCCTGCACACTCCTGTGGGCTCGGACATGGGAAAGCACAGATGCCACCTTTGCCACCCCAGGGAGCTGGGCAGGGGGACAAGGAACCAGCTGCAATTCCCCTGGGCATTCGAGAAAATGAGAGAGAGGAGAGAGCTCAGGCTAAATGACAGAGTGCAGGAGAAAGCTGCCACGGTGGCTTTCTAACCCTGGCAGGTTTGGGAGACCACAGCCTGCCCCGTGAAGAGGTTCATCTATGCTGGGAAGAAAGAGTCCCCTTTCACGGGAGGCCACTTTGGCCACTTGCCCCCTCCCACAGGGCCCTGCCTTAACTCCCAGCCTGTTTGTTGCCTCTCCAGTCTCCGGTCTCCGTGGAAAAAAATCATAAAACCTCAAAGACGAGGCATAAACCCAGACAGGGATTGTGCAACGTGCAGCACAACCCTCCCAGGCAGCTTCCAGGGCTGGATGGAGAGGGGGCCAGCGCTCGCAGGAGCCACCGAGCCTGCAGACATCTCCCACCTACGCAGGGGAGGATGGAGGGAGACGGGGTGACCTCCAGGCAGAGGGGCTGGGTGAGCACAAACCTTCCCCTGTCTCCTGGAAACTCAGCCCATCCGTTCCTTTCCCCTGCAAGTGGTCCCACTGGTTTTTGCAGGCAGCGGAGAGCACGTCCTTCATGGTGCTCACGGCTTGGGTGCACTTGGTGAAGTTCAGCTCCTTCTGGAAACTCAGCACCGGGGAGAAGTTTTCTTCCATGGCTACTTTTAAGGCTTGAAATTCCTGAGCCAAAAAAAAGAGGGGAGTTCCAGGAGGTTTCAAACAAGCTGAAGTTGTCTCTTATTCCACAACCCCACCCTGCCCCAGAGGATTTGGGAACTGGCAGCTCGCAGGACTTGGCCCAAGGACAACCTTGCAAAAGGGAGGAGAGAGCTTTCCCGGCCACGCGTTTCTGGCGCCTTCTCTTCACTCCCTTGCAAACCTGGACTCAGACCGTTCCCACCTCGCATGGAGCAGCATCTCCTCCCAAAAAGGTCTCCTCTTGCTGGGCTGCTGAGGGGGGAGGTGCTGGATGGGGGCAATGGGGCACCTCTCACTCTCTGCCCCCCACACCGAGATACCCAGCCCAGGCAGCACATCAGCTTCTCCTGAGTCACCGCCAGCACGGAGGTGGGGTGATGGAGGAGAAAGTCTTGGCTGGCTGGTGTCCCCGGGGAATGACTGTGCCAACGGGAGTGAGCCCCCACAGCCCCCGTATCCCAGGGCTCCTCCCACCCAGCTCCACGGGAAATGGGACAAAACCCCAAAAGACAACATTATCAGCTCCTTCTCCTCGCCCCATCCCACCCAGGCACCTGGAGGAAGTAGATGGTGTCGGTGCTGGGGACATTCTCCAGGTTTTGCTTGCACTGGGCCAGCTTGGCTCGCCTCTCCTCCTTCCAGCGCAGATCGGCCTCGGCCTCCCCCAGCATGGAGCGCTCCCCGTCCTCGATGAAACTGGCCACCTCCTTCTGGAAGGTCGACAGGACCTCGGAGGCTTCTCCAAAGAGCTTCTCAACTCTTTCCCTCTCCTTCGTGGCAGCACCCTGAGCACAGGGAGAGAGGGGTGAGGGTGACCTCCTGCAGGCAAGGAGAGCACCCTCGTCTCCTGCCCAGCACCCAGTTCGGAGCTCTGTGGGGTCCCCCTGACACTCCGTAGCACCCTTCATCCAAGAACTCAGAGCACTTTACAATCCAGGTGTCCAGGGACCTGGCTGGGCATGGTCTCTTACTGCTCCATCATGTCTTGTGTCTCCAGGTGGTGAAGTGACATGTTTGCACAAGGGCCAAAGGGGACCAAACCCCCTGTGAGCCTGGGTAGAGAAGGTGGAAGAGCCAGGGGATGCCCTAGTGTGGTTCTTGCCCCATTCCTCCTTCCAGGTTGCAAATGAAAGCAACCAGAGATGCCGTGAGGGCTAACAGAGACGAGAAACAAGGATCCTTGCCAGGGTCACCATCATTTTACAGGGCACTTGCTCCCCTCTGAGCACCACCTCTATACCCCACACAGCCCAGAATCTCACGGCCCCTTCACCTCTGCTCCCCAGCCCAGCAGAGCTGTGCTAACGGAAAGAAGCCATTGCAGAGTCACCTTAATGAGCTCCACCATCTTCTTGGCCTGCGCGATGGTGACTGCCAGCTCCTCCAGCTCGTTCTCCACATCGCTTAGAAATTTGGCTTGTTGGGCCTGGGGACAAAAAGGACAAACACTGAGCTGTGCTCCCCTATCCCAGCGGCAGGGAGGAGCTGGGGACCCACATCTCACTCTCTGACCACGACCTTGCTCTCAGGCTTGGGGGGAAGGGTGCAAGGGGAATTGTGAGTTGTTTCCCTCTTCTCTTCCCCTGCAACGTCCAACCTGTGAACATCCTTTCTCACTCGGTTGGAAAAGCAAAGGAGCAGCCAGGCTGCAGAAGGTCGTGCCCAGCTCCACGATCCCTACCCTGCTCCCAGCACCAACCAAGTAAAATAGGAACTTGAAGGCAAAAACCATGGGGCAGCGACTGCAGCAAGCACAGCTCAGCCGCCTGCTCTTAGCGTGTATCTCCAGGCTAGGAAAAAAATTCCACCTGGGACTGCGGAAGGGCAGATCTGGAGCTCTCGGAAACGCGGTGCTGAGTCCCCTGGGGGCTCCTCATTAGGGGCCAAGCAAACCAGCTCAGGAGCACGGGGTGTTGCGTGGCTGCAAAGGAAGCACCGTCCAAACGCGACGTTTCCTGACACGCTATTGTTAGCACCAGCCATTGCCCGTCACGAGGACAGGTCCCTTGGGACCCAGGAGGGCATCGCATCCCCCAAACAGAGCAGCTCCTGATGCTCAGCCCCCAGCCCAGTGCATGGCAACGGGGGGGGACAGGCGCTTTCCCCATCCATCCTTCCCACCCCACAGCGTGAGGGTGGTGGCAGAGAGCAGCCACAGGGGCTGTGCAGTGACATTAAGCAGCGGCTGCCGAGGCCCGACAGCTCCTCGGGGCTGGGATCACACACGCTTTCTATTTTAAGGCTCCTGATGACTAATAACACCAGCAAAAGGCTTTTCCAAGAGCCCACAAGAGAGTGGGAGCTGGCTCGGGGCTGCCACTGTGCTCCCCACCAGAGTGTCCGCAGCCCCCGGGCTCTCCCCTGGAAAAAACAAACCCTTCCAAGGTCTCCAAATGCCCCACGCAGACACGGGGATGCCACGACGCTGCGAGCCCCACAGACTCCCATCTGCCTGCAGCGTGCAGAGGCCCCACGCACTCGAGGCAGCAGTGCCCAAGGCGGCAGCACCACATGGGGCTCGGAGCCCCGGCTCCCGGGGGGGGAGGCTCGTGGGTGCGAATTTGGGAGGTGACTCAGCTGCATCTGGGAATGGGAGTGACGGAAAAAAAAAAACCCAAGCAAAAACCCTGCTGCCAAAAACCATCAGGACACAAAGGGCTGGTGGAGCGGGAGCGGGCAGGCTGCCAGCGCGCCGAGAAAAACCGCCTTGAGGGAGCTGTGGGAACGGGACGGAGCAGACGGGTGCCCCGTGACCGCGGGGGAGGCCACTGCGGGGTGTCCCAGGCACCCTCCTCCCCACCCCTACACCCACTGGGACTGAGAGTTCAGCCCCACAGCAGGACCAGACCCAGCGGGTTTGCCCCTAATGCCAGTCCTGGTCTGTCCGTCCTGTCCCCACCCCACAGGGTGCCCTGATGGCACAGCATCCCCCCCTCCCCTGTGCCAGGGGGCCATGCTGACCCTCCTTGGGGGTCTGGTGCCCCCGGGGGTTGCCCCTGCGCACCCCCCAAATCTTCTCCTGTCCTGGGAGGCTGTTGTCAGCACATTCCAATCCCTCTCCCAGGGATCTGTTGCCCTCCGCGAGCATCCTCTGCCCCCCCCCCAGCATCCTCTGCCCCCCCAGGATCTGCTGCCCCAGAATCTATTACCATCCCCACCCCACATAGAGCATCCCCCCACACTGCTGCACCTGCAACACCTCCCATGTGGG
>NW_015090778.1:5519712-5548912 GCF_001431845.1 Calidris pugnax
CAAGGCCCCACACGAGAGTGGGAGCTGGCTCGGGGCTGCCACTGTGCTCCCCACCAGAGTGTCCGCAGCCCCCGGGCTCTCCCCTGGAAAAAACAAACCCTTCCAAGGTCTCCAAATGCCCCACGCAGACACGGGGATGCCACGACGCTGCGAGCCCCACAGACTCCCATCTGCCTGCAGCGTGCAGAGGCCCCACGCACTCGAGGCAGCAGTGCCCAAGGCGGCAGCACCACATGGGGCTCGGAGCCCCGGCTCCCGGGGGGGGAGGCTCGTGGGTGCGAATTTGGGAGGTGACTCAGCTGCATCTGGGAATGGGAGTGACGGAAAAAAAAAAACCCAAGCAAAAACCCTGCTGCCAAAAACCATCAGGACACAAAGGGCTGGTGGAGCGGGAGCGGGCAGGCTGCCAGCGCGCCGAGAAAAACCGCCTTGAGGGAGCTGTGGGAACGGGACGGAGCAGACGGGTGCCCCGTGACCGCGGGGGAGGCCACTGCGGGGTGTCCCAGGCACCCTCCTCCCCACCCCTACACCCACTGGGACTGAGAGTTCAGCCCCACAGCAGGACCAGACCCAGCGGGTTTGCCCCTAATGCCAGTCCTGGTCTGTCCGTCCTGTCCCCACCCCACAGGGTGCCCTGATGGCACAGCATCCCCCCCTCCCCTGTGCCAGGGGGCCATGCTGACCCTCCTTGGGGGTCTGGTGCCCCCGGGGGTTGCCCCTGCGCACCCCCCAAATCTTCTCCTGTCCTGGGAGGCTGTTGTCAGCACATTCCAATCCCTCTCCCAGGGATCTGTTGCCCTCCGCGAGCATCCTCTGCCCCCCCCCCAGCATCCTCTGCCCCCCCAGGATCTGCTGCCCCAGAATCTATTACCATCCCCACCCCACATAGAGCATCCCCCCACACTGCTGCACCTGCAACACCTCCCATGTGGGGATTAGGTCCCCCGTGGGGATTAGGTCCCCCGTGGGGACGTGGGTGCAGCACGGACCAGAGCTCCCACACCTCACCCCACCCAGGACGCCCCACCAGCACCGCACCCCATACGGCCGCCCCCACGCCAGGGTTAGGTCCCGCGTGGGGACAGGGGCGCAGCATCCTCCCCACCCACCCACCGCATCCCACCAGTGCCGGGACGATCCTCACCTGGGGTCCTCCACGCACCGCCCCCCTACACCCCCCCCCAAACCCCTTCCCACCCACCTCCTTGTGTTCACGCTCCTTCTCGAGGGGCACCACGTCGTGGGCGCGATGCTCGTGGGCTCTGCAGCGGGCGCAGACGCAGGTTTGCTCGACCCGGCAGAAGCCGTCGAGGGGCTGGAGGTGGCGGGGGCAGAGCCCCTCTTCCAGCCGCCGCAACGGGGCTACCAGGCGGTGGGCGCGGAAGGCGGGGGCCCGCCGGTGGGGCTCCAGGTGGGCTCCGCAGAAAGAAGCCAAACAAACCAGGCACGACCGCGCCGCCGCCGCCCGAGACTCCGGCGGGCAGACGTCGCACAGCACCGGCGCTCCTTCCTCCCCCGCCGCATCCTCCTCTTCGGCTCCCGGTGCCATCGGGGGGGACGGGGGGGTCGGGGATGAAGGGGACGAAGCGGTGGCGGCGGCGGCGGCTGCCAGCAGCGGCAGGACCTCGCAGAGGGCGCGGTTCTTGCGGAGCCGCAAGGCTGCGGGGACGGGCTCCTGGCAGAGCGGGCAGCGGGCAGCCCCGCCCGCCCCCCCGCTGCCGTCGGGGGGGCCCGGGCGCTGACGGAGAGCCCCCAAGCAACCTTGACAGAAGTTATGACCGCAGGGTACCGTCACCGGGTCCTTCAGGAGGTCGAGGCAGATGGGACAACAGAAAGGACCGTCGGGCAATCCCGGAGCCGCCAACGCCAACCGGAACGCCTCGGCGGAGGACGGCGGGGCGCTCCCGGGCGCGGTCTCCAGTCACTCGTCCCACCTTGAGGGGGGGGTCTCACCCCCGGGATCTGCTCCCGGCGCCGGGCATCCGGTCCCCTCCCCAGCATCTGCTGCCTTCTCGGAGATTTGTGTGTGTGTGTGTGTGTGTGTCCCGCCTCCCCGGGACGATGTCACCCTGCTGAGGGTGGATGGCATCCCACCCAGGGTCTGCTGCCTCCTAAAGGATCGGCCCCACTGGGATCTGGACCCATCACGTGGGTCTGCTGCCCCCAGGGCACCCCCCAAATCTTCTGTCCTGAGAAGCTGTTGCCAGCCCGTTCCCATCGCCCTCCCAGGGGTCTGCTGTCCCCTACGAGCATCCTCTGCCCCCCCGGGCTCTGCTGCCCCAGAATCTGCTGGCACCCCACTGCCCCCCCCCAGGAGCTGCTCCCCACCCGGGGGCCACATGGAGGGTCCCGAGCTCCCCCCATTACATGGCTGCAAGTCCATTCCTGCCAGCCCTTGTGCCCATCGACCCACATCAGCCATTCCCAGGGCCAAAAAGCATTCCAGTGCCCAGGTCCTGGCTCAGACCTTCTCCCCTCTTCCTCTGGCCCCGGCAGGAGGAGGTAGGCACCAACCAGGAGTGGGGCTGGGGAGACACCAAAGTGCTTTTAGTCGAAGGATCTGCCTGGTAAACACAGCAGATCCTCCTCCTGTGGAGGGTGCACAGACAAGTTTTCAGCTTGGATCCATTCCCAGGTCCATGCCCGTCCCAGGTCCCACCCAAGGACAGGGCTGGGAGGAGAGGGGAGGTGGGGGGTGAAGGAGAAAGCGCAGCAAGACAAAATGCATCTGTCCCCAAAGAAGGGGGATCGATCCTTTTAAGCCCTTTTCCCCCAAAGGAAACCAGCTGATGCAATTCGTTCCCCACAGGTTCATCCACGTGTCTCCACCACCTTTGAACCAGTGCCCAGTTTCGCCCCGTTAGTCCTCCCCAGTGTCCCAGCGGGGGCGGCAGGAGATGCCAGACCTGTGGTTTCGCCCTTGGAAAAGCTTCAATCAAAGCTTCGGATTTGCTTCCGTGCCAGAGCGACCTCGGAGCCAGAGCCGTTGGGGAACCAGGCTTCCTTATCGCGGCAGCTCCGCTCTCAATAAAGCACCTTTCATTTCTGCCGCCACGTGGGTCACTACCTGGGGCTGCTCCCCGCTGCCAGCCCCACAAAAGGGGCAGGATGGGGTCCTGAGGGGATGGGTGTGGGAGCAGGGGCACCCAGCTCACCCACCAGCACCAAAGTCAAACCAGTAGGAAAATAGAGCTTTATTATGGAAAGCAGCTTCGTATACAGCACTCTAAAGTGGTGCTCTGCCACATCCGAGAGCGGCAAGAAAGGATTGGGAGGGACTGGGGGGGCAAGAGAGGACTGGGAGGGACTGGTGGAGCAAGACCAGCCTGCATGTGGGGCTGGGGGAGCGCAGGGCTTGCTGTGCATCACTCCATACCACCCCATGGATGAAGGACCCCCCCCTTCCAGGGTCTCCCTCACCCCAAATCTTCTCCTGCCTTGGGAGGTTTGGCAGGGATAGAAGCAAGAGGAAAAACCCAATTCTTGCACCCTCACTATCCCCTTCCCTCACCCCATCTGGAGGAACAGGCCACCTGCATGTGTCCCCCAGGCAGAGTGACCATGGGCTTCGTCCCCACGGCCAGGATCCTTTTCTCTGCCCCAACTTCTGTCACTGTGATATCTGCATATGCAAATCAGAGTGGGTTAATTTGCATGTCAGGCCGTCTCAGCTCTTGTTAAAACACTGCACCTCACTCCATCTTGGGATTGGGATCCCACTTGCACCGTGATGGCCCCAGCTGCAGCTTGGCCATGGTCCCAGCCCGGGTCCCGGCCCGGCTAACGGAGCAGCACGGCAGCTCCGGCTCATTCCCGCTGGCACAGCACCACCGTCCGCCCCTCACACAGCCAAAAAACAGGGTAGAGGGGCTCGGTGAAGACATTGTGGAAGGAGTAGATGAGCTGCATCGTCTCCCCGAGGCCGTAGAAGGAGAGGACCCCCTTGCCGTAGTCCAGGCTGACCCCCAGGTTCTTATAGAGCCGCTCCCGGATTTTCTCCTTCTGGCCCTTGTGCCAGGCCAGGTAGCAATCCTCCAGCACCTGCAGCCCCCAGGAGCCCCCGTTCAGCCCAATGTTGAATTTCTGGCCCTGCTGCAGTTCCCAGGGGAGGCTGTGGTAGGTCACCCCCAGGACGACAGAGTGGCTGGAGACCTCCACCTCCCAGTAGTGGTGGCCGTGGCCGTAGCTCTGCGTGCACAGCACCTGCCAGGGCTTGAAGCGGGGTCCCTGCTCCATCTGCCCGCAGATGGCACCGGGGCTGTGCTTGGCTTTCCGGTTACTTCTCGACAGCTTCAGGTGCTTGTTGGCTGTCTTGGGATCGAAGGTCAGGTTGCGGTGGTCTGGAAAGAGGAATGGCAAGGACGGGGCTGAAATGCTTCATCAGACCTTGGTGTGCACCCCTCCCAAGAGCGACATAGTTTAAATTGTGTAGGACTGGCTCCCAAAAGAGAAGGCAAAAAGCAGTAACGTGTTTGGGGGGGAAGGGGAGCGGGGTGAGGTGAGATGAGATGATGAGATATCTGCCCAACCACCTGCTCAAAGGAACGGAAACAGCCCAGAAATAGCTGGCGAGACACCGAGACGCAGCGCTCGGTGCAGCCCTCGCACAGCCCAGCTCCCAGCCACACGCAGCGGTGGCTCTGGGGGTGTTTTGAAAGAGATGTGCTTGATTTTAAGAGCAAAAAACTATTAGCATGGGTAGAGAGAGGGGGAGAAAACCAAAAAACCAGGCATTACGTGAGCAAATAGGGTACTGGGGGGAGTTAGGCTCCTCTGCGTGGGCTGCGCTCCTCCTTCCTCGGGCTGTCACCAGCCACAACCACCTCACCTTCCTCCTGCAACAGCCCAGCCTGGCCAGCTCTGCTGAGCTCATGCCTGCTGCTCAGAAATAACATTTTTATTTTTTTTCCTATTAATAACCCTGAGAATGTTCTCTGGGGCCTGATGGAAGGAATCCCTACACGTCCCATAGGCATCCATTGCCTCCCTGGCAACAGCGACCTGACCAACATGCCCTAAACATAGAATCACAGAAGCACCATGGTTGGAAGGGACCTCTGAGATCACCGAGTCTGACCTTAAAAAAAAAACAACAAAAAACCAAACAAAAAACCCAAACACACCAACAACAAAACAAAAAACACAACACCCCATCACATCCCACCCACCCACAAACCAATAATCTTGGGCACTAGAGCATGCCCTGAAGAGCCACGTCTACACATTTCTTAAATACCTCCAGGGATGGTGACTCCACCACCTCCCTGGGCAGGCTGTTCCAGTGCCTGACCACTGTAATAAAGTAATTCTTCTTAATATCTAATCTAAACCTCCCCTGCCCCAACTTCAGACCATTTCCTCTGGTCCTGTCATTATTCACTTGGGAGAAGAAGCCAACCCCCACCTCTCTACAGCCTCCTTTCAGGTAGTTGTAGAGGGCAATGAGGTCTCCCCTCAGCCTCCTCGTCTCCAAACTAAACATGCCAAGTTCCCTCAGCCTCTCCTTGTATGACTTGTTCTCCAGACCCCTCACCAGCTTGGTGGCTCTCCTCTGGACACATCCTCTGATGCTGCCTGCCTGCCTGTGGGAAAGTGCTGTGTCTAAATATGGATCCTTGGGAACAGGCACGTCGTTCCTGCCCGGGCGAGACGCCCAAGGTGGGTGAAAAAGAGAAGATGGAACAGGATCTGGGGCAAGATCTGGGTCAGCAACTGACCCAATGCCAGGCACTAGCAACCTCTGTTTCCACAAGAAAGTGATGCCCGGTGCTGCTCACCCCCTAAGGAGCCCTTTCCCAGCCACTTGATGTCCCCCAGCCTGTCCATCTCTTCACCACATTTAGGGAGAGGAATTAGGAGAATCAGGGAAGGAGCACCCTTCACCACAGCCACAACCACCCTCCTCCTGGGGAAGGGCTCAGCCTGGTGAAACCTCCACCTGCTGGGGACCCCAGTGGGGTGCTCTTCTCCCACTCCCCCTCATGTGCTCCTCACCCTTCAGAAGCTTATCTCGGAGTTGGCACGCGGGGAGAGGGGCCACCACCTTCACTGCTGGCTCCTTGGGCTGCACCAGGCCTGTAGAGGATGGGGACAGGCATTTTGAGTGACAACACCCAAAAACTTGTCCCTACCCAGCTTTGATGGGAGGAAGAGGAAGAGGAGGAGGAAATCCATCGTATCCAAGCCTCCTCTGATGCTGCCTGCCTGCCTGTGGGAAAGTGCTGTGTCTAAATATGGATCCTTGGGAACAGGCACGTCGTTCCTGCCCGGGCGAGACGCCCAAGGTGGGTGAAAAAGAGAAGATGGAACAGGATCTGGGGCAAGATCTGGGTCAGCAACTGACCCAATGCCAGGCACTAGCAACCTCTGTTTCCACAAGAAAGTGATGCCCGGTGCTGCTCACCCCCTAAGGAGCCCTTTCCCAGCCACTTGATGTCCCCCAGCCTGTCCATCTCTTCACCACATTTAGGGAGAGGAATTAGGAGAATCAGGGAAGGAGCACCCTTCACCACAGCCACAACCACCCTCCTCCTGGGGAAGGGCTCAGCCTGGTGAAACCTCCGCCTGCTGGGGACCCCAGTGGGGTGCTCTTCTCCCACTCCCCCCCGTGTGCTCCTCACCCTTCAGAAGCTTATCTCGGAGTTGGCACGCAGGGAGAGGGGCCACCACCTTCACTGCTGGCTCCTTGGGCTGCACCAGGCCTGTAGAGGATGGGGACAGGCATTTTGAGTGACAACACCCAAAAACTTGTCCCTACCCAGCTTTGATGGGAGGAGGAGGAGGAGGAAATCCATCGTATCCAAGCCTGGGAGTGGGCACATGGCACAGCTGCTTGGCATTGCCATCAAGGAGGGGCCATAGGGAAGCCACCCAGCTCACCCCACCCCATTGATACAGTAGATGCGTGTCCCCATCCCAACCCCCTACACCCAGCAGCCCTGTCCCCATCCCGGTGACACCAGCCAGACTGTGGTTCAGGGTGACTTGGAGCCCTTCGGGGTGGCCTGGCAAGCAGAGGGCTTACCTTGGCCAACGGGGTCAGGGGCTTCAGAGGCCACAGAGCCGGGCAAGTCCTCCAGCAGGAGCCTGGAGACGTCGGTAAGGATCTCAGCGATGGGCTTGACTGTGTTGGCTGCACTGAACTCCGTGGGGACCACCACCTCTGGGCTCTCCAGAGATGGAAGCAGGGGAAACTCCTGTGGATGGACGCACAGACACCCATGCACTGGCCTGGGGAGGATTTGCAGCTCCAAAACCCGTCCACACACATCCCTTCTCCATGGTGGGTGACAGGGGCATTCCCAAAACATTGGCCATTAGCTGCGGTTGGCACATGGGGCCAGGGGACAGTTGCAGAGGGGCTGTGGCACAGGACTTTGTGTTTTGCTGGTGGTGGAAGAGCCTTGATGAGCAGTTTCAAGGTGGCAGATGCTGCCCATGACCCCATGAGCAGCACCGTCCACTCTGATTCAGCATCACCACCCCAACTTTTCAGTAACCCCCACAAAAGCAGCTCTTCCCCACAGCCCTGTGCCATCATCCCTGAGCCGGGCTGAGGACGTGTCTCCCCCTGGAGAAGGGGTTGACCTCATCTTTGTCCTCATCAAAAGCTCACAGTTAGAGGGGATGGTGGTACCTGGAGGAAGGTCCTGTGGTTGGGGCAGGCCAGCAGGCGCTGAGCCCTCTCCTCATGCTGGGTGAGGTGGTCCAGGTGGTCCTTCAGGAGGCTCCAGTCCTCTTCCATGCGTCCCAGCACTGCCGCCTGCTCTCGCTCAATCCTGGCCACTGTCTGCCACTGGCAATCCTCCAGGGCTTTCTTCAGGAGGGCAAACTTGCTCAGAATCGTGGATTTGAGCTCCTCAGAGGAGATCTGAGTGGGGAAAAGCCGTGAGAGCCAGCACGCTCCCACCTGCACACCCAGCACAGAGGTGGTCACAGTCTTACCTTGATGCTGTGTGTTTGCTCCTCCAGCTTCTGCATCACCTGCTTGATCCTCTCTGATTCCTCCTGGGCTTTTTCCAGGGACTCTTTCAAAAGAGCCTGCAAAGAAAGGCACCAACGTCCCACGGTGCAGCGTGCTGCTGCCCCCAGGAGCCCTCTCAGGGCTGCAGGACAAGGCTTGCAGGGAAGGAGAAAGCTTGGGAAGGGGAGAGGCTGCCACCAGGCTCACTAAGTAAAACCCTCCCTGTGCTGTCTTTCACCCATTTTTAGCTGTTTCCTCTAAATCATGAGGTCACAAACACATATGACACTGTTCACCTGGAGCTGCTGGATTTACCCAGCTCTCTGCTGCTCCTGATGGCCCCCAATTTCTTGGGGAGCAGCCTGGCACTGGCATCATCACCCTGCCCAGAGCCCGTGCCAGCCTCCTGTTCAGCTGAGACCGGGCACAGCTCAGCACACGGAGGCACACCACATCCCCACAGCAGGGCATGGGACATCAGGGGCAGATGTTGCGATATGCCCGAGCTGCCGTCGCTCCCCCCTGCTCCCACCCCCGCACCGTCCTGCCACCCATCATCTCTCCAACCTGCTTTTTGGAGCGCTCCTCCTCTAAGAGCACCCGGCGGTGCCGCTGGCACTGCTGGACGGTGCAGACGCAGCAGATGCACCGCCGCTCCTCCTGGCAGTACAGCTCCAGCGGGCGCCCGTGCTGTGAGCACAGCTCGCCCGGGGCCACCTCGCACCTCTCCGTGCCGGGGGCCCGTGCCTCTCCATCCCTGGCCAGCTCCACCACGCTGCACAGGGTGACGTTCTTCTCCAGGAACGGGCGCTGCTCATAGTCCCTGCGGCACTGGGGGCACCTGTAGCCCTTCTCGGCCCCGGTGGGCACCCGCTCTTGCTTGTCCCAGTGGTCGCTGATGCAGGTCTTGCAGAAGTTGTGCCCGCAGGGCAAAGTGACGGGCACCTTGAAGAGCTCCAGGCAGATGGAGCACTCCAGCTTCTGCAGGACGGGCGATGCCATCATGCTTGTGCCAGGGATCAAGGTGACGGGGGCAGAAAGAAGCCGGGGAAATAGAAACTCGGCTGTGCAAAGGAGGAAGATATGGTGACGCTGAGCACAGAGGCGGGTCAGGGCTCCGAGCCAGGCGTGCTCTTAAAGAGACACCCAGTGGGCATCCCCATCGCCCCGCTGGCTGTGCCACAGGCTGGGCAGGGTTGGAGCTGCTGCCCCCGGGGACAGGGAGGGCAGCAAAGCAGAGCAGGAGGCTCCAGGGAGGATGAAACGCTGCAGGGACAGCACAGGGAGACACACCACAAGGTTCAGAGCCAGGTGGATGTCTGCGAACACCTTTGCACGGGCACACGTACGATGTATAATCTGATTTCGCTCCTTTTTTGCCCTTTGAAGGAACTTCCTGGCATCCTCACCTCTGCCAGGGATGGGTCCCTGGGCAGAGCATGGTGGTCCCCCATGGCAGAGAGACCCCAGTACAGCGCTGCCAGCCTGGGAACCAGCAGAGAGGGGCACCCACTGCTGCTGCAGCCACTTGTCACCTCCCTCTGCAGTGATAAGGGCTGTGACACATGCCAACAGCCGGCCAGGGCACATCCTGCCCTCTTTATCTTTCCATTTTAAACCACAGCTCCTGCTGTTCGCATGGCCCCAGGCTCACTCCACTGCTCCTTTTCCTGCTAAGTTCCTTGTGCCACAAAACACAGTAAGGGCATTATCTGGGCAATCAGTCCCTGCTCAGGTGGCAGGTGGAGGCTTCTGCCCAGAGGCGATTGTGGTGCCACCTTCACCTTGATTTCGTACAGTTCAGTTTCAGGAGAAAAAGCTCCCAAGCTTCCAGTCCAAACCTTATCTCCTTGCCCGTGCAGACGTGCTATCACTTGTGCTCAGGCTCCCAGCCTCAGTTTATGGTTCCACAGCCTCCCCACACCCACGGCTCTGCTTCCACCTGCGAGGACAAGCAGGGAGCAGGTCCGTGTGGCAGCCAGGGGCTTGCCAGCAGGCTGCTGCGGGGGTCAGAGCAGTTTCTGTATCACAGGTGGCCTCGGAGCCACCCCCCAGAGTGTCCCTGGGACCCAGGAGGTGACTGGAGATTTATCACAACTCCCCATGTAGTCCTGCATAGGTTCAGCCCCTAAAACATTTCTTTGGGCTGAATCTGCAAATTCTTACCAAGAGAGAGGCATAACACAACCTGTGTCTGCCTGGCGCCGCAGGACACCTGCACTCCCACTGTCGCCACCTCACCAGCTAATTCATGGAATCACAGAATGGTTTGGGTTGGAAGGGACCTTAAAGATCATCCAGTGCCACCCCCTGCCCCGGGCAGGGACACCTCCCACCAGAGCAGGTTGCTCAAAGCCCCCTCCAACCTGGTTTTGAACCCCTCCAGGGATGGGGCAGCCACAGCTTCTCTGGGCAACCTGTTCCAGGCTTTAACCAGACCCCAGAACCCTTCAGGGTGGGAGGAGAGTTCAAGGAGCTTGGGTGTAGCTGGTAACATTTCAGCATTTCGTTTCAGCATTGACATTTCAGCACAATCTCCATTGTTTGCTGGAGGCTCTTATTTCCTGAGGAAGGGGGGAACCTCAGATAAAAAGTTACTGAGAACCAGAGCTGAGAACAGGCAGTTGCCACGGCAGGAATGTGTTGGTATTTGGAGATTTAAACATGTCAGTGGGGATACACAAAGCGCCCTGCAGAGCCCAGCAGAAAGTGGAGTCTCTCCACAGCCTGGTTACCAGGACACCACTGTGTGTCTGCCCCAACCCCAGATCTACTTTTGCTCCAACCATCCACACCAGGTATGTGCTCTCCAGGGAGTGAAAGGAAGGAGACTGAGGTCCATGTGCTTGGATGGAGGTTGGGAGAAGCCATCTCCACAGGTTTACCCACCTGTGTAGCTGCACTCCTCCTGCCCTACAACATCTAAGGTGGGAAAGAGAACTCAGACAGGGGAAGGGATGCCCTTCTCCAGCTCCCCAGTTCTGCACCACCTCGCTGGGGTACCGAGCTCTTCCCAATAAAGACAAGGCAGTGCCACCAGCATCACTCAGAGTGTGTTTAATCAGACCCATCTCTTTAAGAGGACTGTACAAATGAAAGCCAAGGCAGCCCTGAATCACAGCGCTGTGAGGGGAGGAAATCCAGGCTGGCCTGGCTCTGTTTGTTCCATAAACGGGCAAAAAAAGAACACGATCCTTTGAGAGAAACAAGGCAGGGCATCTTTGGGTGAGTCTGCCCCACCACCCTGACTGACCAGCTCTGCTACACAATCAGTAGCAAGATTTCAGCCTCATCAGAGATTTGCTTTTATCTACAAACCTCCTTTTTAAGTACCCTCTGACCACACAGCTGCCAGCACCACGGAATCCCTGCTACCCCCATCTCCTCGCACAGGGGAAACTGGGAGCCGATGGGCTGAGACTTTGTGAATGCAGGGAAGGTGGCAGCCCTGTCTGCCTGGCCGGCACCCCAGCGTACACCAGAGCACCTCGAGGGGCTGCCAGGCCCCTAATAAATGCCGTAGGTGGGCTCCTGGGTGTCTCGGTATCTGTCCAGGTACCTCAGAGGCTGGTGGCGGGGGAACTTTAACTGTGGAGGATGGTAAACGGGCGGCCGCACGAACTCAAACACAGGCTCCCTCATGTCTGTAAAGGGGTGATGCAGAACGTTAGTGATACGGCTCAGATCCAAGCCCCAGACCCCCTCCTTCATCAGCAAGGTCCCCCCTCCTCCCCCACACACATGTGGCAAAGGCTCTCTTGGTGATATTTTAAAACGTTCATTCAAAATGGCCTTTCAGAGCTTGTTTCCTCAGACTGCTGTTAGTTTGGTGGAGGATGGCTCCCTAAGTACCCGGTCTGTGCTGTAACAGACCCTGGACAAGTGCCAGGACCAAGCTGGCTCCCTGACCCTGTGTGTTACCCGCAAGGCCACGTCCCACCCCACAGATGGGCCCCCCCTTCCAGCACCCCCCACACCCTGCATTTCTTACTGAGCAGCTGATGGAAGACGGAGGTGACGGAGCTGTCCCACTGACACTGGAAGAACGCCAGCCCCGCCGGGGTCATCGCATCCTCGTGCTTTCTGTAGAAGTCAAACGTGCTGAAGGTTCGCATCTTGAGGCTGTGGCTGGAAAGGAGACACAAGCACAAGAGCTGAGGTGATTCTCTTTTCCTGCAGCGCGCTGGTAGGCAACTACCTCCCCACATCATCTCAGAGTCTATAAAACAGAGGTGGAAAAGGAAGTCGCTAAAATACATCTTCCAGCTCCTCCAGCTCCGTGCACATTCCTGCCCCAGGCAGGAAAAAACATCTTCTTAACAATCTGCTTTAAAGCAATAGGACTCCGCGTTGCTTGCAGGGCTGGGATTTTGGCTTCAGGTGACACCCAAACCCCAAACAGCCCTGCAGATTAAAAGGAACTGCTCTCCTACAGCAGTAATAAACACGTCATCATAACAAGCAGTAACAGCCTCGCCAAGTGAGTGTGAAACTGCTGTGTGAAAGCCTGAATTACCATGGCGTTGGCCGAACATCCTCGCTGAAATCTATGGGGCAGTCTTGCTTGAAGAGGAGGAAGATGAAGCGATGGTAGCCAGTTCCCATGGCAGGGAAGGGGGGCAAGTAGTGGCAGATCTCCTTACCCGACTTGATGTCGTTGCCTGGGATGTTTGTCCTGAACGCAAAGAAGTTTACTTCATTTTATATATATAAATATATCTCCACCCACTTCCCTCCAACGGGACTGGGAGATTCACCCAGGACTGCAAGTCACCCCGTGCTGTGTTTCGATGTGGTTACACTCTGTTTGACTAGAGGAGGCTGTTTCCACTGGAAGAAAAAACACCTCCTGCCACGTGAATGCCCAACAGCAGCAACACCTGGAACTACTGCATCTTTAGCAGGACCCAGAACCCAGAACACAGGGGTAATGCAGCAGGAGCACCAGAGAAAGCCACGGAACTGTCTCAGCAAATGCTTATTCCCGAGCTCTGTTGGAGTTTCTGTCCTCTCTACCCGGGCTTTCCCTGAGCTCAGCAGCACTGATGTGCAGTACTCACACCAGCCAGTGCAGGTACTCCGACTCCGTGTCTCTTAAATGTCCATCTGCAAACGCACAAAAGGGAAAAAGTCGACTTAGTGACAACCTGGTGTTCTCATCAACCCCAAAGTGAGGACACCCAGCCCCCCGCTGAACAGAGGGGGCAGCTCCAGACCTCCCAGCATCCCCCTCCTAGCAGAAAACTAACTCATTCCTATAGGATCGAGCAAAGAACTCTACAGACCTAATTCCAAGATTAAAAGGATTTCTTGGTCAGCTGCTTCACTGTGCCTTGGTTTCTCAGGGTGAACAATGTCAGCTAACCTACCTCCCTGGCAGATTGTTGAGGGAGAGAAGAGTTTGGGAGCAAACAAGAGATGGGAGTCAGGGAATTGCTTCCCCTACACTGTGACATAGGTCCCACTGCATCACTGTCTCATCTCAGCTGCTAGAGATTTAGGGAGGCTACAACCTCCCCAAATACATGTGTATGTAACACATCTCTAATTAGAAGATAACGTGCAACCAAAAGAAACAGGACCTAACCAAAAGCAGAGTTGAAATAACCCAGTTTAAATAAGGTCTTTTTAAAGAACTTGCTACTCACCTGGATTTGTCAGCAACAAAGTCCAGAGGGAGCCTTTACCTGCTTCATAGGACACTGCAGGGGGACTAGAAGCCTAAAGGAGCAACATAAAGAGAATATAAATCAGTCAGACAAAAGGTTCCATTAAGACCATGTCATGATTTCTAAGGAAAGAATATAAACTTGTCATGGTCATGCCACCGAGTAATCCAGCTCCACCTGGAGAACACCCCAGTAGCATTAATAAACATCAGCCTGCCAGCAGACAACAATCCTGTTTCAAAGCTCTGTTCTTAGCACACCCAAGAAACGTGTTTCCTTCATCACTGGGGAAATACCCCTGTAAAAGAAACCCCTCAGAGCAGACAATGCCCATTAGAAGCATCTGACAAAAACACACAGGCTCCCCACGAGGTTAAGGTTGTTCCCAGCTCCCCTCACACACCTCAGATGGAGTCACCATGTTGCCATAATAGACTGGCACGAAGTGCTCGTCTTCTTGGTTGTACTCCACCCTCAAAGTAACCCAGGGGGTGAAGGTGGCCCCCTTGAACAAATCACGAAATATCCCGCAACGCTCTGCCACACGCTGCTTGTGGAACGGGCCACTGGTCTTCTCCCACTCAGCTCGGACTTCATCGAGGGGGATGAGCGCTGCAAGGAGAGAGAAACGTTGCAGGAGGCAGCTGGGGACCGAGCAGCTGGGGCAGGGAGGGAGGGAGGTGGGAGGGTACAGACCAGTCCGGAGCCGCGCTGCTCTCTCCATCTCAGCATTCTGGCGGTTTTCCCTCAGGATCTTTTTTCTTTCCTTGATTTCCTTTGCCCGCAGCCGCTTACCATGTGGCAGGCTGATGTCGGTCTTTGGCTCTTCAGAGAGGGGTGAGAAAATCATCAATGTGAGAAACGCTAATACCCGAAATACCCAAACACAAAACTGCTGCAAAATGTTAGAGACTGTCTTGAGGTTTCCTTCTTTTTCACACATCACTCAGTTCTACCACCTCTGCCTTCCCTCTCCTCCCCCATGCTTCTGCTCCCTCCTCCTCCCCCAGCTCAGCACAGCCCCAGCCCAGAGGTTTGCCAGCTGGTGAGCAGGTCTGGTCTCTGCAGCTGCTCAGCAGAGCTACCAAACTCTATTTTTTGCTGCTGGTCTAAAGCTCTGGTTCCTGATCTGCTTTCTCTGATGCTATTGGGGTGTCAAGGAATCACTTCTTTAACCTGCTCCATATCTTTTGGCAGGTCCTGGCCTCCCTCCTTCCAGAGAACTGCTATCTATTCCCTTGAAGATATTTGTGCTCTGCAAGCTTCTATATGGGAGAAGGGCCAACTTCATGCCAAAGCATCCCATCAGCTCTCTACAGGGTGGGTTTTGGGGCAAACCCATGGTCCCAACAACAAACCTATGGACCCTCAGCAGCAAAACCGTGCTGTGCAGCTCCTTCCGCGAGTACCTGGCTGGGGGTTGGTGTGCTGCCAGTACGTCTTCCACCAGCGGGGCTTCCTGCTCTCCTTTTCCGCCAGTTTGAAATAGCGAGTGAAACTGCGGTATTTTTCCAGCGTTTCCAAGTTGCTGACGTCAATATCCTCGTTGGGCATGGGCCCCAGCGGGGCTGCCCGCTTGCAGAGCGCAGCTGGAAGCGGAGAGAGTTCCCGTTTTACACAGAGAGCAAAAAAACGAGGCCGAGAGAGCCCGGGAAGAGCGGGGAGCGCCGTCCCGGGCCAGAACCACCCCCGCCTCCCCGAGCCGGCCCCGCCAGGCACGCTTGGAGAACCCAGGCGTCCGACAGCTCCCTCCTCCGTCCCCCTCCCCGACTCCAAACGACTCCCACTCACGGGGAACCGGGGCTCCCCGGCCCGTGTCTCACCAGCCGTGCCGAAGGCCCGCCCGCTCCGAACGCCGCACAGCGCCGCGCTCAGCAAGGGCGCCGCCATGGTGCGCGCCGCCCTCAGTGGAAGGCCCCCGTTACCATAGCGACGGGGGGGCTGCGCCGCGCAGGGCCTGGCGTGGAAAGCCCCCGCTGCCATAGCAACGGGGCTGCCCGCTGAAGGGCCTGACTAGAAATGACCCCAGAGCAACGGGCTGTCCCCGTCGCCCCGGGCCACGTCTCCGCCATTGCTCCTCTGGGCCCGCTGAAGGGAGCAGGGTGGCCCTGCTGTCAGCAGGGCAGCAGGGAGGGGAGGTGAAGCCCGGCACAACAGCCAGGTTTCTTCACAAAGAGGGCCAAAAAGTAAAAGCCTGTGAGCTGTGGAACATGCTCAAGGTGCTGGTGAACTTCAGCACAGCCCCAGGGCACAGCTTGGAGCCCCGCCAGGGGCTGTGCCCTGCCTTGCACCTCTGTGGTGCCCCGTAACACCTTTGGTTGCCACAGCCAGGCAGCTGCTGGTCCAAGAGCCAGGGGCATGGCCAGCTGAATCCACATCCAAGAAGGCACCTCCATCCCAGTAGCCCCACCAGGTGTCCAGTGGCACTTGCTGAGGGATGGAGGCCTGACAAAACATGGCTTCGGAGTCCATGGGAATGGATTTCACAATCCAACCACTTTGAGACGGTTTTTTTTTTTAAAAAGAACAGTTCCTTTATTGTTTTCCTCCCCCATGTGAAGGGCACAGCAGCATCCTGTGAGGACGGACACAGCCCTCCCTTGGGGTTGCATGTGGGGACGCCACCTCCTCAGTCTGACAGAGATGAAGTGTTGTAGGACGCTTTTTTCAGGGTCTCCAGGAAGAACTGCTCATTCTCTAGGAAATCGTGGTCCTGAGAAGAGAGGAAGGAGGGAAGGGATGGATATCGGAGAGCGCCACAGAAACGGGGTCACAGTCCAGGATGTCTCTCATGAGTGAGGGAAGGATCCCAAACCCTCCTTCATGCAGTGGGCAGGTACCCATCCATGGTACCCCCTGGGGTGTAAGGGCTCCCCCCAAGAGCCTATAACCTCACATTCCGAGTGAGACCCACAGAGGAAGCCTCCAAGAGCATCCCTGCCTGGGGAAAGACCCAGCAGGGAGCTGATGGGAGAGGATGGGGACATCATGAAACTAGAGTCCAGCAGAGCTGGCTTCCCCCACCCAGGGAGGGGGTGAGAAGAGGGGCAACCCCATCGAGCCAAGGATGTTATGGATAAACCTGAAACAAGGCGTGAGGATCCACTCATCCTTGCTTCTGGTATCACCCCTCTAGGTGCCCATGGCTTCTGCAAGCCCACCGGCTCAGTAATGATCTTAGGAGGCCTGTCAGCCTCAAATCAGGCTTCACCCAGCCTTGTGCCCACCCAGCTGCTTTGAAGTCCCTTCCAGCCCCGGTCTCCCACCACCTCACCTGCTGGGCCCTGTGCTTCAGCAGCAGGAGTTTGGCATAGAGTTCGGTGGGGCCGGCCATGGCCAGGGTTTCCCTGCTATCCCCCAGGTTGTGCTGAGGGAGCTCCCTGACAGGAGGTGAAAAGCCTGGAAGGAGAGCCCAACTTCGTGGTGCTGCTGCTGTTAGAGAAACTGCGGATGGAAACAGAGCATCTCTGGTTTTGCTGCCTGCAAGTCCCTGCAGTAGGGTCCATCCCAACCTCCCAGTGCAAACAGGCTTTAACCCACCTGGATCTCCCTCTTCCTGCCCCCTCCACCCCCTCCTGGCACGGTCCTGGCTCAGAGAGCTCCACTGAGCTCCTTCAGAAGATGAGGAGCCCAATTCACAACTGAAGTTTATATATAGGGGAACTTTAAAAGCCCTCAGGAGCACCCCAAGCCTCCTGAGAAGTGCAGCTTCTCTACAAGTGCAGCTGCCCCCCCCCAGCATGTCCTTTCCCACCAGCAGCATGCAGGAAGCCTTACACAACGTGCTGGAGAGGCCTTTTGAAGGAGTACTGAGGTCCTGCTCTGCAGTCGGCAGCATCATGGGGTTGCTGGGCAGCTCCTCGCGAAGCTGTTCGAGCTGTCTCCTCTGGTGAGCCATGCTCAGCCGCTCCTGCCCCATCCCCAGGAGAAAGGGAGAGAGAGAAAAGCTGTTGATAAAGATTCAGGCCCTTGGCATGGCGGCCCCAGGCCAAAAAGGGAAGGTGAGGGGGTATTTGCCTGCTGCAGACGCTGCTCCTGCTGCTTCAGCTGCTCCAGTTGCTGCTGCATGACCTGCAGCCTGCTCTGGTGCTCGGACTCTATCCTGCACGCCTCCCGCAGGGCTCGCTCCCCTTCCTCATACTTTTGGGATGAAAGCTGCAAGGCAGAGTGGCTGGGGAGGCTGGGGACAGGGACCCTCACTGCCCTGGGGCAGGGCTCCTTTGTGCACCCCCTTATTCCCCTCCCGGGATGGTCAGATTAGGATTCACCACTTTGGGAGGGGTGTGAAAGCCCAGCTGTGCTGCTGGCCTGTGTCCAGCTGAGAACTGCAGCGCCAACGCTCCGCTTACCTTGGTCATGTTTTTAACCTCCTTCTCCCGCTGCCGGATGCGCAACGCAGCTCCGTTCACCTTCTCCTTCTCCAGCCTCAGCTCCTGCCAGGCCTCCTCCAGCAGCTCCCTGTCCCTCACCAGCTGCTCCTCCTTGGCTTTCAGCTCATGGCCCCGAATCTTCAGCTCTGCCTGCTCCTAGGATGGACACGGGGGAAAACAATGCATTACCTGCCCTGTCCTGGACACCATCTCATGTCTTCCCAGGTGATGGGAGAGATCTGCCCCTGTTGAGCTTCTCGTGTGTGCCAGTTTGGGGTACAGAGCAAGACCACCAGGTACTCGAGCAATACCCTCATCCACCCACCCTTGGGGACCAGGGTTGGCAGAGATTGGGATTGTACAGACACACACGGAAGGACCCCAGAAAGGACAGACCCCCTCACCGTGTTGCACATCCTAAAACACACCCAAGGCACAGCAGTTTGCCAGCAGTGGAAATACCAGCCTGAAGAGTTATTTTCCACCTTGGTAGCCCTTCAAAATGCAGCTCTTCCCCACTCTCTGTGTCACATATCCCCTCTGGACAACTCCAGGGGGGAGCAGAACTAGCTCTGGACATCCCCACGGCACAGGGAAGTTTTGCTTTACCCACCATGGGGGCTTCCTCTCACCAGACTTACAAGAGAGGCAGCTACACCTGGTCTGGCCACCCAAACTCCTCACAAGCAAAGGGGACAGACAGAGGCAACTAATGCTTCAGTCAACATCTAGAACAGGCTGGTGGAGACTGTTCCTAGAACAGCCTGATTCTCACCACCCCAAGTGACATCTCTGTTTTAAACACCTGAAGGCAACGGTGAACATCACCCCTGTGGGTAGGACCCATCCGTGAGCCCACCAGGCAGTGCTGGAGGCCACGGGCAGGGGCTGTGCCGTGGTACCTTGGCCAGGCTCATGATGGTGCCCTCTCTCTGGGAGTCCATCTGCAGGGCTCGGTACATGTCACGCTCCATCCGCTCCTTGCTCAGCTGCTGCCGGGTGTGAAATTCAGCCCACTCGGCCGCCAGCTTCCGCCGCTCCTCCGAGCACTTCTGCATCACCGACTTCTGTTCCTCCAGCAAAGCGCTCTGGAGAGCATCGTGAGAGAAGGAGAAAGCACTAAGCTCTTTCCCCACCACACACGGCGGTGCAGCCCCACTCAAGACTCATGTGAAAAGCACCTGGAAATTTTGGCCAACCTCACCTTCGCCCTCTCCAGCTCCGCTCGCTCCATGGAGAGCTGCTGGGTCATGATTCGCCGCTGCTCCTCCAGCGAGTGCTGCAGTGATTCCACTTTGGATTGCTCTGCTGTCGCCCTCCATCGCTCCTGGGTCAGGACACAGAGGAGAGACAGATGCCATTCACTTGTCCCACCTCCAGTGGGCAAGACATATGCAGAGGAGGGCTGACCCGGGCAGAGGACACAGCGTGGGCTCACCTGCTCCAGCAGCCGAGTCTGCTCGCCCAGCCTCGCCTCCATTTTGGCAATCACCTCCTGGAGACGGCTCCGCTCCTCCTCCATGTCCCTCTGCTGCTGAGATAGCCTGTCCTGGAGCACTGGGGAGAGACAGAAGCAGGGCCATGAGCAGAATGAGGTGGAAACCCTGCTCTATCCACACCATATTCCCGGAAAAGCTGCACCCATTTGTGCTCATCACTTTCTCCACATCCCCAGGACACCAATTTGTAAGAGGGAGACCCTGAGATGTCCAGTGACCAAGGCAGGCAAGGCTTTGCCAGTCTGGGCCCCCAGCCTCTGGCTGATTCAGAGCCCAACTTCTTCCCTGTTTTTGGGTGTCCCCAGCCCCAGCGGGGACCCTACAGCCATTTTGGCACAGGGGAATGGCAGACGTACCCCTGAGCTGCTGGTCCCGCTCATGGGAGGTGCTGTGGTGCGTGGCCTCCACCTTGTGCGAGAGGTCATGCAGGTCGCTGGAGAACTTCTCCATCTGCTCAATGACACCATTCAGAGACCTGCAGAGGGAAGCGAGGGGCAGGTCACCCCCGTGGGAGACGCTTCGTCTCACCACGATGGAGAGGGTGATGTGTGGTGGGTCCTGCCCAAACCTCTCTGGGTCATGGCAGAGCAGTAGGAAGATGTAGCTGCTGCTTAGGGGAGAACTGGCAGATATTAAACAGCTCCCTGGAGGCAACGGGTGGGAGAGGGGATGGCCCCTGTTCCCCTTGGGGTCCCAGTGGTTCCCCGTGGGATAGGTAATACCGTGGGGATATGACATCAGCCATTGGTACCTGGTGTGCGAAGTGGCACTGGTCACTGCATCAATCTCCTGGTCTTTCAGCCGTTTCAGCCTCTGGAGCTGCTCTTCGTGGTCTTTGCGCATCTCCTGGACAGACACCCTGCAGGACACGGGGAAAGAGCCCACCAGGGGCTGTTACAAACTGGTGCTCCCCATGATGGGCACCGTGGAAGAGGCTTGGCCATGGAGCTGAGAACCAGGCCCCAGAAGCTGAGTGGCAAAGTGCTCTGTCACAGGACATCCCACCGACAGGCATCCACATTTGGGATGGATCACATCTGGGGGTTACGGCCTTCCCTACCAAAAGCTGATTCCTCGCTGACCCAAACTATGTGGACATCAGTGACTCACTGACCTGAATAAAAGGGATTTGGGGGCAATGAAACACTGGATTCAGCGTATTTCATGCCACAATGCATTCGCTCTTCAGCCAGACCTCCCTGTGTCTACCTACAAAGCAAATCCCCATTCCAAAAGCCACCCACCTGCCCACAGCTTCTGGAGTCTGGTTTCTCCTTTCATCATGTCCCCATTCCCTGGTCCCTTTGGCCAAAGAAGGGGGACGAGCCCCAGCTGCGTGCTGCTCATGCCACTCTCACCTCTGCAGCTCTCGCAGCCGCTCCAGCTCCAGGGTGCTCTGCTGCTCCAGCGCTGCCAGGCGCTGCTGGTGCTGTGCCACCAGCTCTGCCCGTGCCTGCTCCGCGTCCTGGCTCTGTGACAGCAGCTGAGCTGCCAGCTGCTCCTTCTCCTGCCGCAGCCGCTCCTCCCGCTGCCCGTAGGCCTCCTCCACCACCTTCACCCGGCTCCTGCCCGCGGAGAACACAGCAAGGAAGAAGCGTTGCTTTCATGGCAATACCCAGCATTCTCCACCCAAAGTGCACATGGGGGATTTAAGAGCAGATCCACGTTGCTGTGCGCGTGGGGAAACTGAGGCACAGGGTGCTTCGCTCTCCACAGTCTGAGCCCTGAACCCTCCCGTTTCTACCCACTGCGGTGCCCTGGCTGGGGACATGCTGGCAACTGGACTGGCCCCTTCCCTTTGTCATCCATGGGATAGTGTTGGTGAGAGTGGAACCCCACCTTGGCTCACCTGTGGGGCTCCTCTTTGCCCCCACCACGTCCCTATTGACATGGCTCTGTGCCTGCCCGCCCCAGGGAGGGATTTGGGAAGTGCCCCAGCACTGCCACCCCAGGGGTGATGGACAGGGCTGTAGGCAAAGATATGACACAGGAGGGGAGCACAGGCGAGAGCCTGGTACCTGTGGGCATTCTCGAGGAGATCCAGGTCCTCCCGGTGCCGCTGCTGGAGACTCTCCAGCAACAGTTTGTGCTGCGTCCGCTCCAGCTCCAGCATCCGGACCTGTCAGGCATCCAGGGAGAAGGTCCTTGTGCCACCCCAGGAACAGAGCTCCCACTGCAGCACTTGGTGGCAGTAGGCATCTCTGGACAGGGAGGTTTGTCTTGTCCCTTGTCACGCTGGTGCTATTTGGAGCAGATGTGGCCCCTTCTCCTCCCCCTGGGTCACCTGTGGACTCCCATCCCGCAGGCAATGGGGCTCACCTGGCTCTCCAGCTCTGCCACACGGGCCTGGGCACTGAGCAGGGCTGCCCGACAGCCCGTCGCATCCTCATGGAGCTGGGCTGCAGGAGTCCCCAGACTCCTCTCGTGCAGCAAGCCCAGAGCTGGGGACTCTGCCTGTGGGGATGGAGAGAGAAGATGAAGGCCCTTCAAGATGAGTGGCTTTTTGGTGTGACCATCGGTTCCCAAAGGAAGCCACATCCCTCACCTGCAGCAGTGGGGCAGCCTGGAGATGTGTCCTGGGTGAGGTAACCTGTGGAGACACGGGGATGCTCTCAGGGAGGTAAAGTCCTGGGGAGAACATCTCCTAAGCTGGGAAGAGCGATCCATCCCCACCTACTGTGGTCCCTCCTCTACCCTTCTCCAGCCCAACCCCATTGCTGGCCTGGGGTCCTTCTCCTCAGGTGATGCTCAGCAGCCCCCACCCCCCATCGGTTCTCAAAGGAAGCCACATCCCCCTCACCTGCAGCAGTGGGGCAGCCTGGAGACCATCGGTTCCCAAAGGAAGCCACATCCCTCACCTGCAGCAGTGGGGCAGCCTGGAGATGTGTCCTGGGTGAGGTAACCTGTGGAGACACGGGGATGCTCTCAGGGAGGTAAAGTCCTGGGGAGAACATCTCCTAAGCTGGGAAGAGCGATCCATCCCCACCTACTGTGGTCCCTCCTCTACCCTTCTCCAGCCCAACCCCATTGCTGGCCTGGGGTCCTTCTCCTCAGGTGATGCTCAGCAGCCCCCACCCCACATACAAGCATGCTGGGCTCTTCCTTCTCTGGGGACAGAATTAAGGAGTCCTCTGAGAGACAGCGTGTGTCCTGCCATGAGGGCAGGAGGAGGAGGCCCAACAAGATGAGAAATGGAGGCTTCAAAGACCAAGCAACCTGCCCTCTCTGACAGAGGCTCTGATTCCCCTTCAGCTGTCTAGGAACAATCTCAGAGCATCTTCACCACCACACTGGGGAAAACCAGCTGAAGAAAAAGTCCTTTATCAGCTGGGCTCTCTGTTGTCTAATTAATATAATATATATATGCTTGGGGAACTATGGAAATGCTGCTCAGGCAGTGCAGGGTTGTAAATGCACAAGATTTACAAAGCATCCATAGCACATGGGCTTTGCCCTGATAAACACAACTTGTGGCATCTCCAAACACTTTGCCTCCAGGAACATGGAGATGCAAAGCAGGGCACATCCTTCCTCCTGCCCAGGGAGCACGGACAGCATTGGATTGCCAACAAGTTGGCAGGGGAGGGCTTGCAGTCACCACCCTGACGCCCCATCTCTTGGGGACACGGGACCAAGAGACCTACCTGAGCGAGCAGGGCAGGGCCCTGTGTCTCCTGCTCTCCTGGGATCAAGGCCGTGGGCACTGAAAATTGAACAAGTCCATGATTCAGATGTTGCAATGGGAACCATCCCCTCCCAGAAGGACGAGGGCCTGTGTCTCCTGGGCAGAGGGAGAAGGGTCCTGCTCCACTTGCCCCAGCAGGGCAGGGAGACCCTCTCCACGTACTCCTGCCCAAATTGTGCAACCACATGAAACGCACCCAGGGCGCTGGTGTCTCTGGAGGGATCTCCCTTCGCAGCCTCTGACGGGTGAGCTGAGGCTCGTTTGGCGGTGCTGAGCCAGGGGACTGGCTGCCTGTGTGGGCACAGAGACACGAGTGACACACAGCAGTGTCACAGCGCAGGGACAGACGACAGACATCATCCTGCTTGGCATTTCTTTAAGTTTAAAGCTTGGCTGTTCCACTGTGATCAAAGAG
Source organism: Calidris pugnax (assembly GCF_001431845.1). Taxonomy (NCBI): domain Eukaryota; kingdom Metazoa; phylum Chordata; class Aves; order Charadriiformes; family Scolopacidae; genus Calidris; species Calidris pugnax. The sequence goes on from NW_015090778.1 coordinate 5,543,314, forward strand.
GCAAAAGCCTGGTGATCCTTCAGAGCTGCCTTCCCTCCCAGCTTACAGAGATCCCGTATCAAAGTGATCGCTGCTCACTCCCAGCTCTCCCCATTCCCCAATCTCACCCACGGAGCTGCTTTCTGCAGGAAATCTCACCCATGGAGTAGGACTGAAACACAAAAGAGGCCTTACCCCGAGCCATCCGTGCTCACTGCCTTGTCCTGCAGGGCAGCTGCCTGCTGTGGTGCTCCTGTGGAGGTGGCTGCCTGGCTGCAAGCAAAAAGCATCCTATGTGAAGAGCCAAAGTGATGAAAGACAACATCCTTTCCCCCAACACCAGTTCCTGCCTCGCAGGTGAAAGCCTCTGTCCCACTCAGCTGCAGCAGGATTTAGCCTTTTGGCTGCAGAGGCACCCCCAAAACCTCCATCATCACTGTTCCTCCCTGTTGCATCCACCTCCTTCCCCTGGGCAGCAGCCACCTCAGCACAAGCCTGAACCTGTGTCCGTGTAAACTCAAATGGAGGAGGTGGTTTGCCTGGAAGTAGGAGGAATGAAGGGGTATGAAGGCAGGAATGAGGAGCACGGGGAGAGCTGACCCAGGACAGCTCTGTGGGACCTGGGTGCTGTGTGCAATCTTGGCCACAACTGGGAGGAGAGCCCAGAGGTGTAATGGGCTGGATCAGTGGGAGAAAGCACCCTGTTATTATCCCAACCTGAGACAAAGTAGCGCTTAAAATTAACTCCTTAAATCTGAGCTGAGGGTTTCTGAGGAGTCCTGCTGGAGCAACTACATGTGGAGCAGCCGGGATCACCACGGCCATCGACTGTGCCTCTTACCTGGCAGGAGAGCGGGAGGGATCCAGCCCTTTGCCTGGGACCTCCGAGGGCTCAGCACTTCCCTCCCGGGCCTTTGCCTGGGCTTTCTTGCGAGACAGGGCGGCGCTCAGCCAGTTTTCCTCCTCCACTGGGCCAGGTTTAGTTGCTGCCTTCTCTACATCTGGGCCCTGGCTGGTGGGGCTGGGCTCCCCAGCTGCGGCAGGGCTGGGGTAGCTCACGGCCAGGCTGGCCTTTGGGAACGAAGGGGTATGAAGGCAGGAATGAGGAGCACGGGGAGAGCTGACCCAGGACAGCTCTGTGGGACCTGGGCAGTGTGTGCAATCTTGGCCACAACTGGGAGGAGAGCCCAGAGGTGTAATGGGCTGGATCAGTGGGAGAAAGCACCCTGTTATTATCCCAACCTGAGACAAAGTAGCGCTTAAAATTAACTCCTTAAATCTGAGCTGAGGGTTTCTGAGGAGTCCTGCTGGAGCAACTACATGTGGAGCAGCCGGGATCACCACGGCCATCGACTGTGCCTCTTACCTGGCAGGAGAGCGGGAGGGATCCAGCCCTTTGCCTGGGACCTCCGAGGGCTCAGCACTTCCCTCCCGGGCCTTTGCCTGGGCTTTCTTGCGAGACAGGGCGGCGCTCAGCCAGTTTTCCTCCTCCACTGGGCCAGGTTTAGTTGCTGCCTTCTCTACATCTGGGCCCTGGCTGGTGGGGCTGGGCTCCCCAGCTGCGGCAGGGCTGGGGTAGCTCACGGCCAGGCTGGCCTTTGCTGGAGATGGTGGTTCTGAATCCATAAAATCCTCATCCTTCAAACCCAGCCAGTCGCCTCCAGCCCTGCTGCCCCGCGCGGGGCTCCTGTTTGCTTCAGGAGGAGGTTTGGAACACGGTTCTGGTGTCGGTTCACTGATGTTCTCGGCTGAAAACCTGCTGGAAGGAGAGGCAGTCACATACCTGCCTGCAAGGGGACCCCAGGGAGCCAGCCTGCTCCACCACAGGGCCAGCGTGGCCGGAGCAAGGACACACAGAGCACACTATACCTCACAGACTGCCTCCTCGCCGGCCGGCCCTCAGGTGTGGAGGCCACTGTGGGCTTGTATGCTCCAAAGACAAAATCCTCCTCATCCCAACCCTCTTCCTTCTCTGTTCAGACAAGCAGCCTTGAGTCAGCACCCAGAGGAGCAGCCGGCTACAAAGACACACCAGCCCTCCTCCTCCTCTTCCTCCTCCTCCCCTGCAATTCCCACTGGGATCGCTGCCTCTGGGAAAACACAGCTGGAAACAACTTCCCTGGAAACCCGTGAGCAATGTGCCTCCTCAGTGTGGCTGGGAACAGTGTCTTTGCTGGGAATCAGCTCAAGTCCAAAGGAACTGAGTTATGGCTACTGTGTGAATGCTCCCAGGCTGCCCCGAGGGCACACTACACCACCTTTGCATTAGCCACCTTGCCCCCTGCACTGCCCCGCTCACTGCTACAGAAAGGGTATTTCCCCTGTGAGGGCGTTAGAAATCAATCTCGTTCTCCCAAGCAAGTGCTGTGACCTCTGCAGATCTTTCCCAGCGTCCCTGGCTGTGCTCACCTGGCTGCTTTTGGTACTTCTTATCCAGCTGGAACTCCCTGTGCTCTCCCATGCTTGGCTGTTCCAGGATTTTGGCCACGGAGCCTCGTCCCAGCAACTCATCCAGCTTGGAGCGGGCTGGCCGGAGCTCCTCTCTGTTGGGGACACAGTGGCAGATGGGTTTCTTCATCACCTAGCCTTGCCAGAGTGCTCTGGCTCTTCCCTGCAAGATGAGGCTGCTCCTGCCCCTTTCTGGCACCCACAGGCAGAAGCTCCAGCATCCCCCACCCAGCACAGTGGCACCATCTCAACGCACAAGCCACCCACTCCTTTTCTCCACTGCCCTTACTCTTCTGCCTTCTTTCCCTGCTTCTCATCTCCTTTTGGGCCGTTTCCAAATCCCAGTGCATCCATCAGGTCGTCACCATCATCTTCAAACGTGAGCTCCTCTCTCCTTCGGGCTGGGGCCGCAGTGTGCAGGGGCGTCTGGGGTGGGGGTGGCTCTGTGGGTGGGATCACAAGTGGGCAGAGGTTTGATCAGGGCTTTTCTTATTATTTTTTTAAAGAAGAGACCAAGGCAGGCCTGCTAGCTCTTATCTCTCAGGACCATCTACAAAGTCATTTTTAAATAACTCTTTTCAGTGACCAAATCTGAGCCCCAGTTCTCAGAAAGAAAAGGTCAGTTTTGCAACCTGTGGCAGTCAAGCAGTTGGTGAGCTGTGTCAACATTAACCCCGTTACCGAGTCGCTCTATAAATGACCATACTGGTTAATAAGAGATGGAACCAGGTGGCTTTCAATTTAATCAGTCTGACCTCACACAAACACACCTCCAGGCTGCTGATTCATTTAACACAAAGAGGACACGCCGAACACCCCTGCTTACCTTTCTCTTTGCTCCGTTCTGTTTTGTTCTCAGAGCTGCTTTTAGCACCTGTCAGAGCTGGCTTCTTGGGAGCATCCTGCTCCTCATCAGATAAAAGCCCTGCCAAAGGATCATCTAAATCTGGGAATTACCCCGTAGGGGCAGGAAAGGAGAATAATAGAAACAAAGAAACCCAATGTTACTTAGAAGAACAGTTCTGCACTAAGCCAAGCTCTATCCCCCACCACGTGCAGACAGGGACAGGAGGTGGTGTCTGCCCATGAATGCAGGTTCTGCAGGGACCTGGGATATTCCGAGTCTCCCCCTGAACTTTAAACACTCAAGAGTTACATTTCTGTTCAGTTTTTCCACAATTTCTTTCTCCTAGAAGAAAATAACTCAAAATGTGGGTGCTTCAATGCTTGAACACTGTTTAGGCAAAATCACCTGAATGACCTAAAGTGCCTTAGTGATTTTAACAGATGCTTGTCTTGGTCAAAGCAGAGACTTTGACAACCAGGTGTCAGCTGTGCCAGGAAACTGCCCCCCTGTTTGGAAGACGGACAGATTTCCCCCCTGATACAAGGGCTCCCAAGTGTTACAGACAGTTATTAAAAACAAAAGCACATGTGAAAGTGCAAATGCCCCCAGGAATCATCTCCCAGCCTCTCTGCCTCAAACACACAGCTGTAATTTTTTTTTTTCCTTTGGTCATGTCTAAAGGATTAGATTTGCGCCAGCATCCTAGGGGTGAAGGATTCTGTATCTCATTAACCAGCCAAGCCCTCAGTTAACAGAAGAGGCAAGCGACGGGCAAAGAGCAAGGGCAGAGTCCTCAGCTGCCCCCATGCATCTATGATCATTTTATTTTTTTTTTTCCTTTGGTCATGTCTAAAGGATTAGATTTGCACCAGCATCCTAGGGGTGAAGGATTCTGTATCTCATTAACCAGCCAAGCCCTCAGTTAACAGAAGAGGCAAGCGACAGGCAAAGAGCAAGGGCAGAGTCCTCAGCTGCCCCCATGCATCTATGTGTTGAAGTGAAGTGACATCCTACCTTCAAAGTTGAATTTCTTGTACTGTCGGGCAGCAGGGGGGGATGTGAGTGGCTTCTTCTCCATCAGAGGTGCAGACTCTCCTGGAAAGAAATGCCACAGCTCTCAGGGACAAGGTGCCACAGAGATGCCCCTCTCCCACTCTGGCTGAAGGTCACTTTTCTGGTGGCAGCTCCCTAAAAGCACAGATTGGGGGACACAGTATCCCTGCAGTCCTGTGGGGTGGGAATCTCTCTGGAGGGGTCTCCAGGGAGGGAGAGGAGGAGAAAAGGGCTTGGGGAAGTGCAGGGCAATTTGGAGACTGGCATGTCTTTAATGCAACCCCTGTGCCTCTCCTTCCATGCAGATTCCTGGTCTTTGACCTGCACCAAGGAATGGTCAAATGGTCTTTGGTGGGAGGCAGCAGCGTGGCCGTGGCTGCTGCTGATGTTAGTGATGTTATCACACCACGATGAGAGACCAGCCACGGATCTCCCAAAGGAGAACACACAGCCAGAATAACACTCTGTGTCTGGGACAGCCCCAGAAAGGACCAGGAAAAGGGTTTTAGAGAACAAATCCACTTTTTGTTCCCTATCCTGGAAGAAAATACCCCCTGCCCATTTGGAATCAGTCTAGGAAAAGAAGAGCAGAATCTCTTTACCTTTCTCAGGAGCTAACAGCTTCTCTGCAGTTTTCACTGCTCCTCCAGAGGAGTCACGTTTTCCAGGACCTTTCACAGTCGTCTTCCCTGGCCCAGAACTGGGTTTTGATATTCCCAGGAGATCAGCTTCCATATCATCCATGTCCTGGAAAGCAACAGGCTGAGGATGGGAGCAGGGCGAGCACTGTGAATGCCTCAGCACTGCTTCTCCCTTTGGAGGCTGGTGCCAGAGGCTGAGATGAAGGATATTTATGCACTTACCTTCAGGGTCTGCAGCAGAGCTTGGGGGTCTGAGTCGGAGGCACTGGATTCCTGCATGCCAAGGAGGGCAGAGATCAGAGACAAGCAGACTTTGGAAACTCCTCACCCCCTGCTTTCATGTGCCAGCCCCTCGTTTTCCTCATTTCATGGAATGGAAGAATTCCATGGCCAACTCCTCCTGACGTCCCCCTCACTGGAAGCCCCCCAGTGCCTTGATTCCTTTCCTGGGATCCTGTTGCCTCTGGGAGAAGCATCAGGAATACTGAGGGCATTGCTTTGGATAAAGGTCCCTTCCCACAATGAACATCCAGGAAGTCTGGGCTGCAGCACGACGTGTCCCCCTGGCTTTGCTCCACCTCATCCAGGGCACCTGGGAGCCCTTCTCCCACCCCCCACCCACCCCCCTATC
>NW_015090778.1:5549021-5552077 GCF_001431845.1 Calidris pugnax
ACCCACCCCCCTATCCCATCTTTCCCACCCCACAGCGATGCCAGAGAGGGGTTACCCCTTCAGCCAAACTTCACAGCTCATCCCTGATATCCCACCACTGACTTGGATGGGGTGAGCTTGGCTCGGCTCGGCCCCAGCACTCAGGACACCCAGGCTCTCTCCCAAAATTTGGGCTCACCTCTGTAGCTTTGATGTCCTCTGCAGGGAGTTTGCTGAAGAAATCATCCTCTAGAAAGGACCTGTAACACAAGCCTGGGGGTTAGCAGCATCACAGGCGAGCTCAGCAAGGGTGCAGGGAGATGCAGCGATGGGAGGAAGAGGGGACTATACAGGAACACCACAGCAGTCATATCACACAACACAGAAAATAAGGCTAAAATAGCACTGGGATAAAAGATAGTAGTGCTGGGACTGCTATATTTAATCAAGCAACTGTTCTAAGGGAGATCTGCAGAAGATGTACAGGGCTGGAGGCACCCAACTCTTGCTGGAAAGCTTCAGGCTGCGGGCTCCCAGGTCCCAAAGGCATCAAGGTAATGCCTTCTCAGGCGGTTGCTATCGGGTCAGGGAGAGAGGTGGAGAAACCAAGGATGGGGCAGGTCAGAAGGACTCAGGGTGCACAAAGAGGCTGTGTCTGAAAGGCACTCACTTCTTGCTGGCCTGCAAGCTGGCACCCCGGGCTCTCCCACCGCTGCTCCCGGCCGGCTGGGAAGCTCTAGCAGATTTAACAGGGGTTTCATCTGGAAACAAGACAGGCAGAGATTAGGATGATGGACCCGGGCATATTCCTGGCCTAGGCACTCCAAAGGGGGATCTGCTGTCTTCTCATGGACCACAGAGGCTTTTAATCAGAGAAGACCTTCATTTCACCTCCCCAAAACAATGTCCAACCTATTCAGTGGCCTCTGACTCTGGGAAACCCTGGTCTCCCTTCTGCTCCCTGCTTCATCCCCCCTCACAACTGGAGCCCAATGGCTGTGGCACCAGCACCTCCTGCTCCCAGGAAGGGAGGAAGACTACCAGGATGCTGCTCTTTCAGCTGCCAAGAAGGTTTATTTTACCGTCATATCCCAGGAGGTCACCAAGCACATCATCAATAGAGCCTGAAACGAGACAAATTAAAGGTGTTGAGGCAGGTGAGGTCACCAAGCAGGTGTAGAAAAGCTCCCAATTTCAACACAGCCTGCTCTTTTGAAGTCCTCCAGTATTTTGTGGAGTAAAGATCTGGCTTCACTTAGTCAGAAATGGGCTATCTCTATCAAGTGAACCAGCTGCTTCTATTCTGACAGTCACTGGCCACAAGCAGCACTTAAGCTGTGACCTCTGACCCCGCAGTATCTCAGAGCCCCTCGGCACCCCCAGAAGCACAGCTTCAGCATCAGGGGCTGCGGGGGGACTCTAAACAAGCAGTTAGGGAGTAGGTGAGAGGAAGAACTGAAATAAATGCATATATTTTCCCCTGGATTTGTGAAAGCTCACAAAAAGGGAGTATAGGACCCCAATAAGCAAATCCATTTGATGTGAGAGACGGGTGAGTATCTGTGGTTCAGGAATGACACAATGCACTCATCTTTCAGACAAGGACCATGAAATATCTCAGTGCCACTTGAGATCCCAGTGTCCCCTCTCCTTTGTCCCAGAAGACCAAAGCACCTATGGACAGGGAAAGGCAAGCACAGGAGCGTACATACCTCTTAAACTTTTCTTGGGTTTTGTAGCCTATGGAGAAAGACAAATTCTCTTGTTAGAAAACAAAGCAAGTCTGACCTGGACTCTCTCAAAAGACTAAAGCCAGAGACAGGCTTCTCCAGAGAATCCCACAAGCAACAGCAAAGCCTTCCTCCCGCCCACAGTTTGGGAAAGGGCATGTGAAACACAGTGAAACCACAGAGATACGTACAACTCGAGACACCAGCGAGCACAGCCCCCCTGACTGCCAGCTGGGCAGAAGCCTCCAGCCCTTGAGATCACTTCTGCCTTCAACAGAGGTGCCAGAACATCAAATTTGGATTCCCCAGGCCTGCCTTCCTACCGTATCACACTCACCATCACAGGATCCCAGCCTTCCTCTGCTCCAGCAAGTCCATTTATAGGTTCATCGAATCTCCACCTCTGTGTTGCGGGGGATCTAACGCCATTAGTCACATCGACACCAACCTCCTACCTGTGGGGGAGAGGAAGGTTTCCCTTTTTGCCCAAGGGGTGGCTCCTGCTCTGCCCAAAGCCTGGAAAACACCCAGGGGAGCTGGCGCTGGGGAGGGAAGAGAAGGAGGGAAGAAAACCTCATCTCTTTGGGTTGGGACCACCCAAGGGATCTTGAACGGGTGGGATGGCTGCGGGGGCCACGCAGAAAACCAAGTGGTGCTGGAGATGAGGGGTGCATGTGCCTCTCGGGGTGCGAGCAGGACAGAAGCACTGAATCATTTAGGTTGGAAGGGACCTTTAAGGTCACCAAGTCCAACCATCAACCTAACACTGCCAAGTCCACCACTAAACCATGTCCCTCAGCACCGCATCTACATATTTTTTAAATACATCTAAGGATGTCGATTTCACCACTTCCCTGGGCGGCCTGTTCCAATGTTCAATAACCCTTTCAATTAAGACAATTTTTCCTAATCTCCAATCTGAACCTCCCCTGGGGCAGCTTGAGGTCGTTTCCTCTTGTCCCATCGCCTATTGCTTGGGAGAAGAGTCCAACCTCCCCTGGCTACACCCTCCTTTCAGGGAGTTGTAGAGAGCAAGAAGGTCTCCCCTCAGCCTCCTTTTCTCCAGGCTGAACACCCCCAGCTCCCTCAGCCTCTCCTCAGGAGACTTGTGCTCCAGACCCCTCACCAGCTCCGTTGCCCTGCTCTGGCCCCGCTCCAGCCCCTCAACGTCTTTTTTGTGATGAGGGGCCCAAAACTGGACACAGCCCTCGAGGTGGGGCCTCACCAGCGCCCAGTCCAGGGGGACAACCCCTTCCTAGGATGAAAGGACCCCTCCCCACCCACCGGGTTTCCCACCATGGAGGTGTCCCCCCCCCTCCCCGACTCCACCTCCTTGCATCCCGTTGC
>NW_015090778.1:5552087-5610044 GCF_001431845.1 Calidris pugnax
GCCGGGCTCGGGAGGAGGCCGGGAACTACAGCACCCCCCGCCCCCGGGACACCCTGCACCCCCGTCCCGGGAGGAGGGCTGAGAGCAGCGGCCGGATTGCCCTGTTTCCCCGCCGGGCCTCGGGAGAAGCAGTGGGTGCCTGAGGACCCCCAGGATTTGGGTCGGAAGACACCTTAAAGACCATCCAGTGCCACCCCCTGCCCAGGGACACCTCCCACCAGACCAGGTTGCTCAAAGCCCCATCCAGCCTGGCCTTGAACCCCTCCAGGGATGGGGCAGCCACAGCTTCTCGGGGCAACCTGGGCCAGGCTCTCACCACCCTCACAGCAAAGAATTTCTTCCTGAGATATCACCTAAATCTCCCCTCTTCCAGTCTAAAATTGTTCCCCCTCAATCTTACCCCTCCACTCCCTTATCAAGAGTCTCTCCCCATCTCTCCTGGAGCCCCTTTAGGGACTGGAAGGGGCTCTAAGGTGTTCCTAGAGTCTTCTCCAGGCTGAACCCCCCCAACTGCCTGCCAAGGTAGGTGGTAGAGTCACCATGCCTGGAGGTATTTAAGAAATGTGTAGACATGGCACTTCAGGGCATGCTCTAGTGCCCGAGATTGGGTTTTGTCTCTGGTCCTCCCAAGGAGGCAATTGGGTGCGTGTTGGTTTGGGTTGTGTGCGGTTTTTTGTTTGCTTTTTTTTTTTTTTTTTAATGGATGTTCGCAAAGGTCCCTTCCAACCATGAAGATTCTTTGAACTCTCTCAGCCCGTTCTCACAGCAGAGGGGCTCCATCTCTCAGCATCTCCACAACCTCCCCTGGACCTGCTCCAACAGGTCCATTATCTTTCCTGGGCCAAGGGCTCCAGAGGTGGAGGCAGCAGTGCAGGGGGAGTCTCAGCAGAGCACAGCAGAGGGGCAGAATCACCTCCCTCAAGCAACCCCTTTGAAGATGTACCTTCAAAGACACCAGGGTGGCTCTGGCAGAAATAATCAGCCCCACTGGGCTTTAAAGCCCTGTCTTGGTGTTTAATTGATAAAGAGTAATCACAGCCCTTTTGAGACACAGACCACGCCTGTCAGTACTCCAAGAAGAACGGCGTAGCTTACAAGTGTCATTGCTTGACACCAAAATCACTTGTACTCACATGGAAGAGGCTCAACGCCTGTGGAAATGATACCACGGCATTTTGTCAAAAGATGGATGAGTCCTAAGGAGGACGCAGAGCCATTTGGCAGAGGTTAAACGCTGTTTGCTGACCGTGAGACACACAAATCGTACCAGGTTGTGGCGTTCAGGTGTTACCACCAACAGCAGCAAGAGGAACAAATGTGCAATACCCTCACCCATGGCAAGGAAGCACAGCATTTGCCGTTACGTCACCATCTACTCCAAAAAAAAAAAAACCAACAAACAGGTGGAAACAATTTTTGAAGAAACAGCTTCTCTGAATTAAAGCTTCTGCTGCCAAATACTATCATTAAATGTTTGCTGTTGGCAGCAATCAGCCACAATAATCACAAAAATGTGCCACAGGCAGCTCCGCTCTCTGGCAGTTCTGCTTTTCCTGCGGTCGGGAGCGGGAGCAGCGGGAAGAGCAGCTGCTGCTCTGGGCTGGTTGCCCTGGGACGCTGCAGAGCAAAGCCAGAAAGGTCAGACTAGAAACAAGACAAATAAAATCCAACTAATGTAAGGTCTTCTGAATACTTTGTTCTACCTCACAGAATCACAGAATGCTATGGGGTTGGAAGGGACCTCTGGAGATCATCCAGTCCAACCCCCTGCCAAAGCAGGTCCCACCCAGAGCAGGTTGCACAGGAACATGTCCTGGCAGGGTTAAATGTCTCCAGAGAAGGAGACTCCACCACCTCCCTGGGCAGCCTCTTCCAGGGCTCTGCCACCCTCAAAGGAAAGAAATTCCTCCTCTTCTTGGAGGAACTTCTTATCAGATGACTTTCAGATCATCTAGTCCAAACCTTAAATGGGATCCACTGAAAGCAATGCATGAAAGAAAGACATTTTGTCTGAAAACACATTTTGGTAATTTATTAAATCTGTACATCATTAGCTAGTACTGTTCTCATTAACATATTTTTAACCTGCTCCTCCATCACCCCTCCCCACATCAGCCGTCCGCGCTACTGAATAATGGAAGGCAGAGCCCTTTGCCTCCTTTGGTTTCCTGAACAGCGGTGGTTCCACTCCACCCGAAAGACTCAGCAGCCAAAAGGCAAGTTTGATTATTTTATTTAAAATTAAACATTTCTTTCTGTTCAGCTACTGCATGTGGAGCCAAACATTGTGCCTGATCATTGTTAGTGCCAGAAAAAACTCATCCACGAAAACTGATCCAAAATTAGAGACTAACAGATACCAAAGCTGTCAGAGAACCAGTTTCTCAGATGTTGCCTCAGAACTGCAGGATTTGGGTTTACACTGAAGCTTTTTACTGTTTTAAGCTCAAAGTTGCTCTTCTCTTTTGTGAAGAGAGGTTTTATTGTTATTGGGCAGTTATTGGTGTTGAAAAACAGCAATGTTTTTGCTTAGCTGTAGCTGCACTGATTTCACTGGGCATCAGGAGGTTCTGTTAAAAGCTAAATCTTTCACCTGTTAAATCCAGCCAGCACTGTGCGAGTCCCAAGTCAATATAAAAACAAAATTAAGCAAATCAGAGAAAGCTCCTTGGAAATGCATGGGTAGGGAAAAAAAAATAATAAATCCGGACACTTCACCTGGGATTGTCATTTTCTTGAAGAATGCCTTTAAAAACCAGAAGAACATCCCAGAACAACCCGGAGACTCAAGGACCTTGGTCAACTGACTTCTGCCCTCAAATACTGGCTTCATCATTCCAGGTCAAATTTGCAGTTTCTACCACTACAGGTGGTTTTTCACATCAAATCACCATAATTAACATTTGTAAAGTGCTTCGAGATAGTGCTACGAAAATACTAAGAGTTAAAAGAAGGGCAGAACATCTATTATCAGCACCGAGCTGATTATTACTACTTGGTTTGTTTTTTTTCCCCCCCTCAGAGCAGCATCACTATATTCTTCTTTGATTTTGTATTAACAAAGAGTAAGGTGCCAGTGTTGGAGCTGGCACATGGGCAGAAGGTGTTTCTGCAGGGCAGTGAAAGAAGGATGTACTGGAAAACATGAAGACATCTTCTGGAACGATGGATGAAGCAGAGCTCCAGAGGAAGATGGGTATTTACTTCCCAGCTACATCAGGAGAGTAGTGCCACACACAGATTCATCTGCACAAAACCATGCAGGAGGCTTTAGACAGCATAAATATTTGCCAAACAAGGAGAGAGGTGGTGCTAATCTTAAAATGAATAATAATAATAAATCAAGACATTGATGCTATTTGAAGGGAGGACTTAACTGCTCATTAGAATCTATTGCCTGAGGGCTGTTAACTACTTAGTAGTAAAATCCTGCTACCTTTCCAGTTGACAATAACTTCTCTCTAGTTAGCAGCTTCACAAAAGCAATCCTTGTATGAATCCATAAAGCTTTCCCAGATTTTTAAAAGGTTAATTTTACCATTATAATTGCACTTTAAAAAACAGGCATCAATCCCTACGCACTCTCCTCAAAACACCTCCTCAATTTACAAAAGTGGAAAGAAAGGCTACAATTATTCACTGTCCTACAGCTACCAGGATTTGAAAGGTTTGATTTAGGTGCCTGATGAAAGGATGCAAACACCCAGTTTTCAGGTCAGGAAAAGTGTGCATTTTTAAAAAAAAACCCAGGAGGCTTCACAGCTTGGCTTGCATCGGCTTCAGGTGTTTGTGGAAAGACTCATGAACCTGTAAAAGGACAAGGCAGCAGTTACAACAAGGTCAGGCCTGAGTTTTAAAACAGTTTTAGCTCTTTACATCATCTTGCAGCGTGGTTTTATACTAAGGAAATTTGAATCAGAGGCACTTTGGGGATTTAGAAACAGCCAGCTAAGTCCTGTATTTGAGTGTCTACATGACACAAAGGACTAGAATTTAAGCCAAAACAATTTGGCTTCCCCGCTACCTTTCTTGTAAGAAAAAAGCAAGACTTCTTACATCCATACAGACAATTCTTCAGCATTCAAATTCAAAGAAAACTGGCAAAGGTCTCGTGAGGAGACTGTCATAAAGCTCTGAAGCCCCATAGACTTCAGAAGCACAAACAAACCGAGCGAGTTCTGGTGGGATATAACTACAATCCCAGTCTCTGGCAGCCCATCACAGGAGATGGTCTGTCCAAATCAAATACAGACAGTAAAGGCCACTGAGACAAGATTTAGAGTTCTGTTTTGCCTGACAGAAGAGGAACACTGACTCTTCTCAGCTCAGTTTCTTTAATTAGCTCAGCTGTAGCTACAGCTTTAGGGCAGATATGCAACACCTGACACTTAACTGCTATGTGACAGCAATTTATTTTCTTCTCCACTCACTGCTAATGCCTGAAGGCACCAAAAGATTTGGCAGAAAACAGGTAAGGCTTTCACAGCTACTGTCACTAAGCAGAATTAACAGGAACTTATAATTTCTTTTAAATTCAATGAGACTCTTCAGTTGTTTCTCTAAGGAGAGTATGATTTCCTTCCTCAACTGAGGAACTCAAAAGTATCCCACAGGGATGCATGTGACACATGGGAGAGTAATGGAGGAAAGTATGCCAAGAGCAGAGGAGCAGAAGTAGGTTGCTAGCTTTGGTTCATTACCCTAAATGACTTTTCTCCCCCCTTCATCAATTACATGCCGAGATCACCAGATCAAAATTAAAAATCCCTAAACTGGGTTATTTCTCTGGATGCATGTGACACAAATATGAAAAAAAAATAGTTTCTTTACCTCTGTTTTGTTCAGGGGGGATTTCTTTGCCCACTCAAACATGTTCTCATAGACATTGCCATCGTATCGGCCGAGCACAGATCCAAGATGAACATCATGGAAGTCAAAGGAATCTACCAGTGCTACTGCATTGCGACGAATGATAGCCAGGAGCTCTTTCACACGCTGGTTCACTTGAGTAATTTGGGCATCGGTCAGAATACCCGCCTTGGGGGAAATAGAGATCATCAGAAGAGTGTGTGAGTCACCAGATCCTTCCCTTCCCCTATGGTCTAACAAAAGTCAGCCTCCCCCCACTCAGAAATGCAGCACTTAAGAGTTTTTTTAAGTAATCAATTTGGTAATTTGCCAGCATACAAGCAGGAGGAGACACCCAGCATAGCCCACTATCCTGCTCAGCTATTTAACCTTTGATGGGAGACTCGTTCTTTGGACTGCCTGCACGTTAACTTCAACAGCAAGTTTTCTTGAAGAATTTGCATTCGTGTATGTTAAATTCTTCCTGGTTTCAGGGCATTTTTTGGTAAGTAGAAAGAGGAAAATGGGAAGACAAAAGATACCACATCTGCCCGAAGACAAAATAAAAGACTGCTGCACAAATACATTCTCAAACTGAAAGAATGAAAAGAAGAAAAGGAATGCCTGACAATTTAAACCCCTTCACTGAAGGATGGGTTGAGATTCGGTGTATAATATGCCCTTTTGTGCACTAATTTACAAATGCACACAGCTCTCAGACCATCTCTAACAATCTCCTTTATTAACTCCTTGTTTTTTAACATACACCACCTGATTAACTTAAGTATTTTCCAGTTGATAAGCTAGACAGATTCCACGTTCCTATTTATCATCCAACTCTGCTTCTGGCAGATCACAAGGGAAATTTGACAAGAGCCCTGCACCAGCCCTGTGATGCTAATGGCCTTCTGGAAATCAACTGTCAAGACCTTATGCCTAAGTGTTAGTGCAACTTTGCATTTTAAGCATCTTTGCAAACAATAACTCTGGTTTTAGAGACTTAGAAGTGTTGGAGAAAGACACCAACCTGCAAGAAATCCCCCGTGTTCTTGCTGATCCCATACAGTGCATACAGGAGACACAGCTCAGTCAGGACAGCACGAACTGCCGCGTTACTGATCTCGGCCAGCTTGGCTGTGAAAAGCTTCACTATCACATAGTGACAGTGAGCCTACGAGAAATGAAAGGAAGGTGGATCAGGTTCATGAGAAGATGAGAAGCTCTTAACAGCATATTTCTTTTATCAGGCACATTGCTGACCTCAGATGCTCGCACAAGATCAACGGAAGTTCTGTTCCAGGCATCCTCCTTGCTCTTTCTGTGGTTCAGTTCAGCTTGCAAATTCTTTGCTGCAGCTTCTACAAGTCTATCTCGTAAAAGAAAGAAAAAGAGGTTATGCACATTAACAAGATTACGTACACTGAATTCATATGAGAAGAACTCAGAGGTTGTGTGCTACGACCAAATACATTGCCTGGAGTGAGCAGCTGTGGCTCTAAACCTCCCCATCCTCACCACTGCAGCCAGAGCACAGCTACAGAGGGGCAAGCTGACATCTCACAGCACGTATTGGTGCTTGAATACTTATTCATATATAGGTATCCGTTCCACTCTCACACTTCCTTCACAACAGGCTTTAATATCAGGATTGTTTCTCTCCACAGAATGATATAGGGTTGGAAGGGAACTCTGGAGATCATTTAGTCCAACCCCCTCTCCATATAGATCTCTGAGCAGTTTGAATAATGGTGGTATTTGTACGCTCGAATATACTTTACATTTAAATAAGAAAAAGATTTCGAAACGGAGCAGAGCAGAGTAACTAGGTGATGCGTAGGCTGTATGTGGCCTCTTGTAACCTCAAAGTGCTTAACACTGACCCAACCTCGTAAAGTGTGTCACCTCTTGAAAGCAACACGTGGGAGCAAAGCTTTGCAAAACACGTCTTGAGAATCTAACATTAAGAGGGCAGCACACCTCTCCCAAGACACACAATTTGATTGGTGCTTGGCTCAGTCTTCTAAGCGTGAACTCACCGGGCGGCACGTGCTTTGTAGGCCTCCACCAAGCTGACGGGGTCGTTGATCCGCACAGTCACAGCTCTGGCAGCCACGTGCTGTGGCTGAATGCGTTGCCTGGAGAGATCGTTAAGGTAGGACACCATGCCAGTAACCCGCTGCCCAGAACTAACCTGGGTGTAGCTTTTGACAAGGAACCTGAAAACAGAGACAACAAATAGCAGCTCTTACTCATAAAGTTGTTTGAATGGAGAGAAAACGCCTTTACCCAGGGTTAGACTAGCGAAGAATGGTTACAGGCATATACCTTTCTGTCAAAAATAGGGCAAGGAACTGAAACGTGAGACCAGTTTCATGGTAATACAGGATTATTCCGCTCATCACTTCAGCTACAGAGATCGTACCGCCAAAGCAAGAATGTCTGTGGACAGAAGCTGCCATACCTAGCTGTCTGCAGCATCATGACTGTGTTTTCTCCCTCGTAGGTGCAGGATGGGGTGAACGTGACATAGATGTCAGGAATGCCACTGCAGCGGGAGTAGCCGTGTCCACCACAAGCCATCCGACACTCCTCAATGCCAGCATTGGCTGTCCAGGACGTGAATGCCTTCAGCCCTGCTGTCAGGGCATGGAGCTGGTGGACAAAAGCAAAGCCAGTTTAGATTTTTTATTTTCCATTCTTAGCTTGCACACATGCCAAGTACTGCAGCTCCCAGAAAAAAAAGTTTAGTCAACACCATCCTTCCAGTGTCCCACAGAGCCTTGTTTTTCTTGTAAGGACTCTCTCCTGAGCCAAACTATTTACATGAAAGCATCTATACATGTAAAGATTTGAGTATCCCATCCTTTCTGTCTCTACACATTATGTCCAAGACTGTTTTTCAATTGCTTATTGTCACATTGGGTTCTCAGACAGAACCCCTAACTGAAAACTGACATTTTACAACCCCAACCCCTGAGTATAGTGCCAATACCTTCGATCAACACACCAGTTCTACCCTAGTGACTTGGAAGAACAATCAAGCAGCTACAGTACAAGCATAAGACCAGTCTTAACTCCCTACTCCCAAGCGATATGCCATCATTCCTGTAAAGTCACCTTTTTAAAAAATATGTTCACAGTAGCTTTCTTAATGTGCATTACTCCTATTTTTTTTGTTTTTTTGGTAAAGGGATGCTAAATGAACAGCACAAATAAAGAAATAAGTCACCAGCACGTACTGGGCTTAGGATCTCTGAATCTAAAGAATTACAAGACTTCTCATGAGGGAAAGCCTTTTCTGCCACGCTGTAAAGAAACCTTACATAAAATCAAAATAGGACACAGTACCTCTGGCAGCTCACTCAGATCCCCTTCATTGATGTCTCCACTAATACGACGATATGTGTCTTTTATGTAGGCTCCCACAAAGTGAAAAGCATATGCTGTTGCCAGAAGAGGGAAGAGTTTGTATTGTTGGGTCTGATAATCCAAGATCTGAGGTTCTGGTTCCCTGGAGCAAAATACAGATGAGTTAGCATGCCAGTGGCTAGCAAATACCAGCAAAACTGCAGACAGCATCAACCACAGTCCCTCTTCAGTATTTGGGAATTTTCCCTCAGCACTTAGGCTGCACTTACCCTGGCTTTAGCTCAGACTGGTGTCTCACTGCGCTGTAGCGGATGGCAATGGTACAAGCCCGGGACAAGGAGCGAGCAGAATCACCCACAATGAGAGACCGGATGAAGACCATGGTCCCATAGGTTAGCTTGTCACTAAGTGGTTTCACATAGGTGCCATCCGGTTCAACCTACCAAAAAAAATTAAAAACCAAACAGTGTGTTGGTTTTCTTAGTTTCCTCCCATTTACATCTTCACTTCTCAAGCTCTAAACTCATCAAGTAGCACTTACAGGCAACCTACAATCTTGTTGGCACAATATTCAACCATTGAAGTGCATTGAAGTACAATATTCAACAGCATTTGAAGTGTCCATTTCTAACAGCATATGCTGAAATTCACCGCTTTACCTGGGCATATTTCATGAGCATGTTCTCCCGAGGAATTCTGAAGTTGTCCATTTTCAGGTAGCCGTTATCCATTTCATCATAACCAAATTTTGGCCCAATGTCACCCACTGTAATACCTGCCACGAGACAAGGTCGCTTGCATTAAGAAACAGGAACTAAACTTCACACAAGAGGTTCAATCCTTCTCCAATAAAGAGACTGTTTAGTTTTCTAGCAATTCCTAGCATTGTTATGAGTAACAGCTAATGAGGACCTTAATCTCCTTGATGGAAAAATGAACATCAAAACATGGGGATCTTCAAAATTTACATGCAGTCCTACTATCCAGTCACTGGGGGAGCTGCCTCTAAGGATCATGTAGCTCACTTCTAGCTAGAGAGGGATGAAAGGTATTCTATTCCTTTGGGAAAGCAGAAGGACAATGCTGCCTCACAGAACGCACAGCTGAGAAACACTGGGACAGAATCAAATCCTGAAATAACCTTCACATTGAAAGTGCAACATGCAAGATGATTTAGTGGCAATTCAGTCATAAGAAAGAAGGTCCCAGGGCTTAAAGGAGTCTATCAGCTCACTGAAACCAGCTAGAGAAATAACCCACGTACATTAACAGGTCACATGCAGCTGTTTCTAGCTGGAGAGAAACAGGTCTAATGTATTCCCTGAGTGCTAAACCTTTAGTATCAATTTTTTACCTGGCAAAGGTTCATGGGTGCCCAGCTGCCGTATGGGAACGATGAAGGCATGAAGCCCTTTGCACTGGCCCTGAGTGTAGAGCTGAGCCAGCACAATGGCGTGGTTCGACGTCTTCCCAACTGCAAAAGGAGTGGAAATCAGAAGAAAAAATAAAACACCAACAAAACCCAGTCAACTTACTTATGTTCACAGAGTCTCTTACTTTTAAAGCAGGATCTGAGATGACCTTAACCACACCATGCATTAGAAAAATCAGATTTACAACACTGTTATCTGAATTCTACAGCTAGACAAACAATGTTGCTTAAGTTAAAGTTGCACAATACGATTCTCTTGACCCTACAATACCAAGTCCTCAGCAAACCTGCCACTAGAGCTGAAGGAGTTACAAAGATTTTAATACAACTGATCAAAAATTACACCAAATCCATACAGTGTGAACGATTCTGAGAAACAATTCAGAGCACACAGACATTCCAAAGCTGCAGTAGGCTCTGAGAAGCCTGCTACTTGTTGTGCAAGAGCAACTGCCTTTCCACCACCTCTTGGGATCAACTTTCAATCACCATGCTGTAGATACAACACACATGACATCACCTCCCTAAATTTTTCCACACATCTTCCAGATTTAGACACACAGTGATGCACTTACGTCCACCTGGCCACCACTTAATGGAGGTCACAGTGGGGCTGTTGAGGATGAATTCCTGGGTGGCGGGGTCATAAGTGGCTGTAGTTTCCAGACCCCGAAGATGAGTCCCTGAAAGCAAGGAAACACATTGCTTTCACAGAAAGTCAGTCACAAAACAGAGACAAGGACAGAATTGGACAATGGAAAGTTGAACTCCAGTAGTAATGTACAAATTTTAATTTTGCTTTTAGGCTATATAAAGGACTAAACATTAACCAATTAGGGAAGAACAAGTGAGAGTCAGACCATATTCTGGGACCTGAAGCCAATTCTCAGAAAACATATTGGATTTTTTTTCCCAGTGGTCTAAGCCTAGTTTTCCAAGCACCTCCAATCTGACACCTTTTTGCTATTACACACCAGAAGCCCTTTCTCAGTCAAAAAGGCCCACAAAAACACGCTCACCTGGATTTCACTAAAACTGCAATCTGATTACATTGCAAACTAAAAATCATATACTTTTCAGCCACAAGATGAAATAAGTAGTTCCCATCATCTCTTCATTCCCTCATCGGGCCTACATTCTCCTCACTTGATGGAGCAGTTTCTCCCAAACGAGATCATCCATAGCTCCAAGACAGCAACTAACGGCACATATACACTGCAAAAAGATGAAGGTAACAATTCCAGGAACAGTCTTTGTCTTCTGCCCCCAACTCTTTACTTCACACGCACCTGTCTCAGCAGTGGCATAGTCCCTGCATACATAAAAAAAAATAAAATAAAAAAATCATCGGGCCTACTTGCTTAAGCTAGAGGAGCTGTGAACACTCCTGATAGTGACTCTACACAAGAGCTTCGGCATGAAAAAGGATATCACCTTGATGCAACCACGTTTCCAAAGCAGGGAGTTCATGGTAGACTTCCACAGGCTTAACACAGACTGACTTTGCTGGTAAAGGATCTTCAGACCTCACCAGTTGCAAAAGATTCTCCACAGACTTGCAGTTACTTTATGCTTCGTACAGTCTCTACGTTTCACTTCAGCACAGAGGTGAATCCTGCTCATTTTTAGAAAATAATTCTCATCTGCGACTCTCAGATGTCAAAAACTAAAGTTTCCCAAGGCATAATATCCTCCCTTTGAAACTTGGATTAAAAGTGTTGTGATCACAATACTGCTGGAGTTATCAAAATCCATTTCAAGGCTTGAAAGCAAAGGAACAACAACAAAGAACAAAGTCTGCTTGAGACAGAGAATTAAAAAAAGACATTTCATGGTTCAATTAAAAAGAACACATGGGAGTGAAATAAAGAACTGGGGGAACAAAGCTGCCACAAAACATGAGCATTGGAACCAAGTCATCCACACGTTCTCTGATCCAAGGTCAGTCCCAAGGTGATAAACAACTCTTACTTTTTTTTTTGGCATCTCTTTTAGGACTTTAAAGTTCTGTCCTTTTGTCTTCACACTGAACATTAAGTAGAGCAAAGCAGAAATCACACTGGAAAGAATGGTAAGTGCAGAAATGAACAGATGTTGTCAAATCGACATCACCATAGCCACATGCAATAATCTATACTGGTTTGAAGGGCACAAAAGGAACACTTAGTGTTGCTCATATATAAAACTACAGACATCAAACTCTCCCATAGGAGAAAAAAGCAGCATGTGGCATAATGATCTATTACAAATTTCAGAGGCAGTCCATTTTTCCCTATAGCTGTGGGATAAACACACACCATTTTTCCCAGGCAGAGGAATCCTTTGTACACAAAGCCATTTTTAGAAATAGCATTTAGTGAATGTACTGTACCATGGCCCATTTCAGTCTGGGCATAAGTGCCAATGATCTCCAGGTTCCAGGCAGGCATGAAGAAGCGATCCTGCTGCTCTGGGGTTGCCTGGGTGAGAAGGGTGGGGAGGAACATGCCCAGATGAAGGTCCAGAGGCTCAGGCCGTCCACGATGAACAAAGCTGTGAAGAAGTGTCATGGGATGGGAGTGTGAAGGGAATGTTATGGGTGGGAAGCAAGCATGAGGATTCATGGTGGAGATTCAGGAAGAGACAAAAAGAAAAAAATAAATGATTCATGTGTAAGTCTGAATTCAGCAAGTGCATTTTAGAAAGCCAGAGCACTGTCCTTTTGTCAGGCCTGAATAATAAGAAATTACACTGACTCTGACATAAACATGCTGCAATGCATTTCTTTAGAATCATACATAAAATGCATTTCCAACATTCCTGTATTTGTCATGTACCATGACTGATAAAAAAAATTATTAATCCAAATCAAAAGAAAGACCAGGTTCACTGTGGTTTGGAAACATTTAAACTGAGTTAAATGGGCTGAGTCAGAATGTCAGTTTGTTGAAAATATGATCTGGCTGAAGTGAGCCTTCACCCAAAGATACAGAAAGTCCTTCCCTCCACACACCACAGTTTGAGGGTAGAACCTGGTAGAAGTCCTAGTTTGTCCAGCTGAATGAACTATATTTTCACAAAACTTAATTTTTTTTCAAAAAAAGGGAAGTCCTAACTGTACTACCTGCTTCACTTTTTTTTTTAATTAAAGACCAGACACAACTAGCATATATTACTATTACATTCCAACTCAACTCCCTTCCACTTTTGCTATTTTTGAAAGCTCTCTTAAAAGGACAGTGCTCTGCATGTGTTAAGTCAAAGTTGTGAACATAAATAACTTGGCAAAAAAGCTAACATTTTTCAATCTGTAAATCACCAACACAAAGTCTCTCCAATTAAACATGTTTCATTAGAACTGCTCTTCCTCCGAGTTTTGTCAAACACCACTGTTAGGCAGTTAAGTGGTCCACTAAGTCTTTCGATATCAAGAATTAAACGCTCATTAAATCTTTAAATATTGATAGTTTTGAGTACTGAAATAGTGGGGATATAGACTGAGGATCAGTACCTTCTGTACAAAGGTTGTTCATCTGGCACATTTACGTATGAAATAATGTAACTGGTCTTTAACAGGAAAAAAATATATTTAAATGAGATATGCATTATGGAAAGAGCACTGACCTGAGTTAGCTCAAACTCAGTTTGCATTCTTATCAAAGTGGGAAGAACGCATTGTTGTGTTACTTCTAAACACACATTAAGATGAACTAGCTCTATCCCTAGGGCTTCCTAAGAACTCTAGTTCTTCAGTATTCTAAGACACTTACAAATAAATTCAACCACCTAATAAACCCAACAGCAATGTTTTCTAAGCTTTTTGGCTGAACAGTGACCATGCTCAAGAGGGGGCTAACGGATTATCAGAACACCAAATTAAGTGAGTCCAGTATTAGTAAGACGTACACAACTGAAAAGTCAAAGATTGAAAGAAACCCCTTATTTACTATAGCTATAAACCAGGTAGAAACAGTACAGTATTTTCATTACTCCTTTTTGTTTCCTTTTCAGCCCTGTGCTACTTGTGCTTTTTCTTTCTTTTATTTTTTCGAGAGACTTATTCACTATGGAATAGCCTGTGTTGATTTTTAACCCATCAAGTAGGTACTCGCTAAGATAAAACCGAGTAAGTACCCAACCAAGCTAGGATTCAATTCAATAATCCATCTCCAGTTTCTAAACATCAGGATTAAATTAAGCAGAGCTCAGTAATAATTACTGCAGAAGCTTTACTAATGAAGTAGTTAGATACTCAACATTCACAGCAGGAATGCCAAATGGTTGCATCTTAATTACTCAGCACTGGAAGTATATTTGCTTTACCATACTATCAGCGAATTAGTTCTATTAAGAAAGTATATTTGCTTTACCGTACTATCACCATACTATCAGCGAATTAGTTCTATTAAGTGTAAAAATATTCATTTTAACATCAAAGAATGTGAGAGCTATAAGCAAACCAGACCATCACCAAGCAAGAAAGTGCAACGATCTGATGTGAAATAGCAAGGAAAATAAATCACTTTGGTGTGGATGTGTGCCTGATTTAAAGTCGGTGTGAAAAAGCAAACAAGGTCAGCAGGCATTTATTGTTGCCATCTGGTTGTCTCAGCTTCTGGTGTTGTGCTTGGTTTGCTCCCTCCATCTCTCCCAAGCAGAATGGATACAGGATTTCCTCTGTTGCATCTTCTACAAAGGTTTTCAGCTACCAGGAGTAGCTGTAACTGAACAGCCAGGCAATTGGCATTTCCATCTAACTTTTGCAATTGTCCAGACTTGTACATATCATGCCTTCCAAGTTTAGATGCCAGCACAAGCACTGGAGTCTTTGGTTTGTTAAACTATTCTTGTTGGTGTTAAAGAGCCACAATTCTGGGCCAAAAGACTGTTTTCTGATCCATTAAATATTCTTCCATTTGAAGAAGTGAAAGTTGTTTTCAACAATAGGAGAAATAAGATGATTTTCTTCTTTGAAACCGAGATCCTTCCATGAAGTTGTACAGCTGCAATGGAGTAGCATCTGGAAGAAAAGTGCTTGGGGCAAAGCATACCTTACGTTCAAAACCAAAAATGCACAACCTCATCATGCTACGTTGCATCAAAAGGTACACTTCTGACCTGTTTACACAGGCCAGTCATGCTCTAAGAACTCTTGAGATATACATGCCCCAAATTCAGGCAAAAATAAAAACCACAGTATTGGTGACTGACATGTTCCAACCAGTTCAAGTGAAATTCAAGACTCCCAGGGCTTAGAACAACCTCCTCACCTTAAAAAAAAAAAAAGACATAAGCAACTACAAAGTCAGTGATCAGCTAAGAGGTGCATTCTGGAAAAGGCCAAAACTAACTGCATGATCGTTAGGATGGGAAACGAGGCAGCTGCCTGGCTACAGGGCAAGAAACATCAACGCTTAACCAAACCATTTTGCCTTTCCCCTTTTAGGTTTACCTGGGGAGCATCATCAATTTACAAACTGGAGTTACAGAAAAGAGGTTACCCATCGATCCCTGAAGGGAACTAACCATGTCCCATTTCGGTTTGGGCGTAGGTGCCAATTATCTTGACTCCATGGACCAGAGGCAGCCATTTCTCCTTCTGAGCATCAGTCGTTTGGGTCTCTAAGGTTTTTTGAAACATGCTGAAGTGGAGACCGAGAGGTTCAGGAAAACTGCCCAAGCATGTTCTACAGGAGAGAAATAGAGGGATCTGGATCTCAGTCTTACTGTTCCTGTGATCCTGAAAGGCTTTTCTCCAACCATAGTATAAGACAAATATCTCTTTGTCTATTTCAACCTTTTTTGTTCCATAAGCAACCTCCAAATACAGAGGCATCGGAAGCAATGTTAATGGGCATTTTGTTCACCCCGTGAATCCCGCTGTTGCTATGTAACTGGAAAAAAAAGTATCCTATAAAGATTCATAGGGAACTTAAAACTGAGAATATCAAAACCAAATTATTTTCTCCTCCACCTCTCAGGTTTGGTGGGAATAAATCCCACTGCTGCTGGTAGCCTAGAACTAGGCCACTATTAGCTAAAAGCAGTATGTATTGAAAAGGAAAAGGCTTCTTAGGTGACCAAGTGCTTTTGAGAAAAGCCCTGTATTACCTGTAGCTGCTTCTATCAGTTGTGAGATCAGGAACTCACCTTCAATTAAAATTACTGTTACAGGCTACTGCTGGAGGGAATGGAAGGAAAAATCAGACATTTTAGGAGTGCTTCATCAAAACAAAGATTAATTCATGAGAGAAAACGCTATTAATTTTGTAGCCACTATGGCAGGCAAAATACATTCCCAATTAAAACAAGCTCCGTAACAAAAACATGTAAGAAAGTTTTACCACTGCATGGTAAATGAGAGCATCTTCCCTTCAACATTCTGCAGTCTGAACAGTGTTTTCATCTTCAATCTACTATACACAACTGCTTATTCCACAAAAACTCTAAGCTGGAGGAGGAAAAAATGAGCGCTCTGCACGAACACCTACATACAAGATCTCTCCCACCTGCCCAAGATACCTACAAGGAAAATACATCCTTCTATCTCGAGGTATTAACACCTGCCCAGGGAGCACATTGAAGAGTTTGTTGCCAACACAGATCCGCACTGCGTAGGGGATGCTATGTGTGTAGTTTGTCAAATTACAGCAGCGTTTGAGACTGGCATTTTACACCATGACTGGAATGAGTGCTTGGGAGCCTCTAGAGAGTAAATAATTGATAATGCAAACCCAGATCCAGAAAGTAAATAATTGATAATGCAAACCCAGATCCTTATACAAATGGTGAAAGTCAGCCTTAGGGCAAGAGAAAGCAGGACAAAGTCTCTTCAGCACCACTGCACTGCATACTGAAAACACTTGTTTTTAAATGGACAAGACTGAACGAGCCATGGATTTTTCCAGGAGCGAAACCATTGTAATCAAGTAATTTAACACTGGTGATTAATATACTAACTGTGCTTTAAGTTGGTGTGAGTCCAGGTACAGCGCCCAGAGGCAGGCAATTCTCTTACCAGAAAATATTCTATTGCCTACAGCAGCACATGCTTAACAAAGCTAAAGTTATCAGGGTGACCAAGGGCCTAAAAATGCTACAAGGACAGCGAGACAGAATATTTTCCAGCATGCTTGTGGTTTCCTGCGTGGGTTATTCTTTTAGTCCAGGACCCACGTGGCAATAGCAGCACCCTTTACTTCCTCACTGCCTACAGCACAATTACCATATATCTGTTCCTCGGGCCCAAAAAGGACAAACCTAGAGAGAGAAAATGATTGCTGACTTTGAAATACACTGTTTCAAGGCTGCCAGGGAAGAGCTTGAACATTTCTTTACGTATTTTCAAAAGCCACTGAAAACTTGTGAAAAAGGTGCAGCACATGCTTTGCTGTCAGAAAAATCAGGTCAAACACTGCTTCTTTGAAGGTAATGCTCCAGGAAAAAAGAAATCTTAAAGGTCACACCAGCAACTTTTACTGCTTATCAGTAAGTTTAATTGCAAGTGCCAGATATTTCATGCTTAACTAGCACCATCTCTGATAGGAGTGAAGAATGACATTTTGCAAGCGGATACTTTAACATCCCCGTGTCAGAAGGTCATTCGATTTCACTGACTACACACGCAGCATTTTGGCAGTTTCCTGCATTAACAAAGCTGAAAGCAGAACTAAAGCTAGCCCATTTCCAGCAGAAACTTTTCACCTCTGCATATTCCACACTCAATGTCTAGGATTTTCTTAACGTGCCTTTTAACAACTTGAATAACAATGAGGGAGAATCCTGTTTTCCTCATGATACAGGGCAAACTGAAGAGGGACCAGCTGTGAAGGGAGGAACAACAGGTTTTCTTTCTCCAAACACTTGTTCCTTCCCCTCCTCTCCCAGTTTCTACATTCCCACGTGGCATTTTCCACCCTATATGCCTTGCACACCAAAGGCTGCATTGTGTAACTGTTCAAGCATTTTGCTACACCAAGACTGAAGGTGGCCACCTGCATCTAGCACTAGCCATTTGATCAATAACCAACAATCACCTCGTTGGTCAGAAGTCAAACTTGCTACAACAATCAGCGAGTCAAGAGGAGGGCTGCAGTTCCAAATCCACTTACAGGAGAAGGATGTGTAGTAATACACTACTTTGGCAATATAGATCTTTCCAGATTTCGCAGCAACCAATGCCACCCACACAATAAAAGGCACTTGCATTTGACAGATGAGTTTGATGACACATCTGTCAGTGAACAGAGTACAACAGAAGCAAAGTCTATGTTTTCCAAGACAGCTAAATGAACAATTGCAGAGACTATCTCAGGCTGCAGAACTGGGTCAAAGAACAGGGTCATTTTGGGTGGTTCTTGAGGTAACTCTCTCAAGGAAGAACGTGAAGGGTTGCCCCGGTGGAGAAGGAGCTGGAGACATGTCTGACCTGTGCTCACTGAGCTTCAGAGATAACAGAAGCTATGGTGATAAACTCCTTTTCTAGCTGTATCAAAACACCCAAGTCAGGCTCATCCACTCCAAATCAATTTAGCCGTGGCTGGTATGGCCACTACTACAGTTTTTCGGCTTTGATTTGCTGAAAGCTACTCCAGGTCCTAACTTCAGTGTCAAACATGAGAAGGATGGACAAATTCTCACATTCATGCAACACTTATGAACACAGGAATCATCTGGTGCAGCTCTCAGATCTTCTCTTCTTCCATGCCCCAGTTTCTCAATTGTTTTTTACTTCTTCATTTAATCCTATTTTCCTCAGCAAAGGTTATTTAAACTTGAAGGTGAATTAAAACTGACCAGATTGCTCTCTTCAAAGAGTTGTGTAGCACTACACATCAGAACAATTTCCCATTTTTCACGCTGACTTACATTTTGCTGCAGTTAGGCTGTAAAAGACATGTTAAATATTGGCACTTTGAGGCTGCTGGCCTTCAAAAGCGTTCCACAGCAGCAACTGCAGTGTCAACACATGTTAAGACACAGGAAGAATTGACTAGATATATTTAATAAATCCTTTTAAGTTTTGGAGTCCAACAAAGCCTTTGTGGAAATAAGAAGGAGCACCATTCAGTTCAACATGTCACAGCAGCAACAACTGTTTGAGCAGCTCCATGGCAGCTGAAGGAAGACTCATTTCTCCTCGTCTATTCATAAATCAAGCTATAAAGTCCATCATTCATGACAGAAAGCTATCTAGTGAGGCTCTGGCAGTATACAAAGCTACAGAAAAACAACTAGCTCAAAATCCTCAAGAGTTGCAGGTGTAAATAAATCTATCCCTGCTGTTTCAGCATAATCACAAGGCGTGAGGGATTATTGGCAAAATATCTTAAGTTTTCATATGTAAAAATCTGATGGTCAATCACAATAAATTCAACTTGACATCTGAATCAAGGACTTCAGTCTACTTCATAAATTTCACTCAAGGTATGTCACAACACCATATCCATTCAATTTTCCAGTTTGGAGAAACAAATAAACCCGAACACAGTTTCCTCAGGTCAGCTGTTACACAAATGAAGTCCCTTTTAGTTAGCACCCACTAGCATGTTTGGATATGCAATAGAAATAAACTTAATTTTGCAAGTTGTGTGGAGTTTGTTTGACACTCAGCAGGTATGAAAGTGGGGACAGATGTTAAGAGGCAAATAAAATCAAAGTATTAAAAAATAACCCTTTCATTTCTTCCATTTGTTAAGCAGCAGTAAGTCAACATCCTCCATGCAAATAAAATCAAAGTATAAAAAAAAATAACCCTTTTATTTCTTCCATTTGTTAAGCAGCAGTAAGTCAACATCCTCCACTGCAAGCACCAGACTTGGTGCTAAACAACTCAAATCAAGAATATCACCTGTATAGAGTTCTAAGAGCAAACACTTGCAGGCAAGTATATGTACTGCTCTTCATCCTTCTACGGGTCATTACAGAAGACACTGGAAAATACAGTCAGTCTACAGTAATTGCAATCACCTTTTCGAATCCTGAATGTCTGCAATAGAATTGACTCTGGAAAAAAAGTAAGCCTTCCTCAGTGTTTCAGTTGATTTTGCATCATGAATTCTGACTACTCGCACCTGACTATTCATATCACATACAATATGGATGCATTATTTTTCACTGTACCTATATGACATACTAAGCTTTCATCCATTAAAAGTTAAGAATTGACTCCCAAGTATGTTTGTAGAAAGACAAAACTAGAATCTATCATGTGACTACAAAAAAGTCCTATTTTCTTAAAATATTGTCAGTAATGTTACCAAAGGACAGCATTTACATTGCAAGCTTCGTTGAAATTTGCCAGCTGGGATAATGGATAGTATTCTCTGAATTTTCTCCATAAAGATATTTGAGGAAACTTCCCTATCACCTCCAATAACCCTTGTGTAGAAAAAAATTAATGATTAACTTTTGTCATGCAGCACCTGAATAATCTAACACAGTCACTGAACTTTTTTCTTGTTATCACTGTCCACCAATGCCAGTTTTCAAAAGGACATTTACAATATTTCCACATGAACTTTCATGACATAGGTCAGTGTAGACCATTTTTTTTGAAGTTAAAACTACAGCAGACAAGATGATTTCAACTCACTAGTCCCAATATTCATGCCCTGAGGCCAATGACAGCTTTTCTATAAATCCAGTCAGAGGGGGCTTGTGATTCTACCAGTGCATTAAATGAACACTGTGTGTTAAATTACGTGCCAGAGGATATATTCATGGTATTACATCCAGGTAGTATGTTGAGCTGTGCAATCTCCATTAAACAGTTTCTGCTTAATTATATCAGAATGGGTTTAATATAACTAAGGGGAGAAAAACGTCCCAAGTCAGGAACTAAGCTCCCTGCAAGCTGGAAGGAATGACACTCACATGTAAAGACAGTTTTATTTTTATTAACTTAACCCAAGGGTAATACTATGAGATAAAGAAAAGGTCAGATCCAACAAAAAACCTTCAGGTCAAAGGGAACCACTATAGCACCAGGAGCTTGGAGGAGGGAGGGAGAGAACACAGATAGTCACAAACACAAACTTATAAGCTATCTTGGAACATTTTCAAGTATGCCTGTAACGCAACTTTATTAGGTCTAAGTGCAAAGTGAAGTAATCAGCTTTAGGAGATTTCATTAGAAGCTGAAACCTCATCAGATCTATTCAGTTCAAAGTACTTCTGTATATTTTTTTATCCCTTTGGGGGGGGAAAAAAAATAAATCAGACTACAAGTCCCATTTTTTTTTACTTTCTGCACCATATATAATTAAAAGGCTATAATTATGAATGGTGCATTTCTATTCAAAAACCTAAGAAAACACAATATTAATGAAATCAGGATTTAATCTGAAATTCACAGAAGCCAAGGCTTCAATGGGTTTTCATACACATCCTTAGCTTCCCTTAGACAGCAAGCATAGGAAAAAAGCACAAGTCCAACATCCCTGGCGGTGATACAAGAACATACAAGAAGCAAACTCTACAGCTAGGTACCTTTTGAACCAGTAGATCTCCTCTGGATCTGCAATGCCATATTCTCTTAACTTCATCACCATCAGAGCGCTCTTCCTGATGGCTTGCTCGTAGCGTTGGCTACGGGACAGGAAGTTCAAATCCTCGTGCTGGAAGTCAGGGTCATTAAGAACTAAGGCCTCTGGGGACAGTACAGAAGAGGAAAACAAAGTCAGCTTCCATAAACCTCATCAGACAGTGGCTGAGAAAAGATTCTGGTTTTCACATGCTGTACTTCAAGATAGAGATACCAGAAAATTAAAAGCAAAATTAAAAGTTAATGAAGTCAGAAAGAAGTCAAAGCTCTCAGAGAGGGACTCCAGCAACAGGGCACTCTCCCATTCCACACATCAACCACAAGTTTGGAGCACTCTGGACTTGGCAGGAGGTTAATTCACTGACGCAAGACCTGCAGGCCCCTCAATAACAATCTCAAATCCTCAAATAGCCATCGTTACTGCTGGATCAGACTGCGCCACGAACTTTGATCCCCATGCAACTCCTTGCAGAAGGGCACTGCTATTATTCCCACTATGCCGACTGGGAACCAAGGTACCCAGAGGTCCACTGACTTTCCATGTCCCCTTTGGCACACAAGTTACACAACACCAGCCTCTGACAGTCCCACCCCAGTACAGGCTGGGAAAAGAAAGATGATGGATATATTTCATTAATCTCACATTGCATGACAGTGGTGGGTGAGAAACTGGGCATATTTGTACTGTTGGGCAAGAGCATACTAGAAAAGAAAACGGAGGGAAGAGGGACCAAAAGAAAAGCCCATGGGATGCTGCCTCTCACCCTCTGGAGGAAGGGGAAAGAGAGAGGTGAAAGCACATCACTTTACCTGGGCCACCCCTAATCTTTTCTAGGAAGGGAAGTAGAGGAGGATCGGGGACATAACACTGCTCCTGCTCCCCTCTAACCTATTAGACAAAAATCCCTTCCTTCATGCAGGCCCGTCCACCTGCAAGCCCTCTCCTCACAGCTTTCCCCATCCGCAAGCCCTCTCCTTACAGCTCTCCCCTCTCCCTGAGGTCACCCCTCTCCCCCAAAGCTCTTCCCCACACCCCACAGCTCTCCCCTCTCCCCCAAAGCTCTTCCCCACACCCTCCCTCCTCTACAGCCTGCAAACCCTCTCTCCACAGCTTCCCTCCCCACGACCTCCTCCCTTCCCCGGCTCTCCCTCTCCCCTCGCCTCCCCCCGGGGCTGCCCCCCGCCGCCACCCCGGTCTCCTTCTCCCCGGAGGTCCCCTCTTGGGTGTCCCCCTCTGCCCGCAGCCTCTCTGTTCCCCACACACCCCCGCTTCCCTCTCCTAAAACCTCCTCCTCCCTCAGAGCCCTCCCACCCCGTGCTCTCTCCCTCTCCCCACAACCCCCCAACCCGGGACAGACCCCCCCCAACACTCCCCTCAGCGGGGGACACCGCGGGGAGGCGGTGGCGGCCCGACCTGGGCCCTTCCTCACCGATCTCCTTGCGGCGGCGGGTGCGGTCAGCGCCGCCATCCAGGATGTGCGTGAGGAGCTCGGTCTGGAAGGTGGCGGCGGCCCGCTCCCTCCTCAGGTCGGCGTTCATCATCGTGATCCTCTTCCTCACCGGCGGCGGCTCCTTCACCGCCCGTCACCGGCCTCCGCCGCTCCGCCACGCCCACCCCCCGGCGTAACGTCACGACGTCGCTACGCACCGGCGAGCACGTGAGCGCCGCTTACCCTGCGGAGGGCGGTGAGGATCGGAGCGGGACTGGGCGGCGGCCGGGGCGAAATGGCGCTTTAAATTGTGCGGGCGGCAGCTGCGGGAGGAAGAGGAGGGCGGGCAGGATGGATGTGGTGCTTTAAAATGGTGCGTTGGGCCGTGCCGGCAAGCGGTGCCTTGAACTCCGCGCTTAAAGGCCTACCCCGCCCGCCAGTGCCCTGTGAGGGGGGTCCCTAAATAAACACATAGGGTGTCGCTGCTGGGGCTGAGCCTGCAGGAAGGTAACGGGCTGCCTTTGGGGCTGGCGTTAAATACCACACTGGGACTGCACGTGTGACATGTATCGGCAGCCAGGCATTTAAGAGTTCAGTCACCAGAACCTTTACTGCTACAACGGTACAACCTCTACAACTGCACAACTTCTCTCTACAACTCCCCAAAAGGAGGGTGTAGCCGGGGGGGGTTGGTCTCTTCTCCCAAGTCACAGGCGACAGGACTAGAGGAAACAGCCTCAAGTTGCACCAGGGGAAGTTCACGTTAGATATCAGAAAAAATTTTTACCTTGAAAGGGTTATTGAGCACTGGAATGGGCTGCCCAGGGAAGTGGTTGAAGTCTGAAGTCGCAGCAGGGGAGGTTTAGATCAGATATTAGGAATAATTATTTTACTGAAAGAGTGGTCAGGCACTGGAACAGCCTGCCCAGGGAGGTGGTGGAGTCACCATCCCTGGAGGGATTTAAGAAACATGTAGATGTGGCACTTCAGGGCATGCTCCAGTGGCCGAGATTATAGGGGTTTTTTTGTGTGTGTGTGTGGTTGGACTCAGTGATCTCAGAGATCCTTTCCAACCATGATGATTCTGTGATTCTGTAAATAAACAGTTCATTAAGTGCCCATATAGCATGCTCTGTTTCATCACACATTAAATACTGCATTTAGGTAGTGCACTAAATCTGTATTTAATGCACTGTACTTGGGGCCAACGGTGCATTCAGTCTGCAGGTACCACACTGCTGAGGCTGCACTTGCATTAAACGGTGCATGGAATGAGCACATGGCTCTTAAAATGGCATTAAATCATTAAATGCACATTGAGTGTCTGGCATTCCTGGCCGATCCCCTCCTGCTGCGCAGAGTGATTGGGGAGCACAACTTGAGGGATGCAGGACAGCCTTGGCCCCGCTCGGGCGGTGCAGAATTGAACCTGGGTGAGGTGTGGTGGAGGGTGGAGGTGCAGGGAGCTGCATTTCCACCTCTGTCACTGCCAGAGGGGTTTCACAGCCCCTAGCAGTGTGAGGTGGGCAAGGGGAACCAGGCATTAAAGCCACAGGGCTCCAGCTCAGTGCATCCCCAATGCTGTATAATCAGCGTTGGGGGTCCCCGAACCTGTTGGGGTGGCCCCACTTGGCTGATTTACAAGCCTCTCTGCTTGTGGCCATTGTGCACTTGGTGGTCCTCCCCAGCGGGGCAAGAAACCAGAGAGAAAAGCAGTAAAAGGAGCATGGAAACTTGCTGAACACAGATACCCTGCAAGGCAGATCTGAGGGAAAATGATACCAAAAAGAAACCACTTTGTGGCACAGCCAACAGCCTGGCTACGGCACTAGCTGGGCAGAATTAAAACCTTGTCGAAACTGCCCTGCATTCCTGCTTCTGTGCCTGCGTTGCACTGTGACTGGCCTGGCTGTCCCAGGCCTGGAGTTCCCAGGAGGTCCCACCTGAGTCTTGTCTCAGGGTGAATCATTCTCACTCATCACTATCTTCTGATCCCTACTAGATACTGATGAAACCCAGCTGGCTTGTATCCAAGGAATTGTTCTCCAGCTGCTGGATCAGACACTGCCAGAATTTCTTATCCTGCAGCATGAGAACACACTCGGGATCATACCTCAAATCTTGCTGCGTGGTACCCCGTCACCCCAGCAGCTGGGTCTGTTCCTGCAATTCAGTCCCTCACACTCTCTGAAGTTCTCAATCACCGTTTTTCCCACTTCCTTCACCTTTCTCAATCCATCCATAGTCTGGGGGTGACCTGGACAGTCTGGTGGGCTGCCTATTGCTGTTCATGTTGGGTTGCAGGAGGGGAAGGTAGCCCCTCTTTATGCCAGGTACTGGGGTGGCATGAACTCAGATCTTTCACTTTACTGCAGGCCCAGTGGTGGTTGTCAGAGATGCTGCCCAGTGCTGGTGTCTATTACTTCCCGTGGGAGATCAACAGCTCAATCCCAGAGGGGGAGGCGCTGAGGACGTTTGGCAGGTGAGAAGGGTACCCCACTTTCCTTACAAGCCAGGCCTTTCCTTCACTGGCTGACCCTCCCCTCCCTTTGTTTATAATTGTTGAGCTTCCCAAGTCAATCGTTCCCAGGTTATGCAGCTACGACCTGGCCCAGTCCAAAGCCATTCTCACTGCTCAGCACAGCTCAGCTCAGTACCAGGTCTGTGTCGACACCAAGTTTGTGGAGCCATTCCAAGCCCAGCTGGGATCTCGCTACATGGTCCTGGGAGAGGCTGAACACAGGGAAGGTAAATACTCCGAGAACCAGTGCCTTTTGCTGCTGTTCATGGTTCATCAGCTCCTTCGTGGCTCCCTGGGCGCATGGTGAGACACACTGTCACTGAGGTTAGCGTTGGCCAAGGCAGGTTCATCTCCCATGGCTGCCTCTGATCACACGAGCGTGTGATTGAAAGTAGAAGCAGCCCATCTCTCCTTGTTGACCATGAGAAGAGCCACCCTTATCTTGGTGAAAATCTGGCGCTCTGGCACGGATTTCATTACAAACAAGAAGTGCCTCAGCAGCATCGCTGAGCTTGTGAAACCTGTGCTGAAGCCTTCTGGCATCATTGCCAGCCACCACATCATCTTCACTCCAAACGTGGCTGATTGCAGCAATACCTCATTGCAAGCTGGCTGGGTTGGTCTTTGCCATCCTTGAAAGGCTCTAATTATATCCCTGCCCTCAGACACGGGGCGTGAGGAATGCAGGCCCTGTCACGCAGGGCACCCTGTTGTCCTCTCCTGGGGTGCCCTGAGCATTACTCCAGCTGCACAGTGGTTTGCGTGGGGAACTGATCCGGGCTGGGCCATGGGGTTGTGAAGCAAATCTCAAGTGTTGTCTTAGCCACACCTGATAACAAGCATTCGCATTCGTGCCCTTGATAGTGGCAAGTGGAAAGCCACCTGCACATGGCATCAGGTCAGTGACCTGCTAAGCCAACTGCTGCAAAATTCCTTTAGAAAGGTATTTTGATCATCACAGCCTAGGAGGGAGTTGGCTGCATTTTGCAGGGGTGGAAGAGGGGCTGGCTGAGATGGTGGCTGAGTCACAGAGGTTTGGCCCCTTTTGTACCGCTCCTTGTTGCCATTTGAATGCCACCGACGAGCTCTTGGTTATAGTCATCATTGACCCTCTTCTAAGCCCAGTTTTGTCCTGTCCTCTTCTTGTGTGCACAGAGGCATTCAGAAATGACCTTAGACCCATCCCGGATGCTTTTTAGACAGGGAAAACCAAACTTCATCCAGCTGTGAAGTAGACAGATGTTGCATGGCAGGCACCGTGTCCTGGGCTCAGCATTCCCCAGTGCCAGGAGAGCACAGCGTCAGTCACCAGCATCTTGTAGCCAACAGGGCAGAGGGAAAGCACGTCACTGAATTAACCTGCTCCCGGGCCTGCTGCTCACCTCAGTGGAGGCACGTGGCCAGTCCGGTCTCCTGCAAATTCTCAGGCTACAGTTATTTGCCCAGCTGGAGCCATATGCTGCCCGATGGAACCTCTCTGTTTGCCTCTGGGCTGTTCCCTGTGTTTTTCTTTCTACAGAAGCTTCCTGCTTATATTCCCAGGTGAGGGTCCCGTGGTAAAGGCACGAATATTGACCTGCGTGGAAGGGATGAATGTGCCTTTGCTGGAACAAGCCATACAGGAGCAGAGGAAATACTTCAATGAGAGGCAGGAGTGGATGGGAAACAGCACGTCCTGACAGCAGCTCTGAGACCAGCCATAGGCTGATCCTTGCGCTGCCATTTGCAACGAATATGTTAAAAAATTTAGAAGGTGGGTTTGCAACAAACTGCTTTTTTTCCGATGCAAATCGCAAAGTCAAGTCAGTAAGCAGGGAAACACTTGAAGACTGTGAGCCGGTATGTGACTGTGGGTTGCCCCATTCATGCCAGGTGTCATCACTGAAAATAGCTCTGGGAAGCAGGTTTGGTGTTTGCTTAAAAGGGTGGTGAAAGAAGGGGAGCACTTGAGTTACAGGGTCCTTTTGTAACACAAGGCTTGGAGATGTCAGAAAAAGGAGAAGTCTCTGAAGCTCGAGTTAAACAGCTCACACCCATGCGTGCTACCAAAGTGCAGTGGGCTACTGGGCCTTGGGCAGATGGGAGGTAAAGGGCATTAGTGCAAAGTTCGTTAGCCGCGCGGGTCCATGAGTGCATGTGTTTGGTTACTGTGACTCAGCTGCCACACAGGAGCATTGCTGGCAAAACACTCACATAGCTGGGCTGACCAACAAAGAAAGAGGAAGAACAAAGAGTCACTATTTTCAGTAGCACCTGCCTCTTCGGGTTTTCAGGAGCTGATGTCCAAGGGGAGGGATTTACTTTAGTTCTAAAATAAATATTTGCAGTGCCCTGAGAACCACCACTTGACTCTCTTCTTTGACACAACTGAATTTAGGAGACCTTAAATCACTGTTTTTTTGAAGCATCTGAAGGTTTTGATTGATATTTTCCTAAATAAAGATGAAAAGAGATGGCAGTCTGTCTTCTATTGATTAAAACCCTCTTTGTTTGTTGCTAAGGCAAATGCATTAGGCCCTGCAGAAACCCCATGGATGATGTAAGAAAGTTTAGCGATATGCAATGTTCCCCCTTTTCCTAAGTGCTGGGTGTGTAAGGAAGTGCTTGGCTTTTAAAAAGTTGCAAGAGGAGGAGACGAAGTTAACGTCAGAACTGCTCTGGTTTGAGAACATGGTACCAGGCCCACCCGGCAGCATTAAACCACCAACAAAAAGAAAATCACTCCTGTAAGATGAGAATAAAATGTTAGTGCAAGAGAGACAAGCCTCTTCTGTGCTATAGGAATTCATGGACCTGGATCCCCCAGCCACTTGCAGCCGTTTCTGCTTTTTGCTCAGATTCTCTGGTGAAATGTTCAGAAATTAAGAACTGAAGCCATGCAATACACAGCAGCAGATCAAAATGCAACAGGTATTGGCAAAGTCCCCTGTTACTGGCAGGCTTGATTCAAAGGCCTGAGATGGCTCAGTAATTACAGTGCTTGCTATAATCTTTAATCATAGTTTAGCTTTATGTTTTTCTTCATGCAGTTCCAGAGAGCCAAAAGCCCTGCCTCAGTGCACGCTCTGTTCAGCCCAAGTCCAAAAACATGATCTCAAGAGCTCAGATTTTAACCTGGTTTTGTAAGAGACGATGAGTCTGTCATGATGTGTTTGTGTTTATACCTCATCTCCCCTCTGCTCTACCTTCCTCCCTGTGCTTAAATTTTAACCAAATGGTGAGGTTTGCCAGGGAGTTGGGAATATCCAAGATACCAGGACTGGGAATATCCAGAATACCGGGTTTCTACAAGTACTATGAAAAAAATATCCACAAACCCAACCAGCCAGGAAGAGGAGAGCAAGTTTAGCAATGACTCCGGATGGAGACGTCAGTGCAAACTCAACCTTCACAAGCCACCAGAGTACCACACAGGACTTTGCTGTGGCTGTGTGGATCCCTCTTCAGCCACAGAGCAACCACACAGGATAATTTTAAAAACATTTTGAGATGGTGGCTCAGCAATGCCTTTCAGCAATGCCAATCAGTCCTTTTTAGGTCACTTAAAAGTTGTGGTCTGCACTGCGGATCCATGCAGCCGGTGAGCTGCCATGTCCTGCTCTGCCCACCCAGAGACATGGAGCCCCTGAGTCTTCCAGAAGACAGTCCCTGTGGCTCTACCTTTCCTGGTGCCACGATGCATAATATTTTTTTTAATCGTGTTTTCTGTCAGCTGTCGAGTCAATGATTAATTCCCCCACCCCCCCACAAAGGACATCTTCCAAAAGGCTGACAAAGCAGCGCAGCCCACAGTGGGGAGGTTCAAGGGACAATTGTGCAAGACAGGAAAAAAAAAAAAAAACCATTTCTGCTGTGTGTTTGACCTGACTGTGTCCCAGGAACCCTAATGACACACCACATCCCCTTGATGCCAGGCACTGTACAAACAGAGCTGCAGAGCTTCCCTTGGCCCTGGGCGGTCCCTGTTGCCTTTCCCGCAGGCCCAAAGCACACTCTTTACCTCCATTTTGCTCGATTTTTGCTTTGGCTAGAACACAGCACAACCTGGGTGTGAGAAACACCGACTCACATCTTAGAATTTAAAGAGGACAAAGTCACCAAAGCAAAGGTTAAAAAAATAATAATTTATTAATACGAAACAGCGCTGAATCGGGTGCACCAAAAATAGATGCACGATGATCTTTTAGCTTTCAGGTATTTTATACCTTTATCCCGGCCGCTTGAGTTTCTGTCTCCCTTCTCATTGGCTGAGAAGTTGGAGCTCACATTCTTCCCGGCCGCTTGATCTATAACAGGTTTATTTTGCATTTTTTCCCATATAAGGCACACATACACCTATTCTACGAAATCATTATCCTAAACATGCCTTTGATTAGTTGATTATGCTACACGTTATTTCAGAGTCTTTGCTACCATCTACTTGGCAGATTTACCAGACTGGTTTCTTTGGCCTTATTGATACACCCCTACCCTTTGGGTTTTTGTGTTGAAGGCCATGTTCCAGTTTGTTTCTCTTCACCTAGATAACGCTCTGTGAACAAGGATCCTTTGACAGACCAAGGGCATTTCTGGGGATTAATTGGATACAATTTATTAGACTCTACTATTACTAAGGCTTCTTTGTTAGTACTATCACACTAACAATGATACATCAATAAGCTGAAGCAAAACTTAGCTTATTTCCCACATGGGTTACAACCAACCAGTCCTGGGTGGCGGGTGTACGGTGTGTTTGGCCCTTTTGTCTACCCAAAGAGCCCCAGACACTCCCAAAACCCTCAGGCAGCTCTGCCCGCCCCCAGTTCAGGGCTTCCTGTTCTAAGGGAGCAGCAAAGGGAGAGCCAGACCCTGAAAGCAGCTCAGGGGACACAGAAGGAGAACCAACACCTTCCGCATATTGGCTTATTTTCCCTCCCTTTCCTTTTTTTCTCCTCAGAAAGTGGTACCAGCCACCCCTGCTGCCATCACCAGGCCGCAGCAGCGCCATGGACACCTTCCAGGAGGTGTTTCAGAAGTTGGGGAAGATCGGGGAGGGAACCTATGGCGTGGTGTACAAGGCTCGCAACAAGCGCACAGGGCAGCTGGTGGCCCTCAAGAAAATCCGCCTGGACTCGTGAGTGGGGCAAAACCCTGACCCTGGGGCTGCCATGACATGGCCCAGCTCGGTGTCCACCCAGCCCACCATGATGCCAGGCCGACTGCCTCCTTGGCATGGTGGCAACAGGGTGCTGAAATGAAAAGCGGGGAGGAGAAGGCAAATGGCTCCTCTGGGGCCAGCGGTGCCATCTGTGAGGAGATGGCCGCCAGCTGAGCCCAGCAGTGCGCCAGCCCTGCCATGGGAGTGAGCAGGAAGGCCCTCCACACCAGCTCAGTGTCCAAAATGATGCGAGAGGCTCAAAAAAGTGAAAAACATGAGGGGAAAAAATGTCTCTATTGGCTCGTGAAAGCAGCTAGGGCCTGACCCAGCGCTACCTGACCCTGGCGCCATGGCCCAGAGCAAGGAGAAGTAGCCACCATTTTGGGAGGTGGCCTCTCCCTCAGGGGCATGTATGGTGGTGGGGCCTGGTGAGGCTTGGCCTCCCACCAGGGCTGATGTCAGTCCCTCCAGGCTGGGCACTGAGCAGATAAAATCTTACTACCATTCCCCTGGGTTGGTCCTGGGCTGTCTCCACAATAAGGGGTGCCAGTGTGGACCAGAGGCCATGGTGGTGGGACTGCCGCTCCATGGTGGCCCCTCTGGATGGGGCAGGCGGCTGCCTGAGGGGTGAAGAGCTTTCATCTCCCCCACCTCCAAAAAGTGAGGCTTGGGAATTTAAACCCCATTGTTTCTTCTCCAAATGTGCCCTCAGGTGCAACCAAACAAGCTCTGCCCCAGAGTCTGCAGTCTCGCACCCCCCTCTCTCTCTCCTTTCCCATGGCACCATTTCCCCCTGCCTCACCCCAGCCCACCCCACATTAAATTCCATCCCAAAACTGGGGCACTAGGTGTGAGAGACCCTCCCCTGGGAAGGCGGTGGGGTACAATGGAAGGGAGAAGGGACACAGGGCCCTGGTGGGCTGTGTGATCCCACTAGGGGATGGGGTGCCATATACAGCCTGTCTCTGCTGCAGGGAGGCAGGTGAGGGTGTCCCCAGCACCGCGATCCGAGAAATCTCACTGCTGAAGGAGCTAAAGCACCCCAACATAGTCAGGTAAGACCTGGATGGACCTTCCCCACCAGCTCATTGATGAGGCCCTACTGGGGGATCTGCGGGTACAGGCAGGAAGAGGGGTTTTCCTGTCCTTCCCTGACTGCACATATGGGAACAAAATAAACAGGAAAATGCAGGAATCGCTTGCACTTCCCTGGTTTGCAGCAATAGCCCACAGCACTGCAACCAGCAACACAAGCTGGTCCAAGCTGCTGCTGCCCTACACTAGATGCTGCTTTTATATCTGCTTCTCTGCCCCAAAGGATTCACAGAGCAGGGGCAGCTGTGAGAGGAGGGATATTTGTGTATTTGCAAAGGTCTGGAGAAGGTGTGAAAGATACTAAAGGGAGCGCTTGCACTTCTTTTGCAGGCTCCTGGATGTCATACACAGCCACAAGAAGCTCTATCTAGTGTTTGAGTATCTGACTCAGGACCTGAAAAAATACATAGACTCAGCCCAAACTGGAGAGCTTCCTTTAAGCTTGGTCAAGGTACAGTGTGGAAGGAGTGCCAACAGGCAGGGCAGAGAGCATGTCTCCTTGCTGCCTTCTGCTGGGCAGAGCCAGCACTGAGCTGCCCTTACCCAGGCTGCTTCTGGAAGAGATTCATCCTTGGCTGGTGGCATTCAGCCTCTCAGATCAAAAACGTTTCAGCTGGGAAAACCTCACAGCACTCTTGCTCAGCACATTTATTTCCCAGCTGTTTCCAGGCTCTCCAGCCCATCTCGCTGAGTGGCTCACAAGTCTGGTGTTGCATTATAGCAAGGTCTCTTTTCCCATTCAGGCCTGTAAATGATCCAAAGCGTGTTGGTTCTCATGGTTAAGCCTTCCAAGTGATTTCATTGTGGCTTTGTCTGAAACCTCTTCTCTCCTTAGAATTACCTTTTCCAGCTGCTGCAGGGTGTGAGCTTCTGCCATTCGCACAGAGTCATCCACAGGGACTTGAAGCCGCAGAACTTGCTGATTAACGAAGCAGGAGCAATCAAGCTGGCTGATTTTGGACTGGCAAGAGCTTTTGGAATCCCCCTGCGCACATACACTCATGAGGTATTGTTGAGACTCCCTGCTCCCTGAGAGAGGGATACAAAACCTGTAGTGAGTGAACAGCAGCATCACAAGTTACTTGTCCATAGCTGTGGCACAGCTGGGCCCAAGCACATGCTCTTAACCTAACCCACAGCTAAGGGGTTACCTCATGTCCCCACAAAGTGCGCTCACTGCTTCTACCCTAGCCTGCCTGCAAGCTGGGTTCCCACCTTATCATAGAATCATATAATGGTCAGAGTTGGAAGGGACCTTAAAGATCATCCAGTTCCAACCCCCCTGCCCTGGGCAGGTTGCTCAAAGCCCCATCCAGCCTGGCCTTGAACCCCTCCAGGGATGGGGCAGCCACAGCTTCTCTGGGCAACCTGTTCCAGGGTCTCACCACCCTCACAGTAAAGAATTTCTTTCTGGTATCTAATCTAAATCTCCCCTCTTCCAATTTAAAACCATTACCCCTTGTCCTGTCACCTTCTCTGCATAGAGTATATTTATTTATTCATGCCTGTCCTTTTGAGGAATCACCTGTTAATCCCAATCTTGTTGTCGCTAAGGTGTTTGTTAACTGAGCATCGCCTTGGCACACTCTGATTTGTACAGTTGCTGCATTACTCCTGAGAAGAGAGGATTCCACGCCTCTAGTTTCACCCAGGGAAACTGGAAAAAGCTTGTTTGTTGGTTCCTTACCAGGTGGTGACTCTGTGGTACCGAGCCCCTGAAATACTGCTGGGATGCAAATACTATTCAACTGCAGTGGACATCTGGAGCGTCGGCTGCATCTTTGCAGAAATGGTAGAATGGGTTTAAATAGTTTCTTTAATGAGCAGGGAGGATGCAGCTGCAATGGGAAGTGGGGAAGGAGGGACAAGATGCAGAACAGCTGTGATACTGTGGTCCCACCCTGTGCTGTGTAGTACGGAAAGTCCACCCTGAGGGTTAGCTGACCCTTAGCTGTGGGCTCCAAAGGAAATCTGCCACCCTTGGGGGTCTGGCAGAGGGCAAAGAAGCCTCTGTAGTCCCGCTGCAGTCACAGATACATAGAGTGCGATGGCTCTCCTTGCAGAAGGGATAACTTCAGTCTTGTTGCTGCAGTATTCTGATTGCGGGAGGAGATGACTGCCTTGCAGATGTTCCTGCAGTGGGCTGCAGAGAACTAGCACTTCATAGCATGGCAAAGTGGATCTTCTAGGGGTCCGTGCT
This sequence comes from Calidris pugnax, assembly GCF_001431845.1. Taxonomy (NCBI): domain Eukaryota; kingdom Metazoa; phylum Chordata; class Aves; order Charadriiformes; family Scolopacidae; genus Calidris; species Calidris pugnax. Next base: position 5,585,644 of record NW_015090778.1, read on the forward strand.
CCACTTTGACGAGCTTTTGTTATCCCTGCAGTGTAATAGCACTACCCTTAGCTCCCAAAGCCCCCGAGCTGCAGATCAGCAGAGCCTGGGCGAGGAGGCGGGGAGAGGACTAATCCTGCAAGAGTGAGTGTTAGGAAACTGGAGACAGAGAGGAATAAGGGACTGGCTGAGAGAGGGACAGCCTCAGGGGAGCACAGAGCCATGGAGAGGAGCTGGAGACAAGCAGACACCCACCTGTGACCTCCCCAACCACTGCCAGGCAGAATGGCTGCATTGTCACTTCCCATTCAGTGCAGTTGTTTGCATCTGCTGGGACAAAGGGTTGCTTGCAGTGGGAAGCAGGGCACACAGCTGATGGAAAGGTGGGAACTGGCTCTTTTTTTTTTTTCCCCCTAGGTGACCAGGAAGCCCTTATTTCCAGGGGACTCTGAGATCGATCAGCTGTTCCGGATCTTTCGCACCCTGGGCACTCCCACCGAGGTGACCTGGCCCGGGGTGACCCAGCTGCCCGACTACAAGAGGGAATTTCCCCGATGGGCAAGGAAGGAGATGAAGGAAATTGTTCCCAACTTGGATCAAGACGGTAGAGACCTACTGGTGGTGAGTGAGGGCTCAGAACAAGACCCGGGGACAGATAAGACCTTTTCAAACTGGGCAAAGAATAGGGATATTTGGGACTGATCTACCCAGAAGTGCATTAGCTAATCCAGCTCTGATGCTCATATCTCTGCCGTTGTAGAAACACCGAATCATCAAATAGGACTCAGTCCTGGCTCTGAAGTGGAGCTGTCAGTGCAGGTTCCTCTAGGAAACCACTGCATTGAGGGTCAAAAAACCCCTCTAGAATAATCCCCACAGCAACTTCAGCTGCAGTTACTCCTGAAGCCCAGAGAGGGGAAAATGCAGGACCAATGTCTGCATCTGGGCCCAGCCACGGGCAGGTGCAATCCATCGTTTGTTTTTTAAAAGCCTAAATCTGCTGGGTTTTTTTCTTGGCAGCAATTGCTCCTGTACGATCCCAACAGGCGCATCTCAGCCAAGGCAGCCCTCAGTCACCAGTACTTTGTCCGGAGAAGCCCTCAGAGCCCTGAAGAGCAACGTGCACTGCAGGGACACTGCAGATGAGCAGACTCAGCTCTCCCCACGAGTTTACACCTCCGGCTATCGGTGAAGATCTGACTTTGGGCACTGAGCAGGGGCTGGCTGGGACCCAGGGTCTCACATCTCCCGAGGAGCCTGGAGGGGGGACATTCTTGCATTTAGAGACTCACAGCCTGTTGCTGGGGGAAAGTTTGTCTGGGTTACAGCCAGCAGAGCTGTTTTGACACTGAAATGTAGATGAGAGGGTATCTTTCAGAAGGTTGTCCTTGCGTTAGTCAGTGAACTAAGGTAACACACAGTGACTTCTGTCTCTCCACACAGGAGCATCCCCAGGTCTGCTGGTGGCAGTTTCTGACACCAGGGTGTGCTGGAGCTCCACTTGTGTGGGCGAGTGCTTCTCTGCTCAGCCCTTCACTGCCCTTACCAAAATCTGGAGCTGTTTAACTTGAGCTGTTTAACAGAGCTGTCGTTCTTCTCTGTCACAAACTGAAGAGCACTATCAGATATCTTAATGTGTGCCTCAGCTGGGACCAAGAAGCCAAAAGATCCGGGTAGCTTAAAGCACTTGTTGAATATTGGCTGGAAATAGTAACAGCTGAAACACTGCCTTTCCCTTGTCCACTGTGCTGCTGTTTCCTTCACTTCATTGTCTTGGAAATGTTTTTGCTGTTCAAATGTTTGGAGAATTGGCACAAGCTTTTTGGTGTGGTTTTGCCATCTTCATTTTTTTTCTTTCATACAGAAAAAAATAAAGGCTTGTCATTTGTTCAGGGACCTTGGTGTTTATTGTCTGGTGTGGCCCATGGGGCGAGTGACGCAGGACAGTCTGTCCTGACAGACCCCCACCAGCGAAACCCTGGGACCTGCTGCTCACCTCCCTCCATCCAGGCTGCAGGTTTAGAAGCTGCTGGGACCTGGGGAGCTCGCTTGCCTCTGCAATTTGCACAGATCAGGTTTTTTGGGGTGAGTGGGGGGTTGTTTTGCTTCTGGAGCTGTTGTTGGGAGTCAGGCTGGAGTGGCTGCCTGGAAAAAGCAGCCCTGCTCGCGTTTGGGAGGGCTGGTTTGCTGGGGGAGCAGGGGAGAGCAGGCAGCTGGGCTCACACAGCAGCATCCAGAGCCACGTGGCAGGAAACTTGAAGTCCTGCAGCATCTCACCGTCTCTGAATGACAGCACCCAGCTCGCAGGAGCGCCTTTCTGAGACACGGATGAATTCTGCTATCAGAATCATTTCCCTGCCTTTGCATACGTGTTTTAAAGTCAATTCATTCTGTACAATGCTCCGTTGTTCGGCCTCTGCAAACAAATGCCTGTGTTGGACCAAACTGTTTGCAGAAGAGTTTGTTGGTTGGTTTGGTTTTTTTTTTTTAAAATCTGCATTAAGAAATAAAAACCTAGGACATTCATCCAGTCCAGAAACATAAATAAAAATACTACAGCTCATCTAGCCTGACAAAATGAAGCAACAGCCTGAATTTCAAACATTTATGACCCAACCCCACTGCCAGAAAAGGGAACCAACAGCAACTGTATTGAAATAACTGCTTTGGGAAAGCTGCGATGCAGCACCATCGTCCTGCACCCGAGAAGGGAGGAAAAGCTCCTCCTGAGCAACTCACAACCCATAGGAAGCCTCATGGCTTTGTGGTGCTTCCAATGGGCATGTCAAGAGGACACGATACGAGCTGCTTTCTGCAGATGAGGACCATTTGACAGCAAAGAAAAGGATTTTTTTAGTACTTTTCTCTCCAGAAGCAAAAAGCAGACCAGCCTTCAAGGGAGACTGCTCAGCCAGCCAGACAACTCACCTGCCTAATTGCCTCTTAACGCCTTCACCCCCCCTAGGTAAATACCTCCCACCAGGCAATTAGGGAGCACTTTATCCAAAATGATTAACTGATTACCAGAACTCCGAGTTCCTTAGTTACAGAGCACTCCCCAAAACTGTTTAACCAGCACTTCAGGAAAGAGTTACCCCGTGAACATCGTAGGGGTTTAAAAATAAGCATGGTTTTACCTACTTTGCATGGGGAGCAGCCGGGAGGAGGGCGGCCCTAGAGCCCAGCACCCTGCCCCACGGAGCCGGGCGAGGGGAAGGCTGATGGCAAACTCACCCCTCTGGCAGAGCCCAGCTGCAGGAAAGGACCTGTTGCTGATGGATGCTCCCTGCTTTCACCCAGCTGAGGGGGAACAAAGCCAAAGCACAGCAAGGCTGCCACATGCAGCTTTGAAGAGCTGGGACCCAAGGACTGCTGGGAACCATGCTGATCCAGGTCTCCTTGGTTGCACTGGGACGTGATGCTCACCTGGCTGTGCTCCTGTGCTCCCAGGGCTGTTGGGCTTGCACTGGCAGGAGGCCAGGCTGGGGTTCCTCTTCTGATGTGGTCTCTGATCCATCACAGCCCAGCTCCAGCCCTTGCTGCTGGTCCAGACCAGATGGTGGGGGGTGCACCACCAGCAGTGCTCTACCCAGAGGAAACATGCTGGGAATGGATGCTCTGGGGTGCGTGCAAGAGTTTATCCTATTGCAAACCAACAAGTTGGCCCGTATTGATCGTGGCAGCTGAGGTGGCCACAGACACCAGCCATGGGCCTGACAGTAAACAGAGACCCTGCAGAGCATGGGACAGAGCCTGGGCAGATCTTGGACTGGAAACTTGGTGTTTCTACAGCTGGACTCAGAACGTTAATGCTGACCACTATGTACCAGAAGGAAGATAATGGGACCTGCCCTTGTGCTGAGCTTGCCAACACAGGAACAATTTCTTCTTGGAGCCCAGGGTTCAAATCCCATCTAGGCTATACAGAAATAGAGGCTATGCTCCTGCTTTGATGGGGGAAGGAAGGGGAGAAAACTTCTACCCTCACAGATTATTTTGGGTCTGCTGGAGTTCCCAATCAGCTAAAAGAACCCTCAGGAAAGGAGGAAGAGGGGCTCATATCAATAGAAAGTCATTTTTCTTTTCCTGCAAAGCCAGAGGATGCTCTGCAGGGGAGCAGATACTAGAGAAGAACATCTGGGAGATGAGACTTGCTCATTTCAGCAAGGGCCAAGCAGTGGAAGTTACACAGAGGAGGGAAAGCTCACCTAAAGAAATAGCAAGTGCAGATTTCCCAGTACTGCTGGGTGGCTCCTGCAGCCAAGGCCAAGGGCTGTAGGGCAACCAAGTCCCTCTTTCAAAGGTGTCCAAATGACCAGGAAGCAAAGTCCCGTTGGTTTTCAGTTTTAGAATCATAGAATCATCTAAGTTGGAAGAGACCTTTAAGATCATTGAGTCTAACCATTAACTCAACACTGCCAAAACCACCACTAAACCACATCCCTCAGCACCAACATCTACCGGTCTTTTACATAACTCCAGGGATGATGATTCAACCAAATCTGCAAAAATATGGACTTCATGTGGAAAGAAATGTGGGGGGGTTCAGCGCTGTGAGACTGGGGGGAGCAAGACCCTGCAAACCCTTTGTAGATTGGGCTGCGGGGCATAGGATTGCATGGGGGGGGAGGACGAGTCCTGCCTTTGGTCGCTTTGGAGCCTGAGCCTGCAGAGACAACACAGCCACAGAGACACACACTTTCTATCTTTATTGCATGCAGAAGAATGACCCAACACTGGCTCTCCCCCCTTTTCTGGGCATAACCGCGTTTAACCGACTGCTAGTGGAGTTCTCGCAATCAACCCCCCCTTTGCTGTCACAGCAGCCCCCGGGGGGACAGTGGGGACCCTGGTGTCTCAGGCCCTTCCACGATCACGCTTTCCTCCCTCACACGGCCGAGCTGCGTTGGGAAGCAGATAGCTAAGACAGAAGAGTATGCAGTCCTGATTGCCAGACGCTCCGTTCCTGTGATCGCTGCTGCCTCCACGGGGAGAGGTGTTTCGTAGGGATGAACTCCTGAAGGAACCAGATCCAGAACGTGCCTGAATCCACTCAATGCCTGAACCGGGAGAGCCTGGGGGAACGGCTCGCTTGGTGGTACCGCTGATAGCCCTCCGAGGCGGCTGGGAGCAGCAGGAGGCTGCTCAGCGAATCCTTCTGGCAGAGGGCCATGGCCTCCTTGTAATTTATCTTCTCTTTAGTGACAGGGTCGATGAGATCCTTTTCATAGTTGGACTCATCCTGGAGCCTGTTGGCCAGGTCGCCTGTTATCATCCCTGTCTGGGCAGCTTCCAGCACGGGGATACGACCGGTTTTCTTGGGATCGATGAGCCCTCCGGTTAGATGCTGGACCTCCAGGTAGGGGAAAGCGCTGTCTCTGGTCATCCATCCCTTCTGAAGTGCTTCCCCCACAGACAACCTTCGCTTGGTCACCGGGTCCTCAATCCCCGTGAAAGCTTTCTGGGCATTGAGCAGTCTCTGCATGTAGGTCCTGTCAATCAGCCCCCTCTCGATTGCCTTGTGGACTGAGAAACGGTCCCGAGAAATGAGGTCTATGATGCCCCCCGTGGCAGCCTGGGCTTCCAGGAGCTTCTGAGCCGTCATAGGATCAAGCAGCTTCTTCGCAACAGCAGTCTTGATGTTGTACTTGGTGTCAGTGGTGGTGTCATACACGCCGGCGATGGGGGATGTGTCATCACAGAAGCCTTTCTGGGAGGCTGGGGGGAAGAAGCTTTGGGTTTGGTGGGTGGTGGGTGATGAGAGTGGGGATTTGGAGATGATAGAGCCAATAGAGAGGGATGGGGGAGGCTTGGTTTCCCCAGCCACCAGCAAGGCAAATTCAGAGATGGGAATCTTGCCATCCCGGTACAGCTGGTACTCCTCCTTTGTGATCCTCCTCAGCCTTAGCGCATCATCGATGGAGTACTGCTTCCCACTTTTCTTGTCAAGGAGAAGTGAGACTTCACCATTTGGGCCCAGGGTGGTGACTTCCTCCCAGTCGCACTCCAGCTCTTGCAGCTGGATGTACTGGCCTCTGTCTATGATACCTCTCTTATAGGCCTCGTAAGGGGACATATCCTTCCCCGTGTCGGGGTCCAAAATAGAGATCTTGGTGGAGAGGTTCGTCTCTCTCATCTGGGTCTCGTGATTGATTTCTTCCCGGTTGACCCTTGACTGGAGATCTCGAATGAACCTCTCCTTGTTGTAGATCTGGTCCTTCTCTCTAAGGATGTCTGCCTCCAGCAGGGAAAACTCATGTTCCAGCTGCTTCTTCTTCTGCCTGTCGTTCTCAGTCCGTTGGTTGAGCAGTTTGGATTCCTCCCGAAGGAAGAGGACTTTCTGCTGCTTCTGCCTCTCCAGCTCCCGCAGTTCACTCTCCAAGTTGGCTCTCTCCTGGATGGCCAGGTTCCTGGCTTTCTGCAGCTCTGTCTCTTCGCGAGCCCATGTCCTTTTCATGCCTTCAGCTCTCTCGATCTTCTCCCTGAGCCGCCGTACCTCCTCCTCTGCCTTTTGCTTGGCTCCTCTCTCCCTGTTCAGCAGCTCCCAGATGCGTGCACGTTCACTCTCCAGTGCTCTGTCCTTTTCCACTCGAATCACCTCCTTGTAGATGGTCTTCTCCTGGGATTTTGTTTTCTGCAGGACATCAACTTGCATCTGCAGGTTCTTGCATTCTCTCTGCAGGTTCAGCACCTCCATCTTCTCACGGTCCAGCTCCAAGCGCAGGTTGCTGGCAGACTGTTCCAGGACTGGATCCTTCTCCAACTTGACCACTTCTTCCATAATGATCTTTTCTTGCACTGGGGCTGGGCTCTCCTCCAGCTCCTTTATTCGCAACGTGATTTGTCTCATCTCTTTCTCCAGTGCAAGCCTCTTGCTTCGATCCTCCTGAAAGTTGAGCAACTTCTCTTGCTCTTCCACCAGTGCACGAACCTGTTGCACGTCACGTTCCAGACGACGCCGGTTGCTCACCTCCTCATCCAGACTGCGGCTCAGCCTGTTGTGCTCATCTCGGAGCTTTGGATCCTTTTGAGTCAGTATCACCTCTTGAACAACTACCTTTTCCTCTGGCTTTCGCCTCTCCAGTAGCATGTATTTATTCTGCAAGTCATAGATTGCATCCTCTGCAGCTCTCCTCTTTTGAGACATGCTACGCACCTCTTGACGGAGGCGATCAGCTTCTTTTTCCAAGAGTGGGTCGTTCTCATACCGGATGACCTCCTTGTTGACCAGCTTGGTTTCCACCTTGGACCGCTCCCTCTTCCATTCATCCCTCTCACCCTGCAGCCTAATGAGCTGCTCTTGGGTCCTGCCATTGGTGTTCACTAGTTCATTGAGCTGTTGTTTCAGCCTGTCAATTTCTCTAAGAATCTCTGGATTCTTCTCATGTTTCACCACCTCCTCTATAACCTCCTTCAGCTCCACTACTGGCTTCTGTGACCTGAGGACATTGAGCTCTGCTAAGGCCTCTTCCACTTCACTGTCAATCTTTGTCCTTTTCAGGGTAACTTCCTGCAGTTCCCTTTTCAGGTGTGCAATTTGCCGCTCCGTTTCTGGATCCACCAGAAAAATCTCATTGACCCTCTCTTTAACCTCTACCCTTGGTTTTTGCTTCTCTGCAATACTGTACTGGTTCTGCAGCTCCCCCAGCTCACCTGTGAGCATCAGGTTCTTGCTCTTCTCTTCTTCAATCAGACTTTTAAGCTTGGAAAACTCTCGCAATAACTCTGGGTCCTGCTCTACCTGCTTCACCTCCTTAACAATAATTTTGGGTTCTGCTGTTTCAATTAGTCTTTCCACCTCCTCAATCTTGTTCTTCACCTTCACTATTGCTTCTTCTGCAGACTTCCTCTTGAAGGATTCCTCATCAATTTGTAGCTGAAGGGTCCTAACGGACTTCAGCATTTCTGGGTTTTTCTCCAGTTTGATCAGCTCCTTCACCACAACTTTCTCTCGGATGTTGGGCTGCTTTCTCTCCAGCATGTGCAGCTCTCTCTTACGCTGCTCAAGTTCAGAAGCAGCGGCCAAGCTTTCCTCCTGGAGACGTTTGATCTCCTGACGAAGACTGGCTGCTTGGCTATCCAGGCTTGGATCTTTCTCAATTTTTGTGATCTCTTTGGTGAGGAGTTGGGCTGGAACGGCCTTCTTCTCGCTCTCCATTTGGGCAAGCTTCTGGCTCATCATTTCAATGTTTTCTTGCAGGCTCTGCCTCTTTTTGCCTTCCTCTTCAATCTGCTGTGCCATCTTAGACAGGTTGCTCTCCACCTGTGGGTCTCTGTAATACTCTATCACCTCCTTTTCTTCCACTCTTTCAATCGGCTTCTGAGTCTTCAATATTAGCAGCTTGTTTCTGTGTTCCTCCAGGTCCTCTTCAGTCTTGGCCACTTTCCTCCTTTCCTCCTCCAGCTGTGATTTCAAACCCTCAGATTCCCTGCTTCTTGTGGCTTTGTTTTCAGATTGCTGGGTTTGCTCATGTACAGCTTGAATGTCCTCATGCACTTCCTTCTGCAAGGGAAAAACAAAAAGGAATTAAAAAAAAAAAAAAAGGCAGGGAAATCAAGTCACTCTGTGAAGCTGGTGCAGAGCCCTTTTCCATGACAAGGCATGGTAGGAGACAGAGCTGGTACAGAATCCCCAGGGAGACTCCAAATTAGGCTGTTTGCAAATGGCAAATGAGGACACATTCGCACCACCTCAAACAGCTGGCTCATGGTAGCATCACAGAGCACCCCAGTTTAATCTCTTGTCCTTCCTGAGCACACTGGAAGTCACCCAGACCAGAGACCTTTCCTACAGGTGAATCAAGCCCTAGAAAGGCATAAAAGTCTTATTGCTTTGACATGTTTCCAGAAGGTTGTGAGCACTAAATTCCAGCCACATCCAGAGACGAATCTGATATTCTCAGTCTGTGAACATCAATTAGACACAGCTGAGAACAGGGCTTAAGGGCCCTAATCTTTTTTCCTAGCATAAACTACAGCTTTAGTAAAGAGTTGAGGGCACACAAAGGTGATGAAAGTCACAACCTAAGATCAGTGTCAGTGAAACTGTGGTTACTTGTGGTCTTTTTCTCACAGGGGTTTCCATTCCTGTCCTTCCTTACATCTGGAAGTGGAGAATCCAGGAGGGGTGAGGGGATGCCAGGCTGAGCTTATTCCTAACAGCTTTGGAAAGATCATTTCAACCCCCAAACTCGAGTACCCCTATATTGCCATGAGATGTTAGCTGGTACCTTCTCAACAATCTTCTTGGCAAACTCCAGCCGGCTGAGCTGCTGTTTGTTTTCTGCTGCCAGCTCCATGTAGAGTTTGGTTACATCATTTTCCTGAAAAAGAAACAGTGGTGAGAGCCTTGTCCCCCTCACCCTGACACAGGTCTCCCACCCCTCCTTTCACCCGAATGCACTTGGTGTACTGCACTATTCCAGAGATTAGTGTCCTCACATCCAACTTTCTAGAGAGAGACAGTCTAAGGACTCATGTAGGAGATCCTGTCCCCTTTTCTTGAATGCCTGTTGATGCCTGCTAGCCTACACAGGATCCAGACTTCCAAATTCACCTTGGGCCACGCATGGATGGCAGGTGGCAAACAGCCCAGGGTGATGCAGGAGAACTGGGGTGTAACTGGGAAGAGCACATGGGACCTCTGGCTCAGTCTTGGCCCCAGGACCTGCTCACCCCTTCTGCCCAGGTAGATGGAAATCAGTCTTTAAGGCACTACTAAAACAGGTCCCCAAATACAGAGAAAATGTGACATAAAACCACCATTCAGCAGCAATACTCAGAAAGGGGGGAAATGACCTGCTCTTTGCTGTGTTTCTGCAAAGAGACAAAGGTTTGAACACCTCTAAACCCACTCCTAGAAAAAACATTGGATTCTTCTGGAAGTAGAGCTGTTTCTACACAGAGACCTGTTTTATATTTAAGTACCAAGTCATACCCAAATCTCAAGGGAGATCTCACAAAACAAACAATCTAATCTTGCGGATCCCAAATGCAGAAAATGTGTAAATAAAAGGGTTTGGAGGAGAACATCAAGGATGCCTGTGCAGGCCCACACACCTGCCCTGTAAGTCTTATCTTCACACACAATATGGTAAGGAGGCATCACCAGCAATCTCAACCAAAGGTACCAGGCACAGCCCTAATTCTGGATCTCACATGCTGCTTTGCCCCGTGGACAAAGAGGTCCCTGATGACATTTGTCCTTGGGATGAGGACCATGATCAGCTGTGGCTGTAAGAGTGGATTAAGGCCTTGCAGAGCACATGGGGCTTGGGTAAGGAGCTAGACAACTGTTTCTACACCTTCATCCTAACACTTTACCTGGGCCTGGATGCTTTCTTGTAGGGGGGTCACACGCAGCCTCTTTGCAGCAAAGTCAGTCAGGGAAGGGTCCAGAGAAGAGCTGTATTTGCCTGCTTGGAGCTCATAGTCCTGTTCAGAGCAGAAACAGAAGAATCATTTGGGGATCTCTCGAACGAGACACTAAGGGAATGCTACATGGGAAAACTCAGCCATACATTGAGGGTGGACTGCACGTTCCGGGATAGTCTGACCACTGCGTTCTTCTCCGGCTCCTTGCTTTCAATCTCCTCCACCAGCCTCTGCAGGAGAGACACAGGATGTTAAGGACAGATTGAGATACAGGAATCCAGCAATACTCTTGCAGGCAAGAGCAGTAACTCAGCCTGGTACCGAAGGAAAGGTGAGAAGAGGAGGACATTTAGGAAAGCCTCCTGGGCTTTAGATGATCTCTAAATCCAGGCCAGGACCTGCCTCGCTGGTTTATCATGAGACAAATACCAGCCAACATAGAGGCATTCACATCTCATCATCTTGAGCTTAGGATCTGCTCAAGGAGAGAAAGATGCAGGGCCCAGGAGCAACATCTCAGCACAAGGTGCAGTCTTCCAGGATCTGACTGTGTCCCCTCCATGGAGAGGATATCACCCTGGGGGTGACCAGCATAGATGAGGACACCAGCGATGTAGGTGAACGCAGCAGGGCAAGATACGTTATCTGTGGGCTGCAAACCATCATTTTCTTTGTTCTAGCTCGTTCAATGTGATGGGTGAAGCACACAACCAGGAGTTGGCTGGTACTCTTTTGCATAGTGTTCACAAGCAAATTCCCCCATCCCTGTGACTTTACGTGTCACGAGGCTTGCCCTGGAACTCACTTTCTGTGCCTGCAGCTTGTAATTGATCTGGCTTGGCCCATCAGTGGTCTTCACTTGGTGCTTCGGTAGGTTGTTCATCCAGAACATCAGGTTCTCATTGGAGTTTTGGAACTGCTGGTAGGTGAGACTGATATTTCTGAGGGTCTTCTCTCTGCACAGCACAAAGGTGAACAGGAACATTAAGGGGAAGGGCAAAGCTTCACGTGCAAGTTCTCAAAAAAACACTATGGTGAGAATGTCACCACAACAAACACTGAGATAACAAAACCAAGAGGGTGATAACTGGTCCCTGAGTGGCGAGCAAAACTCTCTGCATATCACGTTTGCTACCACAGCCTGAACACAACCTGGGAGATGAGAGAAGGAAAAAGGCAGGCAACCAGCAGCAATGCCTGTGAGAAGTGTTAAGCACCCGGGTCTCTCTGGGTTGGGTCATTGGGTTGGGCAAAGGCCAACATCAGCTACTTAAGACCACCTTCTCCCAGCGATCTGGAAGCTCAAAGCCTCTGCTGTGCATAGGAAGGGGGCAACTACACAGCAGGACAGACCGGGTCCCCAGTATTACAGCAGAGTGGTCAGGATCAGGGTCCTGCAAGGAAGAAGATACTCTTGGGACTCTGACTAAAGCTGGTCCATGTTAGCTAAGAGGAGAAGAGATGAGGCCATAGCTCCTCACCGCTGATCCAGCTGGTCCGCAACAGCGTGGTAGCGATCATTGAGGAGCTGCACCTCCCGCTTCTGGCGGGGCAGGTCAGGGCAGTACTCCTGGAAGTTGTTCTGCACAGCACTGCAGCTGTGCTCAGCATCCTTGAGTGCCCGGTTCAGCTTCAGCACACAGTCCTCTTGGGCCACCAGGTCCCGCTTCATCTTCTGCAGGGGAAAAAAGGCACCTCCAGGTTTGCACCAGTGGATGCACCAGCCAGAAATACCCTCCTTAACACTGTTAATAACTGTGCAGCGCCTGGGGGCTACAGGAAAGCTGGAGAGGGACTTTTTACAAAGGCATGTTCTGACAGGATGAGGGGTAATGGCTTCAAACTGGAAGAGGGAGATTTAGATGAGATACCAGAAAGAAATTCTTTGCTGTGAGGGTGGTGAGGCACTGGAACAGGTTGCCCAGAGAAGCTGTGGCTGCCCCATTCCTGGAGGGGTTCAAGGCCAGGCTGGACGGGGCTTTGAGCAACCTGGTCTGGTGGGAGGTGTCCCTGCCCAGGGCAGGGAGTCAGAACTCGATGATCTTTAAGGTCCCTTCCAAACCAAACCATTCTATGATTCTGTGATTCTGTATTTTAGGGACTCAAAAGGTAGCCTGGGAGGGACAGAGCTTTTTGCTAGGTAGTGAGTGCAAGTCAGCCTGCAACACCAACATAAAGCCTTCAAGGAACAAGTCCTTGGAAAGCCTCCACTGCTGGTGCCTCGGAGTACTCAAATGAGCAAAGACCAGACCTCCCCACCATTGCTACCTGAGCTCAGAGATCTCCATTCCCTAACAAAGAGCCTGATGTTCTCCTACCAGCAGATCGTTGGCCCGATCCTGCAGGGCATTGGGGGATGCAGGAATGATGCTGTCCTGAGCCAGCTTGGCCTCAAACGTGCTGACGATCTTGTCTGTGTTCTCAATCTGAGTCTCCAGGTTGAGGGCAGCCTTAGCTCTGAGGAAAGGAAAAACAACAAGACAAGGTCAGCTACAGAAAACCCGATTCTTCTCCTTTTCACTCTGGTTTTGCATGTTTAAGCTTATTTAATAGCAGAGCTTCTACTGCGTGGCAGAGAACAAGCAATACACACAACCCTGTCATGCTGCCCAGATGTGTTGCATTTCAGTGCATGCAGCACAGCTGGAACACACACCCATTGCGGTAGACTTTCCAGAATGGGGGGGCACCTGATCACAGGAACTCCTTCAGAGGTGCCTTCGATGATGGATGGAAGGTTTCCAACCTGCCCTGGGCCAGATGGACCTCAGCCAATGCCCACGTAGACCAAACACATTTTCTCTCATGCTTTTGTGTTGACACCTCTGTGCAAGAGCTTCCTCCTCTCATCCCCACCAGGCCCTCCCATCACCACTCACTTCTCGTTGTACAGGCTGGAGAGCATGTTGACATCATTGTATTTGCTCCGGAGGGCGTTCAATGTGACAGGGAGCTGGGAAGCTGAGGTGCTGGTGGGTTTCTTGGAAAGATAGGTCTCACATTCCTTCTGCAAGGCATCCTTGGCTGCCCCCAGGTTCTCCAGCTTCTTTGTTGTTTCCTGGCAGAGCAGATGGGAGCGGAGTCACCCAACACAGTCATACCAGTGCTGTTGCGAAAACGTGTCTCCCCCAGGGGTGGATTTTGCTGTGGGGCTAAGGGTGAGGCAGCCCTCTCATAAGGAGCTGGCCCTTGGGGCACAGCCCCATCCAGACTGCGGCTGTCTGGGGATGGCAGGGTGTGGGAAAGAGATCAAAACAGACAAGGATGGGAGAAACCAACCTGCCTGAGTCCATCTTTCTGCCAGGGCCGGATAAATACCCACAGATGAAGAGGTAACAAGCTGAAGTACTACAGACCCAGACCTTATCCCAGAGAAAAGGAGGAGGACTCCAGTGTGCTGCCTTTTTTTCCTGTCCCCCTCGCATCTACCATCCACCAGGTGAGCCAAAACTGGTCCCTGGATTAATTCCCTCTACCCTTTTATTTTATGCTACAGACTTGAGTGTGAAGGGTGACAGCATCCATAAGACAAGGCTGAGGACTTCCCAGGATGGTCCACAGCTCTGAAATGAACAGACCATCTTGCTACAGAGCTGAGCCAAGGGAAGAGCCCACATTTCTCTCGGATTTGGCTGAACTAGTCCCATTTCAAGGGCTCAAGCCGGCCTGAAACCCTGGCAACTGCAGCATGGGTTTCTCCTTTGAAGCACCATCTGCCATCTCCTGTGTGTTGAGAGATATTAGTTGTTTAGCTTAAATAAGTAAGTATTAATTGGAATAAATTAGGGTGTGATTATGGTGTTTGCCCGGCTTTACTGGGCATGAGGAACTAGATTCGCTGAAGCCTTTAGGCCACAATAGAGTTAATTTTCTTAGTCATTTTCCCAGCAGCTGGCACAGCGCTGTGTTTAGTCCTTTAGTATGAGGAAAAAGTTGATAAAACACTGATGTTTTGGGAGTGTTTTTCCCTGCGTCTGGGACTTTCCAGTTCTCATGCTCTGCCAGCAAGTGCAGGTGTGCAAGAAGTGTAAACCAGAAGATAAGGAGACGACAACTGTCAGCAGAGACTGCAAATCAACAGGGTAAGAGCAGTCAATGGCCAGCCCTGACACAGAAAAAGAATTCAAGGAGGTGTTGGAAAACCCCAGATCAAAAATCACCATTGGACTAAAAGATGCATGAAAAACATGTGAGGGGTGGGTCTACAGATCACAAGGGCATCATTGCCCAGGGATTTCTTTGTTCAACGCCCCTCTCTGGAGGTGCCCAGCACCAACTGACCCCACTGCTGGACCTTTCCATTCAGTTATTTATTTTTATAAATCTGACACCCGAGACTCTGCTGTGGGAAACCCAGGGTCGAGCCTGAAGAAGGAGGGAGAGTGCCCGAGAGTCAGTGTGTGTGTGAGAAGTTGGAAGGGGCACCCATGGGCTCCCTGGGGTCACCACTGCCAAGGGTCCCGGGTGCTGCGTGTGCGACTCCTTGGACGGGGTGTGAATGCTCAGGCAGAGGCTTCTCCTTTAAGAAGAGCAATTCCAGTGTCAGTTCTGGTTTGGGCCAAGGACACGGTGCTACAAACATCCTGCTCCAACCCGCCCGCAGCAGCACCCAACACCCACCTGCTGGTGTTTGATCCTCCGGGCAAGGTCATCTGTGGGATCACTGTAGTTCACTGGAGACCTCACTCGGTTCAACACATCTTTCTCTACCTGGACCAGGTCCTTGCCAACGCGATCCAGGCTACCAAGAAGCTGGTCAGCTTGGGGATCATCCTGGGCCACAGGGGGGCTCCTGGATGGAGCTGCAGTGAGACACAGAGTACGTTAAGCCCCATTTCTCAGTTGCCATCCCAGTCTTGGTGCACGGCCCTTTCCCTCAGCTCTCCCAGACGTGGTCCCTAAAGCTCCAACTCCCTTCTGCAGAGCTCTGCCCTGTGTGTCCTGCACCCCTGAAGCACACAGCCTTCTCCTGAGCATGGGGCTTTGATGCAACTGTGAACAATTCAGTTAAAGTTTCTAATCTGCAGTACATCATGCACATGTGTGTGTGTTTTTTAGGAAAATGTTTTTAGCCAGAGCTCATGTCCAAAGGAAGGACAAAGACAGCCACGTGCTGCCGTGCAGACACATCCCTGCTCAGCTTTGCTGGGAACTTCTGATCTACAGCTGTGGGGGTAACACAGCAGCCAAGGGTCAGGATTCAGCCGTAGCTGCGGCTTATCCACAGCCCCAGCTGGGGAAGAGAACTGCAAGGGACCCAGATCCCAAAAAATGTTAGGAACACAATTAGGGCACATTCCCCTGCAACCCTAAACACTCTGCAACTGTTGATGGAGCTGGAGATCAACCTCAGAAGTCTGACAAGGACAAAATGAAGTTTAAATGAATTGCCTGAGATCAGGTGTCCAGAAAAGGTTTAATTAGGGCATTAATTAGGGCACATCCCCCTGCAACCCTAAATACTCTGCAACTGTTGATGGAGCTGGAGGTCAACCTCAGAAGTCTGACAAGGGCAAAACGAAGTTTAAATGAATTGCCTGAGATCAGGTGGTGACTTGTTGGCAGAACCACAAATCAGATTTGGAAGGGACCTTAAAGATCACCCAGTTCCACCCCCCTCCCTGGGCAGGGACACCTTCCACCAGACCAGGTTGCTCAAAGCACCATCCAGCTTGGCCTTGAACCCCTCCACAGCCACAGCTTCTCTGGGCAACCTGTCCCAGTGTCTCCAGCTCTAACCATTCTATGATTATCCCATCGGATGCTCTTTTCCATGGAGCAGAAGGCACCCTCACACTGATCCACAGGTACCTCCCCCTGCCCGGGTGGGTGCTCTGCTTCCAGCCAGGTCTGGGAGCTCTGCTGGGGAGGTGCATGGGCTTGTTTTGGAGGGGGCTTGGCTAAACCAGCTGACGTACCCTGCTGGCTGGGCTGAATCTGCTCCTTGTGGCTGCGTCTCAGGGTGCTCTGAACCGCCGCTCGCTTCTGCTTCACCGTGTTCAGTTCCCCTTCCAGCCTGTGAGCAGAGAGGAGCATCGTCAGTCAGAAGGATGGAAAACTGCTGCCCTGAGAGAGCCTCCACAGAGCCCAGCCCAGCAGCAGCTTCGTACTTCTGCTGGGGAAGGTGTCCCCAAAGGCAGGGTCACTCTGGGAGCCTCCAGCCCGTTGCAGCTCAGAGATGTCCCTTAGGAGAGGGCAGAGAAGCAAGAGCAGCTGGTTGGTTCGAGCAGCTGGTCTCTCCCAGTGGAGCCAGTGTTTTCTTAGCCAGATGCTAAGAAAGCTGGAAATTTATTTCCTAGCACTGTAGCACTTCCTAGGAAGTGAGTATAAGTGGCTGCTACTGTGGCTGCAGCCCTGGCTACACCAAGTCTTGTTTATAAGGATGGTTCCCTTCTAACAAAATTAGAGCTTAGATCAGCAGGAGCTGGAAGGAACAAAAAAATCTCCGTGCGAGAAAAGACTGATGGAACCAGGAGAAGTGGCCTTTGAAGGACCAGGCTCGTTCACATCCCCACTACGCAATGCTCCATGTAAGCACCTGAGCTAAAAACAGCACGTCCCAGCTTGCCTGGCTGTTCTCAGACCAGGGCTGTCCCTCTGCAGAGGGACTGAATGGTGGAACAGACTGGGAAATTAAAACAAAGACAAATATTTTGTGTGTAGGAAGGGAAACAACCACTGGGAAATGAAACAAGCTCTCAAACACAGCATGAAAAGAGTGAGAGTTTTCCAGGCAGCACCTGCAGACCTATTATCAAGGAAGACATTGCAGACTTTTTCTTTTCTGCTTTAAAACACACACAAAACCCATAAATCCAAAGGATTCAGTAACCTGGGATGTGTGAAGAAGGATACGCACTGAAGAGCACACAGTTAAGTAATCATGATGGGGTAACCAAGCTCCCCTCGTGGACATGTTCAGGTAACTCTGGATGTGGGCTGTGGGCCTTTCCCCAGCACTCCAGCAGCACTGATTTATCCAAGCACCCGGGGACAGGATTAAAAAAGTAATGCCAAAGCTCCCTGCACCCCCGCCCCGTCCTGTGGGAACCACAAAAGCTGAATGAGCAACCAGGCAGTAGTAGACTACACGGTGGTTCAAGGAACATTTCCCAGTCTCCAGCTGGGGCTGGCTGAGATGAGATAGTACAGATAACTCCGTCCTGTTTGGCAAGTCCCAAGCTCCAGACTGATTCTGCAATTAATTTAGTCAAACCTATGCGAGTCACATGTTTGGGTGAGGAAATCAAGCCTGACTGCCAGAAAACTCTTTGACAGCGAGGTCCGTACAGTGCACAGGGCTGTCGAGGAATGGCAGGAACCTGGACAAGATACTTGGGTACAGTGAACAATCCCTCTCTCCAGGGACAACGTCTCTCTGGGTCAGGGTTTCCACTGCAGACTCACCTATTGACCTTGTCTATGGCCTCGGGGTCTGGTGGAGGGATGGAGAAGCAAGCAGAAGGTGCCTCCTGGACCACACCAGTGCTGCTCTGCACCACCCACATCTCTGGGTTGCTGTTGTCCTTCAGAGTGTACTTGTCACCTCTGGTCAGCTGCACCTGGGACAAAGACACAAAACCCAGTGAAAGGCTTAGCTTCCTGGCACTAGGCTGGTTCCTCCCACCACGGAGCCAAGATCTGGAGCAACCAAAGAAGAACCCAGTTGCCTGTCTCTTCTGAGGGTACTGCCAGTCAAGCCCTCACCTCCCCAGCATCCCAGTCACAGAGGGTGTCCAAGGTGAGGGTCTGAGAGGGATGTGTCCTGCGCAGTTTCAGTGGGCTGACCTCTTTGCTCCTTTTCTTCAGGTCAGCGATGCTCTTCTCTGCCTGCTTCACTGCCTTCTCTTCATTCTAGGCACAACAGGGAGGACAATGGTTGTGACCAGACTTGGATGAGAAGGAAGGCGGGGAGGGTGTCACACTACAGTGGGTACACTGGGGCCAATTGTCCATCCTTGTGTGGTCACTGCTGGGGTGGAGTCAGAAGTATCTCCATTCTTGACCTCTCCATGTCCCTTCCTCCCAGGGAGGTCCATGGGCTTGTTTTGGAAGGGGCTTGGCTCAACCAGCTGACGTACCCTGCTGGCTGGGCTGAATCTGCTCCTTGTGGCTGCGTCTCAGGGTGCTCTGAACCGCCGCTCGCTTCTGCTTCACCGTGTTCAGTTCCCCTTCCAGCCTGTGAGCAGAGAGGAGCATCGTCAGTCAGAAGGATGGAAAACTGCTGCCCTGAGAGAGCCTCCACAGAGCCCAGCCCAGCAGCAGCTTCGTACTTCTGCTGGGGAAGGTGTCCCCAAAGGCAGGGTCACTCTGGGAGCCTCCCAGCCTGTTGCAGCTCAGAGATGTCCCTTAGGAGAGGGCAGAGAAGCAAGAGCAGCTGGTTGGTTCAAGCAGCTGGTCTCTCCCAGAGGAGCCAGTGTTTCCCAGCTCTCAGCCAGATGCTAAGAAAGCTGGAAATTTATTGAGCAGCTGGTCTCTCCCAGTGGAGCCAGTGTTTTCTTAGCCAGATGCTAAGAAAGCTGGAAATTTATTTCCTAGCACTGTAGCACTTCCTAGGAAGTGAGTATAAGTGGCTGCAGCCCTGGATACACCAAGTCTCATTTATAAGGATGGTTCCCTTCTAACAAAACTAGAGCTTGGATCAGCAGGAGCTGGAAGGAACAAAAAAATTACTGTGGCTGCAGCCCTGGCTACACCAAGTCTTGTTTATAAGGATGGTTCCCTTCTAACAAAATTAGAGCTTAGATCAGCAGGAGCTGGAAGGAACAAAAAAATCTCCGTGCGAGAAAAGACTGATGGAACCAGGAGAAGGGGCCTTTGAAGGACCAGGCTCGTTCACATCCCCACTACGCAATGCTCCATGTAAGCACCTGAGCTAAAAACAGCACGTCCCAGCTTGCCTGGCTGTTCTCAGACCAGGGCTGTCCCTCTGCAGAGGGACTGAATGGTGGAACAGACTGGAAAATAAACAGACTGGAAAAAAAACCAAAGACAAATATTTTGTGTGTAGGAAGGGAAACAACCACTGGGAAATGAAACAAGCTCTCAGACACAGCATGAAAAGAGTGAGAGTTTTCCAGGCAGCACCTGCAGACCTATTATCAAGGAAGACATTGCAGACTTTTTCTTTTCTGCTTTAAAACACACACAAAACCCATAAATCCAAAGGATTCAGTAACCTGGGATGTGTGAAGAAGGATACGCACTGAAGAGCACACAGTTAAGTAATCATGATGGGGCAACCAAGCTCCCCTCGTGGACATGTTCAGGTAACTCTGGATGTGGGCTGTGGGCCTTTCCCCAGCACTCCAGCAGCACTGATTTATCCAAGCACCCGGGGACAGGATTAAAAAAGTAATGCCAAAGCTCCCTGCACCCCTGCCCCGTCCTGTGGGAACCACAAAAGCTGAATGAGCAACCAGGCAGTAGTAGACTACACGGTGGTTCAAGGAACATTTCCCAGTCTCCAGCTGGGGCTGGCTGAGAGGAGATAGTACAGATAACTCCGTCCTGTTTGGCAAGTCCCAAGCTCCAGACTGATTCTGCAATTAATTTAGTCAAACCTATGCGAGTCACATGTTTGGGTGAGGAAATCAAGCCTGACTGCCAGAAAACTCTTTGACAGCGAGGTCCGTACAGTGCACAGGGCTGTCGAGGAATGGCAGGAACCTGGACAAGATACTTGGGTACAGTGAACAATCCCTCTCTCCAGGGACAACGTCTCTCTGGGTCAGGGTTTCCACTGCAGACTCACCTATTGACCTTGTCTATGGCCTCGGGGTCTGGTGGAGGGATGGAGAAGCAAGCAGAAGGTGCCTCCTGGACCACACCAGTGCTGCTCTGCACCACCCACATCTCTGGGTTGCTGTTGTCCTTCAGAGTGTACTTGTCACCTCTGGTCAGCTGCACCTGGGACAAAGACACAAAACCCAGTGAAAGGCTTAGCTTCCTGGCACTAGGCTGGTTCCTCCCACCACGGAGCCAAGATCTGGAGCAACCAAAGAAGAACCCAGTTGCCTGTCTCTTCTGAGGGTACTGCCAGTCAAGCCCTCACCTCCCCAGCATCCCAGTCACAGAGGGTGTCCAAGGTGAGGGTCTGAGAGGGATGTGTCCTGCGCAGTTTCAGTGGGCTGACCTCTTTGCTCCTTTTCTTCAGGTCAGCGATGCTCTTCTCTGCCTGCTTCACTGCCTTCTCTTCATTCTAGACACAACAGGGAGGACAGTGGTTGTGACCAGACTTGGATGAGAAGGAAGGCGGGGAGGGTGTCACACTACAGTGGGTACACTGGGGCCAATTGTCCATCCTTGTGTGGTCACTGCTGGGGTGGAGTCAGAAGTATCTCCATTCTTGACCTCTCCATGTCCCTTCCTCCCCTTTTCATTGTCAACACTCTCTGCAGTTTCCTTCGCTCACAGCAGATCTGCCCTTGAAGGCACAGCCCGAGTTATCATTAGGTGATCCCACACTCTCATATTAAATCTCCTGGAGAAGTTTTCCTTCTCAGAAGAGAAACAGACACCTGCCAAGAGGTGGCCACATTCCAGTGTCAGAAGGTACTGAGATCTCAGCACCTCTTGGGATAAAAATGCATTGCATGCATGGGAAGATACCACATTGAATGTGTCCCCTCCCTCTCTCCTGGGCAAACGTTCCTTCCTATCTGCATCTCACCCCTGAGGTCAGATTTCTTTATTCCCTCCCTCGCCCTCGGCTCATGAGAGCGCTGAGGAGATGGGAGAACCTTTCCCCGCTGCTTGGGTGTCAGCAGCTCACACTGTCTGCAGGCTCTCAGATCCAAGTGTCTCATGTTTAGGACAACGTGTGGCTTCTCCTTTACTCTGATGGTGACCTGGGTCCTGGTTGTGTGTCACTGATGGGGACCAGTGGCTTCCCAGGGATTGCTACCCTGCAGTGTGGACCTTCTGGGGCTCCAGGGACTCAGCATCCAGAGCACAGTATTGCCATGAGCTTCCCCCTCCCTAGCACAGAGCTGGGATGAGCTCTCCTGGTCGGGCTATTTACCCACCTCTTCCCTTTCCCCACTGTTATTTACAGGGGAGGTTGAAACATTTGGTCTGCCCCTTAGGTCTGGCAGTGCCACCAGCCCTGAAGACCTCACCTCCAGCTGAAGCAGGAGATCTGACACCACCCCAGGGCTGTCTTTGTTAAACTTGCTGTATTTGGTGTCCAGGTCAGTGTTCATCTTCTTCAGAGAGCGGCTCACAGCCTCAGCATCGTCCTGGAACTGGAGGTGTGGGTAGAAAAACAGTGAGGGATGGGAAGACATTACTGTTTCCAGGTTTAGTGAGGTCTCTTGGTTCCTGGTGTCTTTCCCACAACCTGTCAGGAGCTCACAAAACTCTACAGACCACCCTCAGAGCATATGCTTGGACAAAGACCTTCCACCTCCTGAGCCACAGGCAAGTAATCCCAATCAAGAGACAAGCTGCAGGTAATGACAGCGAGCAAACCCTCCCCTGTCCCTCTTCTCCAGGCTGGCACTCTGACCAACTGGTCCTGGCAACGGGGCTGATGAGATGAGCTGAAAGCCAGTCCTTCACTGCAGCACTAAAGAACTGTGTTTTGAGAGGTGTTTCCCCAAAATATCATGAAAATACCCAAAATCTTTCATCCCCACCTCTTTGCTGCCTCTGTTTCCAGAGCCCATCCTGCCCACTCCAGCCTAACCCTGTAGCCCCATGGCCCATGCTCTCCTCGTTGCTTTTTACCTTCTTATAGGTCTCCACGTTTTTCAGTTGACTCTCTTGGCAAATGCAGAGATTAAGGAAATTCTGCCACTCGTTCTTCAAGGCTTCCTGGTGAGCCTGTGGTGGGACAGAGCATGACTCAGTGGGCTCCAGCTAGTCCCACCTCCTCCACTACTACTCCCCTTTCCCCAGAAGTCCTAGAGATCAGAGGAAGGGTGAAAACCACAGTTGAGCAGAGGCAAAGCTATGTCCAGGCATTGCTTGATGCTGAGCCTGAGCAAGTTTTTTGCTCCATGAGGACCTGGCTCATACAGAGCAGCCACCATTTTTTAAGGGGTCTCAGCTCTGGTGGCATGGGTGGCTGTGAGCCCACCTTGGCTTTCCACTGCATCTGCAGGCTTGGAAATACAA
Organism: Calidris pugnax; assembly: GCF_001431845.1. Taxonomy (NCBI): domain Eukaryota; kingdom Metazoa; phylum Chordata; class Aves; order Charadriiformes; family Scolopacidae; genus Calidris; species Calidris pugnax. The sequence goes on from NW_015090778.1 coordinate 5,608,117, forward strand.
CCTTGGAACTAGTTTCAGCTGGGAGAGATTATGTTGTGTCATAGCTGGAGTTTCACAGCGGAATGAACATGGCTGCATTGACCTCATGTCTGAGCACCAGACTGGCGGCTGGTCCCAGCACACAGATCTTAGCCACTATCTTCTGAAGGGGTGAAGACCCTGGGCTGCCCCCAGAGCCTCCCCATAGGGCTGGAGCAGGCAGAAAGATGCTGCAGTACAGTTGGTGCAGTGTGTGAGGAAAGAGAACACAGCAGCTCTGCAGAAGTGGTGAAGAGGTCTCTTCTGACCCATCTCCTGGCATTATTTGATGCTCAGATTATGAAAAGCATTCTCATTCTCTTATAGGGTGTGGGAGGAGACCCCCTTTCCCTACCTGGATAGGTTTGACAGCTGGGTGCTTTAGCTCAATCATCCTATCCCCATCGTCCTGAAGGTGGTTCACGAACTCCTCCTGGCTGAGCAGCTCATTGGACTTGAAGTCCTAAAAGGGGCAGAGAAACTTCATCACAGTAGGAGCAGAGAGTGGTCTCCTGGGGCACCAAACCCCATGTAGCAGAGAAAAGGCTCCCAAAGCAGGGACACCCTTGTTTGTTTGTTTTTTTAAAAAGGAAGGGGCCAGGCAAAGCTAAAACAAATTAGACACGCTTGGGTCTCAGAAGGCATCGGGGCATTCGTTCAAAGAGAATTTTCCTAAGCAATTATCCCCCTCTTCTTCCTGGTCCCAGCACACAGCAGTTGCTGGGTGTTGTGTTTGGATGTTGAAGCTGACACGACGCTGAGCCCTTCCCTCCCCTCTGAGCCTCACCAACAGAGCAGTCACTGGGTGTTGTGCTTTGGATGTTGAGGCTGACACGACGCTGAGCCCTTCCCTCCCCTCTGAGCCTCACCAACAGCCCTGTAGCATACGATCCCATGTGCCAGCTCAGAGGACAGGAGGGGACACCCAGAGCGGCTCATCCTTAACTCCAGCATGGACCCAGAACATCTCTTCCACCTCTGTTTCTGTGCCCAGTGCTTCTGAGCTGCCCTGGGAAAGCACCAGGCTCAGGGCTGGTGGGGGATGTGTAGGAGGCTGGGACCCACCCTGCAAATCTCCTGCCCCAATGGCTGGACATGCCACCGTCCCCAAGAGCTCACCTCGTACTCCCGACGCACGCTCTGGACATCTATCATTTGGTCACTCCAGTCCTGCTTCAGGATCCTGGTCTGCTGGTCTGTCAGGTAGCCCAGCTCCTTGGTGCAGCCCTGGAGGTGGTGGTAGAGGCTGCCCAGGCTCTGTCCTCGCCAGATGGAGGCTTTCTGCCCACACACACAGGAGAGAGAAAGCGTTAGTGCTCAGGTTGAGGAGCCCTTTACCCCTCCTCCTCCTCCCCAGGACGCTGCTTGTGTTGCACATAGAATCATAGAATAGTTTGGGTTGGAAGGGACCTTTAAAGGCCATCTAGTCCAACTGCCCCTTGCCATGAGCAGGGACATCTTCAGAGCCCTGTCCAACCTGGCCTGGAATGTTTCCAGGGATGGGGCATCCACCACCTCTCTGGGCAACCTGGGCCAGTGTCTCACCACCCTCAGTGTAAAAAAATCTTTTCTTTATATATAATCTAAATCTTCCCTCTTCTACTTTATAGCCGTTTCCCCTTGTCTTATAGCAACAGACCCTGCTAAAAAGTTTATCCCCAGCTTTTCTCTAGCTCCTTTAGGGATTGGAAAGGGCTCTAAGGTCTCCCTGGAGCCTTTTCTTCTCCAGGTTAAACCCTCCCAACTCTCTCAGCCTGTCCTCACAGCAGAGGGGCTCCAGCTCTCCCAGCATCTCCATGACCTCCTCTGGCCCTTCTTCAACAGGTCCATGTCTCTCCTGTGCTGAGGGCTCCTGCTTTTTTTTTTTTTTTTTTTTTTTAAGAGGAAAGAACCATGTGACCAGAGGATTT
>NW_015090778.1:5616292-5640758 GCF_001431845.1 Calidris pugnax
TGGTTGTGACCAGACTTGGATGAGAAGGAAGGCGGGGAGGGTGTCACACTACAGTGGGTACACTGGGGCCAATTGTCCATCCTTGTGTGGTCACTGCTGGGGTGGAGTCAGAAGTATCTCCATTCTTGACCTCTCCATGTCCCTTCCTCCCCTTTTCATTGTCAACACTCTCCTCAGTTTCCTTCGCTCACAGCAGATCTGCCCTTGAAGGCACAGCCCGAGTTATCATTAGGTGATCCCACACTCTCATATTAAATCTCCTGGAGAAGTTTTCCTTCTCAGAAGAGAAACAGACACCTGCCAAGAGGTGGCCACATTCCAGTGTCAGAAGGTACTGAGATCTCAGCACCTCTTGGGATAAAAATGCATTGCATGCATGGGAAGATACCACGTTGAATGTGTCCCCTCCCTCTCTCCTGGGCAAACGTTCCTTCCTATCTGCATCTCACCCCTGAGGTCAGATTTCTTTATTCCCTCCCTCGCCCTCGGCTCATGAGAGCGCTGAGGAGATGGGAGAACCTTTCCCCGCTGCTTGGGTGTCAGCAGCTCACACTGTCTGCAGGCTCTCAGATCCAAGTGTCTCATGTTTAGGACAACGTGTGGCTTCTCCTTTACTCTGATGGTGACCTGGGTCCTGGTTGTGTGTCACTGATGGGGACCAGTGGCTTCCCAGGGATTGCTACCCTGCAGTGTGGACCTTCTGGGGCTCCAGGGACTCAGCATCCAGAGCACAGTATTGCCATGAGCTTCCCCCTCCCTAGCACAGAGCTGGGATGAGCTCTCCTGGTCGGGCTATTTACCCACCTCTTCCCTTTCCCCACTGTTATTTACAGGGGAGGTTGAAACATTTGGTCTGCCCCTTAGGTCTGGCAGTGCCACCAGCCCTGAAGACCTCACCTCCAGCTGAAGCAGGAGATCTGACACCACCCCAGGGCTGTCTTTGTTAAACTTGCTGTATTTGGTGTCCAGGTCAGTGTTCATCTTCTTCAGGGAGCGGCTCACAGCCTCAGCATCGTCCTGGAACTGGAGGTGCAGGTAGAAAAAACAGTCAGGAATGGGAAGACATTGCTGTTTCCAGGTCTAGTGAGGTCTCTTGGTTCTCGGTGTCTCTTCCACAACCTGTCGGGGGCTCACAAAACTCTACAGACCACCCTCAGAACATATCCTTGGACAAAGACCTTCCACCTCCTGAGCCACAGGTAAGTAATCCCAATCAAGAGACAAGCTGCAGGTAATGACAGCGAGCAAACCCTCCCCTGTCCCTCTTCTCCAGGCTGGCACTCTGACCAACTGGTCCTGGCAATGGGGCTGATGAAATGAGCTGAAAGCCAGTCCTTCACTGCAGCACTAAAGAACTGTGTTTTGAGAGGTGTTTCCCCAAAATACCCTGAAAATACCCAAAATCTTCCATCCCCACCTCTTTGCTGCCTCTGTTTCCAGAGCCCATCCTGCCCACTCCAGCCTAACCCTGTAGCCCCATGGCCCGTGCTCTCCTTGTTGCTTTTTACCTTCTTATAGGTCTCCACGTTTTTCAGTTGACTCTCTTGGCAAATGCAGAGATTAAGGAAATTCTGCCACTCGTTCTTCAAGGCTTCCTGATGAGCCTGTGGTGGGACAGAGCATGACTCAGTGGGCTCCAGCTAGTCCCACCTCCTCCACTACTACTCCCCTTTCCCCAGAAGTCCTAGAGATCAGAGGAAGGGTGAAAACCACAGTTGAGCAGAGGCAAAGCTATGTCCAGGCATTGCTTGATGCTGAGCCTGAGCAAGTTTTTTGCTCCATGAGGACCTGGCTCATACAGAGCAGCCACCATTTTTTAAGGGGTCTCAGCTCTGGTGGCATGGGTGGCTATGAGCCCACCTTGGCTTTCCACTGCTTCTGCAGGCTTGGAAATACAACCTTGGAGCTGGTTTCAGCTGGGAGAGATTATGTTGTGTCATAGCTGGAGTTTCACAGCAGTGTGAACATGGCTGCATTGACCTCACGTCTGAGCACCAGACTGGCGGCTGGTCCCAGCACACAGATCTTAGCCACTATCTTCTGAAGGGGTGAAGACCCTGGGCTGCCCCCAGAGCCTCCCCATAGGGCTGGAGCAGGCAGAAAGATGCTGCAGTACAGTTGGTGCAGTGTGTGAGGAAAGAGAACACAGCAGCTCTGCAGAAGTGGTGAAGAGGTCTCTTCTGACCCATCTCCTGGCATTATTTGATGCTCAGATTATGAAAAGCATTCTCATTCTCTTATAGGGTGTGGGAGGAGACCCCCTTTCCCTACCTGGATAGGTTTGACAGCTGGGTGCTTTAGCTCAATCATCCTATCCCCATCGTCCTGAAGGTGGTTCACGAACTCCTCCTGGCTGAGCAGCTCATTGGACTTGAAGTCCTAAAAGGGGCAGAGAAACTTCATCACAGTAGGAGCAGAGAGTGGTCTCCTGGGGCACCAAACCCCATGTAGCAGAGAAAAGGCTCCCAAAGCAGGGACACCCTTGTTTGTTTGTTTTTTTAAAAAGGAAGGGGCCAGGCAAAGCTAAAATAAATTAGACACGCTTGGGTCTCAGAAGGCATCGGGGCATTCGTTCAAAGGGCATTTCCCTAAACAATTATCCCCCTCTTCTTCCTGGTCCCAGCACAGAGCAGTCACTGGGTGTTGTGCTTTGGATGTTGAGGCTGACACGACGCTGAGCCCTTCCCTCCCCTCTGAGCACTGAGCCTCACCAACAGCCCTGTAGTATACGATCCCATGTGCCAGCTCAGAGGACAGGAGGGGACACCCAGAGCGGCTCATCCTTAACTCCAGCATGGACCCAGAACATCTCTTCCACCTCTGTTTCTGTGCCCAGTGCTTCTGAGCTGCCCTGGGAAAGCACCAGGCTCAGGGCTGGTGGGGGATGTGTAGGAGGCTGGGACCCACCCTGCAAATCTCCTGCCCCAATGGCTGGACATGCCACCGTCCCCAAGAGCTCACCTCGTACTCCCGACGCACGCTCTGGACATCTATCATTTGGTCACTCCAGTCCTGCTTCAGGATCCTGGTCTGCTGGTCTGTCAGGTAGCCCAGCTCCTTGGTGCAGCCCTGGAGGTGGTGGTAGAGGCTGCCCAGGCTCTGTCCTCGCCAGATGGAGGCTTTCTGCCCAGACACATAGAAGAGAGACAGCGTTAGTGCTCAGGTTGAGGAATCCTTTACCCCTCCTCCTCCTCCCCAGGATGCTGCTTGTGTTGCACATAGAATCATAGAATAGTTTGGGTTGGAAGGGACCTTTAAAGGCCATCTAGTCCAACTGCCCCTTGCCATGAGCAGGGACATCTTCAGAGCCCTGTCCAACCTGGCCTGGAATGTTTCCAGGGATGGGGCACATACCACATTTCTGGGTAACCTGAGCCAGTGTTTCACCACTCTCAGCATAAAGCACTTTCTTATATCTAGTCTAAATCCACCCTCTTTTAGCTTAGAACCATACCCCTTGTCCTATCTCAACAAGCCCTGCTAAAAAATTTGTCCCCATCTTTCTTGTCAGTCCCCTTTAGGTACTGGAAGAATGCAATGAGGTCTCCCAGGAGCATTTCTGGGCAACCTGGGCCAGTGCTTCATCACTCTCAGAAGAAAACACTTCCTTATATCTAGTCTAAATCCACCCTCTTTTAGCTTAGAACCATACCCCTTGTCCTATCTCAACAAGCCCTGCTATTTTAGAACCATACCTCTTTTCCCATCTCAACAAGCCCTGCTAAAAAGTTTGTCCCCATCTTTCTTGTCAGTCCCCTGTAGGTACTGGAAGGATGCAATGAGGTCTCCCAGGAGCCTTCTCCAGGCTGAACAACCCCAACTCTCTCAGCCTGTCCTCACAGGAGAGATGCTCCAGTCAGTCCCCTTTAGGTACTGGAAGAATGCAATGAGGTCTCCCAGGAGCCTTCTCCAGGCTGAACAACCCCAACTCTCTCAGCCTGTCCTCACAGGAGAGATGCTCCAGCCCCCTGAGCATCCTCCAGGAGATTCCCAGAGACCTTGGTAAGACATCTGCCGCCGCTCGCTCTTATCTGATGGGGCTGCTGTTCCCTTTCCCTCCTTCACAGACAGGATATGTTTGTCTAACCAGAATCTCAGGTGTGGGCTGATGCCTCAGGCGGCCTGAGAGCTGGCCCAGCTCTGCTGTATTTCTCACAAATGCCATTCCTTGGTATTAACCTTCACGGGCCCAGCTGGCTAAACTCAGGACCTTCCTCCTGGCCACCTCCCTTGCTCCAGCTGCTCGTTTCCTCTCTGGAGCTCTTGTTAGGGATAACTGCAAGCCTCAACATTTGCAATCCTGATTTGGAACAGCCCGTGGGCTGGGACTGGGCTTCCTGCTGTCACATCCATAACCCCATGCTCATGGACACACGTGCAACTCCAGATCAATGATCCATGAAGAGGAGAGTCACAGATCTCACCCACAGCATTTCCCCAAGGGCAGAGAGCGTGCTCTCAATTAACACCTGTTCTAAGTTGGGAAGGAAATGGGGTAAGAAAATGAGGGACACAACTTCACTGTGCAAGACCAGAGGCTGCTCTTGCCCTGAGCTGGCCATTCCCTGTCCATCAGAGAAGGTGTTACTCTGCTGTATGACCCCATCTACCCAGAAACCCACCGAGAAGCTTACCAGCAAGTCCTTGTACTGACTCTTTAAATCTGCCACATCCTGGGTTACAACACGGGCAAGGCCAAGGGGAGACAAAAAGAGAGAGAAAAAAGCTGTTACCAAAACACGTGGTAGATGCTGATGAGCTGATTTATGGAAGGTGCTTTAGAAACCTTGCAGGAACCACCTCCCTGGACCCTGTGTGGTTCTCTCTCTTCAAGGTCAGGTCTCCCCATGCCCTCTGCAGAACGAGGGCGGATATTTATTGTGTGGAGGAGAGGATGGGACACAGGGACAGACAACGAGCAGAGCCCACAGGGTCCTAAGCAGAGCAGATGGGAACAAGGAAGGGATGGAGGGTGCCTTACCCCGGAGCGGAGGTTCTTGATCTGGAGGCCATAGGCTTCAATCTCCTTCTGGAGGATGTTGTGCTCAGCTATTTGCTTTTCCAGCTCTGACATGCCGGGGCCGTACTGTCCCGCGTTGACTTGTTTCTGTGCAAAAGGAGTTAGACAGAGACTAAAGAAAAGACTTCATTTCAGGGAAAAACCCCAATGAGCGCTGGCAGGGCATGAAAAGAGCTGGTATCTGACACCAGTCCAGGAGGAAGGGAAGGGATCTTGTTGTTGTTTACCATGATTTACCAGCCATACACAGGGGCAAAGATAACCAGGCTGTAAAACCCTGGTGTGCCACCCTCATCTGAACTAGCCACCCTTCCCACAGTGCCATGTAGTGGATGGGTGTAGTTACCATCCAAACCTCAAGGGAATCCAAGTTGACTCCAAACGGGGCACAGCACATACCCAAGACCCTGCAACACGAAACCCTGGGATGTAGGGCTGTAATGTCCTTGAAGGCATCACCTTCTCCATCCTTTCATCCCACAGCATGGCATCTCTACTTCATCACCCTCCCGTAGCTCTTAATCTGAAGGGGTCAATCAAGAGGATCTTCCAGAGGGTTTTAAAAGGTGGGAGGAGAATCCTTCTTCTGCTCAGAGCAACTGAGTTACTTCCACCACCCCCAATGTCCCTGCATGATGCTGACCACACGGTGGCCAGCAGAGTGGACAGGCAATAGTGGACATTATCTGGCCTTGTAGGAGTTGGGAGATACATCTAAAACCAGCTGCTGTTACCATCTTTTGGTCCAAGATTCTGGCCCAGTCTACCCTGGGCCCCACGTCAGGGATGTTCAGTTGTTCGTAGAGGGCCCGGTACTCTGCACACAGCTGCGTCACGCGGTCATGGAGTTGCTGGATGCTGCCAAGGAGAAAAGGCACATGTCTCTGTGTCAATTTGCAAGGGGTAAGAACCACAGAGGGGTTTGTAGAGCCTGGATTTCACCCATAAGACCCAGGCGACTTTGTTGTCCCTTTATGACATGGCTGCCTTCAGCAGTGGAAGCACTTGTCCTGGTTCTCTCTATCTCCAGGGATGTCTCAGGAATTACAACCCAAGAGGAAGCAGCAGGGAGATCAGGACTATCCCTTCCCAGCTAGAAAACAACTCTTCCCTCCTGATTTCCACCTACAAAGGCTGGGGAGCAAAGGGCAGCAAAGCACCAGAGGCCACCTGAAGCTCTTCTCCCATCTGAACACCCAATTGCCTGCCTGAACGGAAGGCATTCACTTTAGGAAAGGCAGAGGAAAGGGGGATTTGCTCTGGGAGTGAGGCCACAATTTAGCTCTGTGCTTTTCTGGTACCTTTTACTCTGCCTGAACAAAAGGCATTCATTTTAGGAAAGGCAGAGGAAAGGGGGATTGCTCTGGGAGTGAGGCCACAGTTTAGCTCTGTGCTTTTCTGGTACCTTTTACAAGAGTTCCCAAATAAGGCTGGGGACTCTTGGGTGGTCACTCTGGCAACCACCCTGCACACCACTAGCTTTGCAATATTTTGGAGAAATCCTTTCCTGAAGTCTATGGGAAGAAGGATGAAACTCGACCTCCTGTGGCAATGACTGCAGCTCAGCCTAGATCCCAGGAGGGTTCCCAATTGCTCGGACAAGAGTTCCCAAATAAGGCTGGGGACTCTTGGGTGGTCACTCTGGCAACCACCCTGCACACCACTAGCTTTGCAATATTTTGGAGAAATCCTTTCCTGAAGTCTATGGGAAGAAGGATGAAACTCGACCTCCTGTGGCAATGACTGCAGCTCAGCCTAGATCCCAGGAGGGTTCCCAATTGCTCGGTGTCCCTATCACACCAGTTTCCCCAGTGCTACTCACTCTTTCTCTATCTCAGGAGCCTGAGGGTGTTTCAGCCTCTTGGCACGGTCCACATCCAGAAAGAGATCCTTCAGCAGGGTCTCTGCTTCCTTCAGGTTCCTGGCGTTCTCCTGCTGGAACTCAAAGGCCTTGTTCTTTTGGTGATTGCTGGCATCCTGGAGACCAGGGAAGACAGAGAAATAAGCCTGGTTGGACCACACAGACTTCACAACATTCTTCTTGGCCAACGCAGAGGGTCTTGATGCTCAACACACTGACCACAGTGTGCCAGGGTGCAGCTGGGGAGCATGTGCCCAGCCAAGCCACCTGCTTCAGCATCTCTCCTGCCCAGGGGACCTGCGTGGGTCAGGCTGGCTGCCTGCCTCTGGGGTGGCTGGGAGGCACAGGGCTGTGCTGCTGGAGGTAAGACAGCCTTGGCTGTGGGAAGCAGCGAGGCACTGAGAAGAAGGCACGGAGGCTAGAATTTGGGAGGCCCCAGTATGCTGCCCCAGGGGCTGGGAGGCTCTGCAGGGTGCTCTGTTCCTCCCCAGCCTCCAGTCAGCCCCCAAACCTGCACCGGCCGGATGCGCAGAGCAGACGCCTGACCTGTTATCCGAGACACTGCATTGCCAGGCAGAGCCTTCACCTTCCCACCCACATGCATTTCTAGGCAAAGCTTTTCACCTTCCCACCACCCTCTGCCACAACTCACCTGCTTGAGTCTGGACTGTGTCTCCAGGATGTCCTTCTCCACCTGGTCGGCATTTGTCTGCATGCGGGAGATGAGTACGGCCAGCTCATTTGTTGAGGACCTGAGAGAGGGAAGAGCAGAGCAGATGGGGTGAATAAAGGCAATTCTCACTCCCTTCACCACTGACCAGGACCTGATACAGATGTGGTTCTTCAGGCCTTTCCCCCATGACCTCTTGGTCTCCAAAGGAAATCTAAGCTGCGGCCAAGGGCACAGATGCACACAGGTGCCTGGCTGCTGCCTTCAGCCAGGTGAAGGTCAGAGGTGGTGTGCTCAGAGCTTTTTGCACACCACACAGCTCATCTGCACAACTCCTTGCCGCAGATGCCCAAAAGCATCCCTCAAAAAAAACCCAAAAAACCACCAAAACTCAAAAACCCCCAAACCAACCCCTTCCAAAAACCAAACCAAACAAAACAAAAAAAACCCAAAAGAATTGCTGTAGGGCTCACAAATGCACCAACATTTAGGAAGACCCAAAGCCACAGACAGCTGGAGGCCAGGAGAGCACCCCGCAGAGGCAGCACAACATGCTTGCCCTGTTTGGAGGTGCTTCCCTGGGTGTCTGCCCTTGGCTGCTGGTAGAGGTGGGCGAGATGGCCCCTCAGCCTGACCCAGAACTGCCACCCTGTGGTCCTGTTTCATGCAAAGTGCTCTGCAGGTCAGCCCATTGAGATGCTGGGGAGCCCAATGCCACCCCAGACCCAGGCTGCAGCGGACAAGTGCCCTCTGGGCACTCTGTAGGCTGTTGCAGTCGTGCTGCTTTCAGGCCTTGGGGACAAATTTCCCAAGGCCATAGCACAATTACAAGCTCTCCTGGCCACAGTGAAGATTCACTGAAGGTCCCCAGCAAACCATTCCCTGTCGTCTCTCACCTGGGTGCCATCACACAACCAATGGTACCATCATGGCCCTTATTCCATCACGGCTATCGGGAATGAATGCCTAGACCCCTGCTGGACCAGCTGGATCCAGAGCCCACGGCAAGGCACGGGATGGTTCCCAAAGCTCCCTGCGGACAAGGAAGCACAAGCCTTGGTGCCACCTTTGTCCTCATGTCCTGTTGTTTCTAAATAGCATCTGACCTTGAGGACGATGCTGGCCCTACCCTCCAGGCACTGGAGAGTGCAGCACTGCCAGGATGTGGGCAAGCAGAGACAGGAGCATGTGGATCGATAGCATCATCCAGGGAGTCGAGCCCTTGGATGACTGCTGGTGGGACAAAGTTCAGCAGAGGCTCAGCTTGGCTTCATGCTGTCTCTGGGGTCTGAGAGCAGAAGGAAAGAGTTTGAGCAGCAACAATGGGACATTGCATGGGGACCAGCTGGTAAATCCTGCCCTGTGCCTTTGGTGGAGATTGGCAGAAATCCTGATTTTAAGGCTAAAGTCTATGGGAAGAAGGATGAAACTCAACCTCCCGTGGCAATGACTGCAGCTCAGCCTAGATCCCAGGAGGGTTCCCAATTGCTCGGTGTCCCTATCACACCAGTTTCCCCAGTGCTACTCACTCTTTCTCTATCTCAGGAGCCTGAGGGTGTTTCAGCCTCTTGGCACGGTCCACATCCAGAAAGAGATCCTTCAGCAGGGTCTCTGCTTCCTTCAGGTTCCTGGCGTTCTCCTGCTGGAACTCAAAGGCCTTGTTCTTTTGGTGATTGCTGGCATCCTGGAGACCAGGGAAGACAGAGAAATAAGCCTGGTTGGACCACACAGACTTCACAACATTCTTCTTGGCCAACGCAGAGGGTCTTGATGCTCAACACACTGACCACAGTGTGCCAGGGTGCAGCTGGGGAGCATGTGCCCAGCCAAGCCACCTGCTTCAGCATCTCTCCTGCCCAGGGGACCTGCGTGGGTCAGGCTGGCTGCCTGCCTCTGGGGTGGCTGGGAGGCACAGGGCTGTGCTGCTGGAGGTAAGACAGCCTTGGCTGTGGGAAGCAGCGAGGCACTGAGAAGAAGGCACGGAGGCTAGAATTTGGGAGGCCCCAGTATGCTGCCCCAGGGGCTGGGAGGCTCTGCAGGGTGCTCTGTTCCTCCCCAGCCTCCAGTCAGCCCCCAAACCTGCACCGGCCGGATGCGCAGAGCAGACGCCTGACCTGTTATCCAAGACACTGCATTGCCAGGCAGAGCCTTCACCTTCCCACCCACATGCATTTCTAGGCAAAGCTTTTCACCTTCCCACCACCCTCTGCCACAACTCACCTGCTTGAGTCTGGACTGTGTCTCCAGGATGTCCTTCTCCACCTGGTCGGCGTTTGTCTGCATGCGGGAGATGAGTACGGCCAGCTCATTTGTTGAGGACCTGAGAGAGGGAAGAGCAGAGCAGATGGGGTGAATAAAGGCAATTCTCACTCCCTTCACCACTGACCAGGACCTGATACAGATGTGGTTCTTCAGGCCTTTCCCCCATGACCTCTTGGTCTCCAAAGGAAATCTAAGCTGCGGCCAAGGGCACAGATGCACACAGGTGCCTGGCTGCTGCCTTCAGCCAGGTGAAGGTCAGAGGTGGTGTGCTCAGAGCTTTTTGCACACCACACAGCTCATCTGCACAACTCCTTGCCGCAGATGCCCAAAAGCATCCCTCAAAAAAAACCCAAAAAACCACCAAAACTCAAAAACCCCCAAACCAACCCCTTCCAAAAACCAAACCAAACAAAACAAAAAAAACCCAAAAGAATTGCTGTAGGGCTCACAAATGCACCAACATTTAGGAAGACCCAAAGCCACAGACAGCTGGAGGCCAGGAGAGCACCCCGCAGAGGCAGCACAACATGCTTGCCCTGTTTGGAGGTGCTTCCCTGGGTGTCTGCCCTTGGCTGCTGGTAGAGGTGGGCGAGATGGCCCCTCAGCCTGACCCAGAACTGCCACCCTGTGGTCCTGTTTCATGCAAAGTGCTCTGCAGGTCAGCCCATTGAGATGCTGGGGAGCCCAATGCCACCCCAGACCCAGGCTGCAGCGGACAAGTGCCCTCTGGGCACTGTGTAGCCTGTTGCAGTCGTGCTGCTTTCAGGCCTTGGGGACAAATTTCCCAAGGCCATAGCATACCTACGAGCTCTCCTGGCCACAGTGAAGATTCACTGAAGGTCCCCAGCAAACCATTCCCTGTCGTCTCTCACCTGGGTGCCATCACACAACCAATGGTACCATCATGGCCCTTATTCCATCACGGCTATCGGGAATGAATGCCTAGACCCCTGCTGGACCAGCTGGATCCAGAGCCCACGGCAAGGCACGGGATGGTTCCCAAAGCTCCCTGCGGACAAGGAAGCACAAGCCTTGGTGCCACCTTTGTCCTCATGTCCTGTTGTTTCTAAATAGCATCTGACCTTGAGGACGATGCTGGCCCTACCCTCCAGGCACTGGAGAGTGCAGCACTGCCAGGATGTGGGCAAGCAGAGACAGGAGCATGTGGATCGATAGCATCATCCAGGGAGTCGAGCCCTTGGATGACTGCTGGTGGGACAAAGTTCAGCAGAGGCTCAGCTTGGCTTCATGCTGTCTCTGGGGTCTGAGAGCAGAAGGAAAGAGTTTGAGCAGCAACAATGGGACATTGCATGGGGACCAGCTGGTAAATCCTGCCCTGTGCCTTTGGTGGAGGAAGGTAGGAGAAAGGTGATGTTCTGCAGCAGAGCCATCCACATGTGTCCTCCAGCCATATGGTTTCCTTCCTAGCCCCTGAATCCAGCAAAGGACAGGGAAAGTGGTTCCCTTGATGGCTCTGTCATTGCCTCAGCTCCTCATCGTGGCTCCAGCTATTCCATGGTTCATACCAAAGGCTAGAGCAGATGCTGGAATGTTCATTTATCACAGCCCCAACTGACTGTTAAGTGCCAGTGAGTGTTATGGGCCACCCCAAACCAGGCTCTTGGATCCCACAGATGGAGCCCATGTTTCAAGCCAGCTCAGACCACACCAACCATGGCTGAGCCCGTGTAGCTCCAGAGACACAGCCCCAGTGCTCCTGCCCACAGCATCCTCCTGTCCCCTTTCTCTGACTCCTCCCTTGGTTTTGATTTCCCAAGAGGGTGGTGTGGGCCTGCGATGCAGCAGCTCCCATCTCCCTCGGGGGCTTTGGGTTGGCAGCGTCTCCTGGCCATGCCTCATCTTCCCTGCCCGCAAAATGCATGTCGGTGAAGTCAACTGGGGATTGCTGCACTCTGGCAGTGCCCTCTTCTACAGGGGATCATCATTCCAGGATCAGCCATCGTTGTTCTAGGGACCATGGAGCCAAAGACCCCAAGCAGGGCATTCATCATCACCATCATCATCATCAAAGCATCACCATCTGCTACAACCTGTCTCTTATACCCCACTAAACATCCCTCCTATCCCTTCTGTGCCCCATGGATGCTTTTCCTGGGGTAAACTGCAGAGCTCAGGGAGATGGAGGGTCCCAGCACAACAGGATGGGTGGGAGAAGCGCAGGGCCAGGACTCGGTCCCTGTGAACCTGAGCGTGCAGCAGGCTGGAAGCCCTAGGAGTTCCCCCCTCCCCAAGAGGTTACACAATCTCCCACTCATCACCGACACGCCTGGAATGAGGTGGTGTCCCATGAGCAAATACTTGAGCACCACCCAAATTTCCTGCCCGGGCTCTCTGCGCAGGGAGGAGAGAGTGAGTCATGGGCTGGCTGCCATCCCAGGGGATGGACACCTCTCCCCACGCACCAGGGGGGCTCATTCACCCCGAGAGGTCTGGCTGAATTCAGCTCCCACCTGGGAAGATCGTGAACGGGGTGTCCAGTTTGAGCCCCATTGTGATGTGGCCACAGATACATCTGTGCAGCTCCAAGAGGGCAGAAGTGAGGATCCGTCCTTCCCAGGGAAGGTAGATCGCAAATAAAAAACTGCTTATTCCTGGTGGCACCCCCTTCCTGGCTGAAGGAAAGAGTGGGACACCCCATCTCTTGGTTCACAAGGCTGGACACAAGAATCAGCTCTGTTTAGGCCAAGCCACAACAAAACTGTGGACTGAAAAGACCTCAACAACCTCCCAGTGCCAGGAGCTCAGCCTTGCCCACCCCCAGCCTGCACTGCATCTGCACTGCACGGGGAACCAAGGTTAGAAATGAGGATGCTGTTGCAAACAACCTGATCTTCAGGGAAGAAGAGATGCTTCCTGGAGAACATCATCTCAGGAGCAGAGGGGATCTCCCCTGCATGTTCTGCAGTGGAGAACCAGGAGGTGTCTGTGCTGGCCAAGGGAGGAAGCCTGGAAGAGGAGGACACTGAGACCCTGTAGCCAGCTGCCAGGCTGGAAGTGGCTCTCCAGCCCTGCAAGCAGAAGAACCACTTCAGAGTCTGCCAAAGACTAGTCTGGATGCCCAAGGAGCACTGAAGCCAAGTAGCGAATGTCCTGGGAGGAGAGGGGTGGCTCTACACTGTCCTGGGGGACAAAGTGATGCCTGATGCATGATGGAGAAGCCATGTGTCCTCAGCTGACTCTCCCACCATCACCATCCTTCTCAGGTGAGGTGGGAGCAATGCTGAGGAGCCCACTTGGTCGTTGCACACTTAGACAAGTCCCCAAACCACCGCAGATCCTCCTATCCCAACCGCAGACCATTCCAAGAGGAGTGCAAGGTTCTCCTGTCCATGACAACACCCATCCACACAGCCTGCAGTGACAGGGATGCATCAGCATCTTTCCTTGGGGTTGTCCCTCCTGCCCCATTCCTGTTGCCCCCAGGAGAAGCACAGGCAGGCCCCACGTTTCAGGGTGAAGATGCTGGCACTTGGGCTGCAGAGAGGCATCGGATGGGGTGTGAGGAGCCACAGGCTCCCCCGTGCTCACGTTGGGCATCCCTTGGACTCCCAGGGCTTGGGTCCAACCCCACTCATGGTGTGTGTGTTACAGCTGCAGCCCCAAGATGGCAGAGCTCCTCCTGCTCCTCCTCCTCCTCCTCCTTAAGAGCCAGGGCAGGCCTCCTCCTCCCTAGGGCTATCTCATGCCTCGAAGAGGCAGAGCACTGTTATTATCATTATTAATTGGTTCATTTCTCATACCACTTTCTGCCTCCTAGACAGTCCAACTGCACACAAGGGACGGCATCTCTTTGCAGGAGCAGGACTGTCCCCTGCTCCTGGTCACTCCTGCCAGAGCACGTTTGGGCAGCACCACAGCACCCACCCCCTTCAGACCCTGACCCCCTCCATCCCTTCCTTCCAGGGGACTTTGCTTTTTGGCCACAAGGGAAACCTCAAAGCTGGGCCTGTTCTGCCCAACACACGCAAGTCCTCGCACGCTCTGATCTGCTGGCCTGAGCCACTCCCAGCGTGCCACCAACAATCCCCCACCAGTGTTGGGTTAGTCCCCTCAGCCCGTGTCTGTCTCCCCGGGGACCACACTGCTCTAGACTGATCGGGGAGAAGCAGAGGGAGGTGGTGGCAGCAGCAGCAGCAATCCCCAGAGACAATTAAACCAGGAGATGACTTGCCATCCACCTCCAAAACCACCCACGGCCTTTGTCAAGATCGCACCCGGGCAGCCAGTCCAGCCAGATCTGATTCAATTCCACCTTCTCATGAGTTTTCCCTTTCAGCCCCGCATTGTGCCTCCTCCTAGAGCAGGGCACAGCCAGGATGTTCCTCAGGGACAAAACTGTGCTTATTACCACCTCCCTGGGATCCATCCACCGAGCTCAGACCTGGGAGATAAGATGCTCAACACCATGGTCCCAAGGACCAAGAGGAGGTACCTCCCTAGGGGTCCATGCCAGCAGTGACACCCACTGATCAGGGAACCCCGGAGAAAGGGAACCTCTACTGCTGCTGATGTTCTGGCCTTGGGGTCACCAGGAACAGCTATGGGCCACCAACATTTTCTTGGGGCCAGCCTTCATTTTCTCAGCTAATATGGGTGCTGACCAAGCCCCAGGCCACGGCCAAACCAATTAGCCTTTGTCTGCTGGTTGGTGCCTCTTAAAACAAGCACAACTAGCTCGGTAATTGCCCTGCTTCTGGCTCCAGCCTCCATCCTGCAGGGAAGAGGAGTGAGGTCTTGCTGGGATGTGACTCCAGTTATCCCAAGAGGCTCATGGTGGAGGAGAACCTGGCCCAAACCCTCCTGCAGAGCCATGGGGGGTGCAGCGAGGTGTCCCAGGAAGCCTCACATGAAATCCTCAGCTGGGTTTGGAAGGCAGCGTGCAGCAGAGGCTGGGGAGGTGGACAGATTCCATTAGCGGGACTAAAACCAGAGAATGACACAGCTCCAAGGCTTCTGGTGAGGCACCTCACTGCAGTCAGACCCCGACAAGAGTTTGGTGCTCAGAGAAGCCCCACATCTGTCTTCGAGATGAGTTTGTGAGTGCTCAGCTCCACTGAGGCAGAGGCTTCCTATGGTGGGGCAGGAGATCAGCTCCCAACATCCACACGGGGAAGCCTCAGCCTTTCCTGGGAGCCCCCTTCTCCCCAGGTCCTGCTGCCCTGCCCAGCAGCACGGGGCCACCACCAGAGACTGTTTGCCAACGTTGGGTTTGGCCCCCCATAAACGGCGCGGTTGGGACCCAGCACCGAGCTGTGTCCACACCACCCCAGGCTGCTGCCCTTGGTGGTCCCAAGTGATGGGGCCAAGACCCCCTTGTCCCCAGGGACAGGGATTCCCCCAGAATCATTCCACTAACACTAGGAAATGCAAAATTGCTGAGGAAGGTGGAAAAGAACCCTGAGTCAGCAACTGCAGCTGAAGGGAGGGATGAGCACCCTCTCTGCAGGAGCACCCCCATCCCAGGGGACACCCTGCTCCCAGGGAAACATCCCGGTCCCATCACACATCTCGCTCCCCAAAAACTTAGGGAATCTCTGTCAGATCCTTTTGGTGCTGCCTCAGAGAGGTCTAAAAGAGGCAGCTTCAGCTTTCTGACCTAGCAGAGACCCAGCCTGTCGCCAGGATGGAATAGAGCAGCCACCAGCAAACCCCCTCCTCACCCTTCTCCACCAGACTAAGCGTCCCTCTCCAGGGATCCCACTTCCCAGGGCAGCATCACACCAACCCCACACAACCAGTGAGTCCGGGGATCTCGGATCCAGGCTGGTATTTGCTTCACCATGGAGCAGAGCCTGCTCCACCTGAGCAAAGAGGCTGCCTCTAATTCTCCCTACTCACTACCTGCCCAAAAGGGGCTTTGCACCTCCCTGCTCAATTAACAGAGCCCCGAGCACATCTCCAAGCACTTGCACATCCCATGGGCTGCACGGATACTCCTGGACTGGAGCACAAAGCCCAGCAAAGACAAGGAGAAATGCTGGGGCAGCACGTTTTGGCATCATCTCCCAGCAAGCCCCAACTTTCCGGCTGCTCCCCAAAGAGGTTCTTAGGAGACATGGAGCCCTCTTCCCTCACCTTCCCCCAGGGTCCACGGGACAGCTCAGAGAGAGGAGAGGAGTCGCACTTACTTGCTAGGCTTGACAGGGGAACCTCTGTTGGGGGAACTTCTGCTTGGGGAGCCTTTGCCCACCCCCTTGAACATGTTGGCGAGGTCCTAGCTGGTGTCCCGGAGTCTGGGAAGTTGTGGTGGGTGCTGGCTCTCTGCTCCGGTCTGTCGGGATGGAATGACAAGACTCAGGGAGGGAAGGACGGCGGCGCCCTAAAGAGCAGTTTCTGGGAGGCTCCTCCCCAAAGGCAGGTGAGCAGCAGCAGCAGCAGCAGCGATGGAGGCACCTATGAAAAAAAATGACTCGACAAACCAGTTTAGGGTGGAAGGAGCAGAGCCCCAGAGGGAGAACGGGAGACCTCGCCCTGGCTCGGAGAGTGTTTTGGCACACACAGCCACAACCCAGCAGCAGTCTCCCAGCGGAGGGGCAGAGAGCACGGCCTCTGCGAGGGAGGAAAAGTCTGCAAAGGTGATGTTGAGGGAGTGCTCTGCCACTGTTGAAACACATTTTAAAGCATCTTCGGGCATAAGCTGCTTAAAATGCTAGAGAAGTAGCAGGAACCCTCTGGATGAAGTCAACCAAGAGGTTTCCAAGGCAGCAGTGGCAGGTTGGGAACCAACAGTTGGTAGAACATGATGTTATTTTGCAGTTCAGTAAACTTTTGGCCCAGGCTCAGCACAAGGTGGGCCTGGCTCACGGCAAAACACTGAGAACTAAGGTCAGTGGCTCCAGCACAGCATCACAGGAGCATCGACCAGCAGGATTCAGGCTCTGGGACAAACCTGGGTACCAAGACCCTGGGTCTGAGGCTCCTACCTAGACACTCTGTCTACACAAGACCTTAGAGCAGGCTTTGCCTCTGGGCATTCTTTCCCCTGCGGAGCAAAGGTTCGGAATCCCAGCTGGTTTCCAGTACAACTGGTTTCCAGTGCAGCCCAACAACACCCTGGCATCTCCGTGGCTCCTGGGGGATGCCCGTCCAGGCTGCACGGTGGGGCTGCCCAACCCCACAGCTCTCCTAAACCACAGCAAGGGCTGGCTGCTGTCTACATCCTCTTGGTTGCAGATAAAGCAAAGTTCAAAGTTTCCCACAAACCAGGAACCCTGAGTTTCAGGCTGATCCAGGATGGATCCCGCAGCCACACGGGATCCTTATCCAGTGCAGGACCAGGGAGGGAGGGCAGAGGATGGAGGAGGAAGCGGAGAGGAGTGGATGGGGACCACAGCCCCCACGTAAGCACCAGCCACCCGTGATGTCAACACAGGTTTGTGGCTGGTCTTCCCCATTTCATGTGGCTCTAGAACAACCCAGACAAAGGTCTAGGGTCTATCGTCACTTCCTGGGTGACCTCTTTGTCCTCTTTAAATTGACACAAATCACACTTGTCTCAGGAGAGAGGGAAAGACATATGTGGGACAAGGCTCCTTTGCAAGGGACTCGCTTTCTGCTATGGTTTAGATCTTCTACAAGTTGCAAAGCCCTACCTTTTCATGGTGGTGTCATAGTTTGGGCCCTGCTTCTCACACCAAGATCTTAGAAGCATGAAGAGAGGAGGTTATCCCAGCTCAAAGCACTGGGAGGCAGCTGGTGTGGACCTGAGGAGGGGGGTGACCTCTCCTCCAAGGGGGACGGAGTTAACGGAGACCTGCTTCAGGGCCTGTCTTTGCTGCATGGAGGTCTACAGACAGGATGGGAAGCTGTTGCCAAGAGATCATGCCTTTGCCACTAACATCCAGCTGCCCGATAACAGCCATGATGCTCTTTGAGATGTTCTTTGGCCGGAGCTGCTGGAGGGCCCCAGGGAGGAGGAACCTGTAGCCCACAGGACCAGACCCTGCTGCATTTGCATTCAAAGGCTTAAATCAAGCTGAAGCCTTGCCAAGGACAAGAGTTGAGAGTGTTTAAGGCCAAGTAGACCTCAGTTTGTACCCACACGAAGCAGGAGCAACACAGGAGCCTGTGGCTGCACGGGACAAGCCGTTCTCTGCTGGGGTGTTGGCAGGAGCCAGCAGGGAATCAGGGGAAACTAAACTGAACAAGATCAACTGCCTGTAATCCCCGGGAAGACAGCGTGCTCACACGTGGAGGGAGTTCCAAGAATTAGCACAAAAAGCAAACCAGGCACATAGCAACACACACACCTTCCCCCAGACAACCTGCTTCCCCAGCCATCCATCACCCGCAGCCCAGGGCTGGAGCTCCTCACCTGGAAAGCTTCAAAACAGCACCTTCCTCCCCTCTGTTTAACGAGACAGAGGTGTGATCCTTCCCCCGGCCAAGTCCCCAGCTGGCAGGGATCCCCTGGAAAGACAGAGTGTTTTCAAAGCTGATACTCTTTGATCTGTGCACACACAGACACACGCTCTGGCAGGCAGCAGCATCCTCCGTGCCCTTCGCAGACGGGAGGGATAAACACGGGGCTAATCTCGGTGCTGACACGAGAAGCAGCAGCATGTTTGGCAGGGGATCACCCGTCACTCGCAGGCACCAGCTGCAGAGCTGGGCCAGACCCTGCCTGGTTTTGAACCCCGATCCAGGAGTGACACTGAGCATCCAGCCCGATGTCTTCCTCTTTGCTGCCTCCTCACCTGGCAGAGCAAAGCCCCCAAGTCTCCATCCCAGCCCCAGGAAACAAGAGAGGCAGAGGGAAGCCATAGGCAGAGCCAAGGATGGCTGTGGGGTGCGGGTCTCACCAGCCCAGTGCCCCTGTCACCACGAAAGCCCCAAGGGGTCTGTCTCCATCCCAGCCCCAGGAAACAAGAGTGACAGGGTGGCTCTGGGGTGCAGGTCTCACCAGCCCAGTGCCCCTGTCACCACATCCAGCCCAGAACCAGTTCATGCTGCAGCGAGGTGACTGCTGCGAGGGGAGGGATGCTCTGCCTGCCACCAGCCCAACCTCCCCCACGCTGCCATGGCCACCCTGAGCTGCGCAGGTGAAGGGGACATCGCTGCAAGAATCCTCAGGGGAACACTCGGGACGGGCACCGCTTGCTTCAGCCCAGCTCACTTCCAGAGCCTCAGCGGGTTGTGTTCAGACCAGCCCCAGTCGTGCCAGGGCAGAGTACGATGGTTAACCCAGGCCCTGCAAGAAGCAACAGGCAAGGGGACCAGTTCAACCAGTTCTCCACCACAGCCACCCACACAGCTGTGCCTGGCACTCGGGCCCAAGCCCCAGAACCCTGGGCAGGACTGTCCCACCACGTACTCACTCCTCTGCAGCTGCAAGCCCAAGCACGGGTCTCCAAGAAGACCGTCCGAAATGGCATGGTCTTCCAAGGGCCTCCCACCTCCTGGCAGCCCTCCCATCTCCCAGCCATATTCCCAATGGGATCTCTTTGCACTGCAACAGGGACGAAGCTCCCTGCTGCCAGAGCTGCCTCACCCGGGCAAGATCATCCACAGGAAGATGGGTCAGGGCTGGGAAGCCTTCCTTCCATTCCAGGTGGACCAGGCTTGAAACGCTGCCGTTGATCTACAGACAAAGCCAAGCCAAGAGGAGGTTGTGTCTTGCCCAGGCAGGTCCCCAGCTCCGGCTACAGCTCACTTTGGGGGCCGAGACACATCTCCGGGGGGTATAGACCTGGGGCTGGAGGCTCATGGCAGGGCTCCAGACACAACAGGAGATGGTCTGGGAAGTCCCATCGTAATCATTGTATTCGCTTTCCAGAGCAGGATCTGGAGCTGCGCCAGGATGCAGATGCCTGGTTTGACAGAGCAGTCACATAACCAGATGCTGCTCACACGGGTGAGTAGGTCGCCTGCAGGGACAGATAGCAGGCACAGCTGCGTAGAGGACCTTGGTGAGCAGGTAACATTTCAGGGAAGGCAGACTTCAGGAACAATCCTGGACTAACCTGGCAGAGGAGGAGTCTAGAGGATGGCGTGCCTTTTCGTTATCAGGCAGGCATCTCGCGAGTTTTTACAGAAGAGATGACAGCTTAATATGGACCCATAAATGATTTACTACTAACTGTTAAGACCATTTGCCCTTCCGGATGACAACATACCTGCCCCCCCGTGCCTCTCCTCACCACCCTCTGCACACCAATCCTCTGGCTGAGGGTTCTTCCCACGTCACCTCCTTGCTTTTCAATTTCTTCATTCTTGAAATCATTCTCCTGGGAAGCGATGGGCTGAAATCAAAGCAGCGAGCAGAGCCCTCACACCGCCAAACCTCCCGCCTCACACCACCAAGAGCTGCTGCTGGCCAGGCACCGCAGGGAAAACTCCACAGTTAAGGTCTTAAATGACCTTGTGGAAGTGGTGGGTGCCTGCATCGGAGCAACAGAAAGACCTTTACGACAAATTAAACAGTTGGGAGGTGGGAGGAGAAAAGCAGGAGCCATCAGTGAGCACAGATGCAGGAGCGTGATTGGGGTTTAGTCTTCAATACACCTGGAAACCGCCTTGATTTGTTAATCATCGAATTCATAGACTTGTCTAGGTTGGAAGGGACCTTTAAGATCATCTAGCCCAACCATAATAAAACACCACCTATGGAAGAGCAGTTAATGCATCTCCTCACTCCTGTAAAGCCCCTCCTAACAATCACCCACACTTACACCAAGTAAAACCAAGGGTCCATCTCCAGCAGGACCCACCACCGTGTCCCTACGGACAAAGTTGGGAAGAGTTTGATGGCTGTGTGGTCCGACAGGCAGCGCCCAGCAGCTGGAGGAAGGTTCCTTGCTCACTCACCTTCACTCCCACGAAAAAGCAGAGGCGAGTCACAGGCGCTCCTGCCTGCACTCAGCATCTGATTTTTGTTTCTAATAGTGTTGTTTCAAAGCTTAAAGTACATCAACAGCTTGAGAGAGACCACACAGAGGCAGGAGCCCTCTGGGACAGGGACAGATGCTTCCCTATGCGGAGATGCTGCTTGTTCTGGCACCTACAGCCAGCCTGGACCAAGATTTCTTGCAAAGGCCTTTGCAAAAAGGAGGGGAAACCCTCCTAAGAGTCTCCAAAGCTGCAGAGAACATCAGGGCATGAAGAGCAACCATGGGTGTCAGGAGCCATGGGCCCCCCGACACTCATCACAGTGGGAGGTGTCAGAGCCTGTTCCCACCGTGCACAAATCAGTCTGCTTTTTCCCTCACAGACACCAGGGGTGGCATCTTTTTCTATAATTTTTGTCCCAGCCCTTTTTCCTCCAAGTTTTCCCAGTTTTCATCCAAGCTGAAGTGAAACTCCAGAGCCTCAGAATAGCCTGCTGATTTTAAGAAATTGCCACCCCACTAGGAAAAATAGAACACTTGATTTTCTTAAGTTTAAAATTACTCAGTCCTCAAACCTTTTGCTCTGCCTTACCTTTACCAGTTGCCGAGCAGAGGGGAAGTGCAAAGACCCCCACGCTTCTCCCTGCAGGCCTGATTAATGCCCATTTAGAAGCTTCCTGGGCCAGGGCTGGGCTCAGCACCCTGCCAGAGCCAGCAGAGGAAAGTGGGATCTGGCTTTGGACCCAGCTCAGCACCAGGGGACCTTCTCCAGATGATCAGAGGAGGCCAAATCCAGCGCAGCTCCCCCCACACAAATGGGAAATCCCAGTCCTGCTCCTTTGTATCTCTCTAAATACAGAGGATGTCTGCACCACAGCATCGTGTTAACAGCTCAGTCCCAAGGCTTTTATGGACTACTCATCCCTAGACCCTTCAGACATCAAAAGAAGCTGCCCGCTTCCCACTCCACCACCTCTCCTGGCTCATTAGAGCATCCCCACACCTTCCTCTGAGTTTAAGCCCCAGAGCTAACAAGCAGGACATCACTGCAATTCCCTACAGCAGGTAATGCGTTAGCCTAATTTTCCTCTCCCCAGAGGATTAGCAAGGCTGTCATAGCACTACATAAATTCACTAATGGCAGCTTCTCAAGACACTTTGTCTGGAAAACTTGTTTACAACTTACAGGATGCAGCCTGCAAATTTGGCTTTATTACCCATTGACACCGCTGAAGGGAGCTGCTCCCCAAACACCCTGATTGGATCTGAACAAGATGTGTCCTAGATCATTAACCAGGCAATGAGAGGTAATTAAACACCTGCCTGGAAAAGCAATCTTTGCCCACACAGCACAGCATGGAGAAGCACCCCGTGAAATCAGGGTGGGAGATCAGAGCTTTTGGGGTAGATTTCTTTCACGTCTCCCCCCCAAAAAAGCTGCTTTGCTCGAACAGCAGCACCCTGGAGATGGGACCATCCCATCCCCTACAAACGCTGAGCTGAAGCACCAGGCAATCAGCCCACAGCGGGGTGATGGAAAGTTAAATGTGAGGACAGGTTTGCTCTCTCCTCTCTGCCTCCACGCTCAAGTGCGATGCAAAGGCCCTGTAATGTGCAAAAACACCTGCAGGATGTTATTTCGTAGGTGGTGGCCAGCTGAAACCTGGAACAGCTCAAAGGCACACCTGCTCTGGAGAAAAAACTCCCAGCCCTGATACAGACAGCAGAATAAAGGAGAAAGCACATGGAAGAGAGGGGTCCAGGCTGGAGCAGCCCATCTGGTGGGACCTGAGGGGCGTTAGGAGAGGATGCTCACACACCAGATAGGAAAAACCAAACCAAGCCCATGGAAGGGCTCTGCCTGCAGCACAGGGCTAGTGGGGAGAGGAGATAAACCCCTCCTGGGCCACCAAGGCAGGGAGAAGAGGGGTGACACCCCCCCAGGGCAGGAGGGCAGCGCTAGTCCCCAGCCCATCTTGGGGGACAGAGGATGCTGCAGCCAGGAGCGTCGCTGAGCCAGGGTGGCTCGTGCCCCCCACCACAACCTGCCAGCCCAACCTCCCCCGAGTGCTCTTCAAATCAGACATGAATCTCCTGCAAAGCTCCATTTTTTGAGCTGCTGTTGCTCAGATTCAGCGGCCAGTGCTTCTGTGCAGACCAGAAGGGGATGAATGTGTCTGCCACGGCTAATTCCGCACAGCCAGGCTTCGCCTTCCCCAACTTAATTTGGTGCTCGGAGAAAATTAGACGTTCTCCAGCTTCGGTGGAAAAAGGCAAGCACTGGAGGTAATTTAGAGGCTTTGATGCTGCTCTTTAGTCATTCGGGCACCACAGCCAAGGCATCGCTCCCCGGACTGACCACGGGCTGGGGATGAGAGTCACTAATCCTCCTGCACAGCGTGTGAGCCCGGGGCAAACTGCCCTGTCTGTGCAGGGACACCACCGTCCCCCAGCTCAGCAGGGGAGGGGCAAGAAGACTATTTTCCAGAGCAAGAATTTTAACTTTAATAACAACCCCAACACCACGGGTGCCCGGCACTGGAGGAGTTTGCCAAAGATCACAGTAGGGCAGCGCCTGGAAATGCTAAGTACACTCCAGGACCTGGGTCTGGATTTGAATTTGATGGCACTGGAGCACATGAAAGCTGCGCCCAAGGCCACGTGCGCACAACAGACATGCAAAATGCACCCTTTGAAAGTGGATTTTAACCTCCCCCCCTCTGAGACATTACTGCTTTTTAGGCCAGAGGTGGGAAGGTTTTCACCCTGGGTTACTCGCAGCAGCCCAGAGAAGGGCTGGGGACGCGGCAGGGGGGACGGACACAGCCACCTCCCTCCCACGCAGGAATTTGCACTGGGGCTTAGCTCTAACCCAATCACCGTGATCCAGTGCTCTGCTCGGAGTGAGGTGCTCATCATTCACTGCCCCGTGCAAAACCTAAATCCCCAACACAAACAAAAACAAAGAGCGGGGCCAGAGGAGGCCACAGAGATGCTGGAGCCCCTCAGCTGGGAGGACAGCCTGGAGAAGAGAAGGCTCCAGGGAAAAGAAGCCCCTTCCAGTCCCTCAAGGGGTCCAGGAGAGATGGGGAGGGACTCTTGATGAGGGAGGGGAGCCATAGGATGAGGGAGAACGGCTTTAAACTGGAAGAGGGGAGACTGAGTTGAGATCTCGGGAAGAAATTCTTTGCTGTGAGGGTGGTGAGAGCCTGGCCCAGGTTGCCCAGAGAAGCTGTGGCTGCCCCATCCCTGGAGGGGTTCAAGGCCAGGCTGGATGGGGCTTTGAGCAACCTTGTCTGCTAGGAGGTGTCCCTGCCCAGGGCAGGGGGTGGCACTGGGTGATTTTTAAGGTCCCTTCCAACTCAAACCACTCTGATTCTTATGACACTCAAGGTGTTTGGGATGGATCCTCTGGAGCAAAGAGTCCCCCGAGCTCTGTCCCCACCCAAAACCCACCCCAATCCACTTCCACAAGATTTTTGCAGCCAGGGCAGCAGTTACCCGACGGGCAGCCACGGTGGCTTTGCCTTTGCAGCAGGATGGCAAAGGACGGAGCCTCTCCTCCTTCTCAGACACAGAACAGCACATCGGGGCGAGGAGACCTCACCCAAGGGGAGAGGGTCAGGGAGCGGCTGCATTTCACAAACCTGTTCACCCTTGGAGCAGTTTGGGTGAGCCCGAGCGGCGAGAGCCCAGCACCAAGCTTTGTGTAGGTGTGTCCCACGGAACCGCTGGGAGATCAGCTCCTGGGGCACGGCGTCGCTCCACACCAAACCCTCCCGGTGCCAGGGCCAGGGGGGTGCCCG
>NW_015090778.1:5648962-5672530 GCF_001431845.1 Calidris pugnax
GACAGAGGCTGCCACAACCAGGAGCATCACTGAGCCAGGGTGGCTCGTCCCCCCCACCACAACCTGCCAGCCCAAACCCCCCCCGAGTGCTCTTCAAATCAGACATGAATCTCCTGCAAAGCTCCATTTTTTGAGCTGCTGTTGCTCAGATTCAGCGGCCAGTGCTTCTGTGCAGACCAGAAGGGGATGAATGTGTCTGCCACGGCTAATTCCGCACAGCCAGGCTTCGCCTTCCCCAACTTAATTTGGTGCTCGGAGAAAATTAGACGTTCTCCAGCTTCGGTGGAAAAAGGCAAGCACTGGAGGTAATTTAGAGGCTTTGATGCTGCTCTTTAGTCATTCGGGCACCACAGCCAAGGCATCGCTCCCCGGACTGACCACGGGCTGGGGATGAGAGTCACTAATCCTCCTGCACAGCGTGTGAGCCCGGGGCAAACTGCCCTGTCTGTGCAGGGACACCACCGTCCCCCAGCTCAGCAGGGGAGGGGCAAGAAGACTATTTTCCAGAGCAAGAATTTTAACTTTAATAACAACCCCAACACCACGGGTGCCCGGCACTGGAGGAGTTTGCCAAAGATCACAGTAGGGCAGCGCCTGGAAATGCTAAGTACACTCCAGGACCTGGGTCTGGATTTGAATTTGATGGCACTGGAGCACATGAAAGCTGCGCCCAAGGCCACGTGCGCACAACAGACATGCAAAATGCACCCTTTGAAAGTGGATTTTAACCTCCCCTCCTCTGAGACGTTACTGCTTTTTAGGCCAGAGGTGGGAAGGTTTTCACCCCGGGTTACTCGCAGCAGTCCAGAGAAGGGCTGGGGACGCGGCGGGGGGGACGGACACAGCCACCTCCCTCCCACGCAGGAATTTGCACTGGGGCTTAGCTCTAACCCAATCACCGTGATCCAGTGCTCTGCTCGGAGTGAGGTGCTCATCATTCACTGCCCCGTGCAAAACCTAAATCCCCAGCACAAACAAAAACAAAGAGGAGGCCACGGAGAGGATGGGAGGGCTGGAGCCCCTCTGCTGGGAGGACAGCCTGGAGAAAAGAAGCCCCTTCCAGTCCCTCAAGGGGTCCAGGAGAGATGGGGAGGGACTCTTGATGAGGGAGGGGAGCCATAGGATGAGGGAGAACGGCTTTAAACTGGAAGAGGGGAGACTGAGTTGAGATCTCGGGAAGAAATTCTTTGCTGTGAGGGTGGTGAGAGCCTGGCCCAGGTTGCCCAGAGAAGCTGTGGCTGCCCCATCCCTGGAGGGGTTCAAGGCCAGGCTGGATGGGGCTTTGAGCAACCTTGTCTGCTAGGAGGTGTCCCTGCCCAGGGCAGGGGGTGGCACTGGGTGATTTTTAAGGTCCCTTCCAACTCAAACCACTCTGATTCTTATGACACTCAAGGTGTTTGGGATGGATCCTCTGGAGCAAAGAGTCCCCCGAGCTCTGTCCCCACCCAAAACCCACCCCAATCCACTTCCACAAGATTTTTGCAGCCAGGGCAGCAGTTACCCGACGGGCAGCCACGGTGGCTTTGCCTTTGCAGCAGGATGGCAAAGGACGGAGCCTCTCCTCCTTCTCAGACACAGAACAGCACATCGGGGCGAGGAGACCTCACCCAAGGGGAGAGGGTCAGGGAGCGGCTGCATTTCACAAACCTGTTCACCCTTGGAGCAGTTTGGGTGAGCCCGAGCGGCGAGAGCCCAGCACCAAGCTTTGTGTAGGTGTGTCCCACGGAACCGCTGGGAGATCAGCTCCCGGGGCACGGCGTCGCTCCACACCAAACCCTCCCGGTGCCAGGGCCAGGGGGGTGCCCGGGGCAGGGCCCAGGAAGAAGAAGGACACGAGAAGTGACCCAGGTTTCTGCAGCGCTGCCCTGCACTTCCTCAATCCAGAGCAGGGGAGGGAGGAGAAGGCAACGTGGGCACCCAGAGCTGCTGCTGCTCCTGCCCCAGCCCCAGGAAAGCTCAGAGCACACGGGCTGCTGTGAGCCCACCGCTGCTGAGCAGCTTTTGGGATCATCATCTGCTTCCTATTCTGCTCTATCCTTCCTCTTGCAGCTTCCTATTACATACCGGGGGCACCCACTGCGCACTCCTCCCACCCGGATCAAAGGGCTCCTCTTTGGCAGCCAAACCGACCTCCCGCTGTTCTTACACTTGAAAATAGCAATCCAGTCCTGAGGAAGAAGAGGAGCAGCCGTATATAAAACACAGATCACATCTAATCACTCCTTTAAGCGAGGAAACTCCCAGTTTACACCCCGAGCTGAGCACCGTGGGGTATTTGCGTGTGTAGCTCTAACGGGGCAGGTGACAGGAGCTATGTGGGAGGACAGACATCTCTGGGCAGATGAACCTTCTCCCAAGAACCAGTTCTACTCACTCCCACTGCAGCTGGAAAAGGACTTCCCACACCCTTCAGCCCATGACTGCCAGGTGCATCCGACACCAGCAGAACCTGCAACCAGAGCATCTGGATAACGCAGCCACCAAGGCCCCGAACTCCCTGCAGGTGCTCACCCAGGACACTCTCTACCCAAAACACCTCAGATGAGACAGCAGTGACTTTCCCCAGTAACACCTTCAGTTAAAATTCCCCCCAACTCCTTGTTTTAAAGGAGGCAGAGACTGTTATTTAGGAGCTCTCAGGCCAGGCTATTACTGTCCCAGGTGTCACCTCTCATTTCTCTTTAAACTGCTTGGTTTGTCTCAAGCTAATCATCTCTCATACGTCCCATTAGTCCCTCAAGACCTATCCATTGTCACTAACCCCCCCTGGAGCGCCTGACCAGAAGTGAACACTGCCCAAGACACAAGTGTATCTCTGATGGTGGGGCCGAGGGCCACGACGTCCATCTCATTCCTGTTTTCATTGATGCAATGGTACCAGACACGGGCAGCTCAGCCTGTAATTAAAATTCCAGCGCTAAGCCCAAAGATACTCCATAGGAAAAGTTGATTGAAAGCAATAATCTTGACCGTTCTGCTGGAGCTTCCTGTTTGAGGGCAATCATATGGCCTACTTGCCAATTAATTAATGGAAAGAGAGCAAACACTTTAAACAGCGCAGCCTAATGAAAGAGCAGAGCAATAAGGAAGCAGGTTTCCAAGCACCATAAACCTGTGCTCTGCATCACTCTGCCTCTTTCAGGCACAACTGACACTCGCTGGTCTCAGGGCAATGGGTTTGTTGTGTCTCATCAGACACTTCACTTTCCTAACTGCTGCTGCCCAAGCCTCACCTCTCCCATTCCAAGGCCAAGAGCCTCAATAAACTTTGCTTTTCATCATACAGGTGACCTGAATAACAGTATTACTTTCTCCCTCCCTCTATTTTTTTTTTTTTTACATTTTTTCCTAGTGCCTCATCAGCGCCTTCCACGTTATTTAAGTCACAACCGGGCTTAGAAACCCCACTCTACTCACTGTTAACATCACACCAAAACAAATACACCAAGTTGCCTCTGAGAACTGTGCGTGTTGTTATCTGAGCCTTCGGGCAGAGGATCCTCCTCTAGAACTAAGTGGCCATTCCAGGGGTTCAGTAGCCCCAAGGTGATGGCGTGACCTCGATCCTCTGAACGCTTGGGAAGCAAAGAGCGCTCGATGTTCTCAAAGCTCAACATAAACTACACGCCTCAGAGGTCAGGAATAAAACTTTATTGTTTTCAGATTTCTTATCTGCGTTCAGCTAATCAGTTATCTGTCAAAAAGATGTTCAACACAAAAAGGCCAATTGCTCTTAGCTCTTTTCAAACGGTAACCGATTAGAAAGTGGCAGCAGCACAAGTTTCACTGGAATCAATCCAGGCCCCACATAGATTTGTGGTAGGAAAGCAGAAAGGAGTTTGGTTTGCAAACCAAACAGGAGAACAGTTCTCAAAGTGATTTAATATAAAAGCCAAAAAGGGGAGAGAAGCTCAGATTAACATAGACAGAAAGAGGTACCACGAAGGAGATCAACCAGCTGATGTCTGCGCCGGTCATTGTGTGACCTTCCCTTGTCTAAACTGGTGATTCCCCCCATCCATCTGACACGCACCTTGCATGGAAAATTCCCCATGACAACAACAATCCGACCATTTTAACCAATTCTTCTGTTTCCACCCCTATTAATCCCGATCCCTAAAAAATGGCAAAACAACGCCAAGTCAAGACAACCGGTGCAGAAGAATTAAGGCAGCAAGAACAAACTGCTGTGTCACCTTCCAGCTACAGACTGAGTGAAAACCCAAACACTGCTGGTAGAAACTTCCAAATACTTTATTTGGAACAGTTCTGCCCACGTGCTGTGTGTTGGTTTTTTTTTTTTTTCCTGTTTGAATGATGACAATTATGAAATCACCTGCATTTTGCAAGTGCCTATCACCATAGCACCTGGGTGCTTTATAAAAAAGCTGGCTGGCATGACAGAAGATCCATCACTCGAGAACCTACCAGGTTCCCATTGCTTATTCCTCATTTCAGGCCTATCTACTGACTGAGGACAAAGGAAAAGCAGCAGATGAACTCCAGAAAAAGATCATCTTGTTTTCAGGCAAGGTTTAGATCAGAGACAATAGGAACACTGAGAGACCCAACTTTCCCATGAAGAGCAAGTAGCTATTTCTAAAGCCACCCGTGAAGCAAGTTTTCCCAGAAAAAACTTGTAGGAATGGGTTCTATACTGCATTTGGGTATTTAACAAAATGTGTATCAATAAAGAAGAATCAATCAGCCCAGAGCACAAACTCACGTTATACTCCACCACAACTGGGGTAACCATTAACATTGGGAAAGGTGTTTGCCATCCTTATCAACAAAGAAAAAGGCTCTATTTTGTCATTTCTGAATATCACGTTTTTTAAAAATACCAAGACTTCTCTTTACATAACTACATATAACGTTTCTCAGTGGGGACTGGGAGTGAAAAGGGAAGTTAGCCCCCTTGGCTAGTGTTTCATAGCCTTCAGGTAGGCAGCCTCATCTTGCTGGTTTAGTTCTGCATCTACTTTTGCCTCTGGTTCCCCATCACACCCAGATTTCTAGACCAAAATACCAAATTACAGTGTCAAATATCGGGGCAAGGGGAGGAATCAAATTATACCTGTGCCCTGGTCCATGCTAAGGAGGTGTGCACTGGCCCTGAACAGGCCACTGGTCACAAAGCAAGCTCCAACTTCCCAAACAGAATAGGATTTTTCTGTGGTCCAGGTTATTTTCAGCTATTTATAGTGTACGTGTGTTTCCAAGTAGATTGTTTTGTCTTTAAAATACTGGGAGAGAATGTAAGTGCACAGACATATACACAGAACACAGGGAAAAAGGTGGTAAAACCTCCCTCTGTCAGTTTCAGGTGCAGATATTTGTGTTCTAGAACCTCTTGGAGCTTTCCCTTCAATACAGGATAAAACCTCTGTTCCTCTGGGGGTCCTGGTTAACTTTTGAATCCAAAAATGCCCTTTATATATCCAGTGAGGCCACTCTTGGCCTTCTGCTCCACCTTGTCCTCCAGAGGTGGGAAAGCAACATGATTAAGGGCCAGGTCAAAGAACAAGGGTTTGCAGGGAATGGGCTGGAAGCCCGGAGGGAAGTGGACGAGGCTGACTTGTTTGCTGACCAGAGAAGGATCCAGACAGAAAGTCTCAAACCGTTCCGAGAGAGGCTGAAAGAAACCAATACAGAAACATGAATTAAATACACATCAAATCCAAGCTGACAAAGGTCAAACAAGCAAAGAGGATTAAGCATCAACTAAGACAACGGAAGCTGAAGTTCCCTCAAGGAACATCTTGGGCCCTTGAAAATGATTCAAACCCCTGTCAAAGCATTGCTGCAGGACCTCTGGGAAACCTTCCCATGTGCAGGGAGAAAGCTACATTTAAAAAAATTAAGATGTCCCACTAGAATCTGCAAGCAGCTGCTTAGCCCCTACCCAAGGAACCCCAGCCTGTCAGCCATCTTCAGGACTTGCAGATGGAAAAAAAAACACCTACTAAAAGTCTCTTAAATACACTACTCACAAATGAACTCCAATCAGCATGACATTTCTCGAGTTGTAAGAGACACTCAGGTAACAGGTTAAAAGTAATATTCATTAAGAACATTACTGGAATTTGCCTGAGCTCTCCGTTCTTACCTTGCCATCCTTGACCTGAGATGGAGACTCAGTCTCGTGAGTATCATTTGCATCTGCAAAATTGAAGAAAAAGTGTTAAGAACAACAGGCTAGATTCTGGCATAAAGCAAGGCTGTCTCAGGAGTTGGCTGCTCTCAACTCTGAGCTATGAACCTTGCTTTCTGGGATATATAAGACAATATTTTCAGCAGAAGCAGCTGCTTTACAGACTAAAAGGATCACATATATTTATTTACAGCCATCACAGCTTTTCAGTAGGAAAAACCCACACATTTTTCAGTAGAAGCAGCTGCTTTATAGACTGAAAGGATCACATATATTTATTTACAGCCATCACAGCTTTTCAGTAGGAAAAACCCACACATTCTCCAGAGCTTACATAGATCAGTGTGAAGTGGAAAAACACTTGGAACTTCAGAAATTAAATAAAAGGAATGAAATAACTGCAGGGGCATTATTCAAGAGGCTTTAGAGCTCTAGTACCATTGTGCAACTCACCTAAAATAGCTGCTGCTTGCAAGGAGTATTTCTCCGCATTGACTTGAGTGATCAGATCCTGAACATCGGGCAGCTCCTAGGTCATTAAAGAAAATTATTTGAGAGCCTGAAATGTGTCAGAGTTTAAGAGTTAGGGCAAAGGTAAAACCTTGAAATGTAAGAACTAAGAACTTAAGTCCCAGTGCTGGTAAGTCTTCCCAGAAGAGGAAAAGCTACAGTACAGTCCTTCAGGCACTACAGAAGTAGTATCACAGAAAGCACAGATGTGAGGAAGTGGGGTAAATTGTTCTAGAGTTGTTACAACAAGTTACAACCAGCAAGCAAAAGGCCAGCTGGAGCATTTTCACACCACTAGAAAGTCTCTGCTATTATGTGTCAAGCAATCACACTCCCTGCTTAAAGATCAGTCTTGAATTGTAATGGCCTGGTATCTAATTGACAATAAACACTGGGACAGAGCTTAATCATAAAGTTCAACTCCCTTTCACACAGGGGATTGGGTTCCTACCTTCAAGCTGTTCGTATAAGCTCCAGCTCCTGACTGAACCTCGCGGGCGTATTTCAGCACTCTCTCATATAAAACAAGAGCTTCACTCCATTTCTTTACCAGGACATAAGACTGGGCAATGAAGAAACACCTGCAATGGTGAAAAGTGGCTCATTGACATGTACATCATCCATACCTTTTGCCAATTCAAATGATGGATAAGAGGAGATATTTTTAAGAAGAACTGGCCAGTTTCTCCTGAGCATCCAGTCTTCATTTCACAAAAGGGCAGAGGAATCTGCACCAAAGCCCTGTACAGCACATAGAGCTTTGGAATAATAACCTCTGAAGATGTAACACCCACTAAAGAAAACCTGGCTGTTTCTCAGTCACCTGTAAGCTTTGTACACAAGTGTCTTCAACCCAATCTCTTTCTGGAAGTTCTTGTCCTCTTCTAGGCCAGGAAGCTGTGTCAGTTCCACCAGGTTCTGTGCAAAACAGTGTCAGAGGAACAAATTCAGGCGTTGCTTTCGTCTGGAATCTGCTAGAGTAAGAGAAAGCTGCCCCTTTTAACACGTCAACAGTACACTCCCATGGAAATAGTTTCCAGTTTTCTAATTATTAGTATGCTAACCTTGTGAAGGCCACTCATTGAAACTTGTGCAAGTTTGCCTTCAGGACAGATTTCCTGACACAAACAGGAATTAGGACAAAGACTCCTCAGATTTCACATGAAGTAATTCTTTCATAAGGCATTTCCCTTTCCCATTTACAACTGCTTCAGCCACAGGCTCCCACAGTTAATTGAAAATTTATGTGAGAAATTGAGAAACTGCTTATGAAGAACAAGTATATTTGAAGTATTTTTAGCTGCTACTTTCTCTGGCTAGCAGAAACTAAGGCAGCTACCAGGGTGATGTATAAAATAGTCAGGAAGCCTATTTTAAAACTGCATTAGAGTGTATAACCAAGAGCACCCATTTCCTGTTCACAAACAGAATGGGTTTTTTGTGTTTTATGTAGTTGTTGAACAAAGTTCTAGTTCTAGTTCTTCAAAGTTCTAGTTGACAAAGGGCTGAATATGAGCCGGCCGTGTGCCCAGATGGGCAAGAAAGCCAATGGCATTCTGGGTTCTATCAAAAACAGCGTGACCAGCAGAAGTAGGGAGGTGATTGTGCCCCTGTACTCAGCACTGGGGAGGCCACACCTCGAGTGTTGTGTCCAGTTTTGGGCACCTCAATCCAAGAGAGATCTCGAGGTGCTGGAGCGAGTGCAGAGGAGGGCAACGAAGCTGGTGAGGGGGCTGGAAAACAAATCGTCTGAGGAGCGGCTGAGGGAGTTGGGACTGTTTAGTATGAGGAAGAGGAGGCTGAGGGGAGACCTCATCACTCTCTACAACTTCGTGAAAGGACACTGTAGAGAGGTTGGTGCTGGTCTCTTCTCACAGGTAATTAGTGACAGAACGAGAGGGAATGGCTTCAAGCTCCAACAGGGTTGGTTTAGATTGAACATTAGGAAGGAATTTTTCACCGAAAGAGTGGTCGGGCATTGGAACGGGCTGCCCAGGGAGGGGGTGGAGTCCCCATCCCTGGCTGTGTTTAAGGGCCGTTTAGATGCAGTGCTGAGGGACATGGTGTAGGGGAGGACTTTGTAGAGTAGGGGAGATGGTTGGACTCGATGATCCCAAGGGTCTCTTCCAACCTATGATTCTAAGATCTTCAACAAGATAACTGTAGGGACTCAGTTGCTCTTCAGACTTCACGGGCAGTTCACTTGCACTGTTATATTTCCTACAATAATTTTTTGTAGAGAAGCTCTCCAGTGAGCAGGATTAGTTTTGTTTTGTACCTGCAAAATGATATCGTACAGACGGATCAGGTCCTGAGGCCGCGGCGTGCGCTTGCCGTCCTCTTCCGACCGCTGCTGCTGCAGCAGTGCCTTCTGCAGAGACTTCGCCATGCTCTCGTTGCGCTTGATGGCTGTTGACAGCTTGATGTAAGTCAAGTAACTAGGATATGAAAGATCAAATACCATCAGCAGGCTGTCAGAACTACTCAGACGTTACTCTTTGTTCTGAAAAAAACTCCTCCCCCCAGTCTAAGATGTTTTTTCTCCTACTGGTATCATCTGAAAGGTCAACATGAGAGTCTTAAGTAAAACATTTTCAAAGCTGCGTGAATCAGATCCTTTTCCGTACAGTCATCCTTCGAGATCTGAGAGGCCCAGAACAAAAACCCCATAAACCACAAACAAACAAAAAATAAAAATCTTGACATGAGAGCACGATTTCTTCACACTAGTACAGGTAGCAATGTTTGCCTATTACCTGTGTAAGTACTGGATGTTGGACACCTTCCCAGAATCATTTTCCAGAGAGTGTTCCCGCTGCTTCTGTGGAAAGTGGGGAAAAAATACTGCGTGATTTACTTAAAACTGGCAGCCAAGGGAAGAAAATATCAGAAACAACTCAAGGTTTGGGTAAAACAGGGCAGTTATAACAGACTTCCAGGCAAAAGAATGAAGGCTTCTACATTGCTATTCACCCTCTCCAGTTCTGAAAAGAATAAAATCCAAGGTGACAGCAACTTTTGCAGCTTTTTATTAAAGAAATCCCAGCCACTTTTACTGTTAAGCAAGATTAACAATAACAAATCAGTCCCAAAGAGAAACACTATGTGGTCAAAAGCAGAAACACTGATGCTTGCTGCTTACCTGGTCTGGTTTCAGATCTTCCCGAACAGCCTGAATGGCATCTCTACACTCACTGAGTAAAGATTCAAACAAACGTTCCTTTGTCTCCTCATTTTCTGCCTAAGAGCAAAGGGAAGTTAAGACAGGCATCTATTAGAAATTTTTGTATCCTGCATCCCATGCTGCAAGAATTGACTGAGAAGATTAAAGAAAGTTTCTCCCCAGTTATGGGTGGCTAAAACTCCAATCTGTACCCCTCTGTAATATGTTTTAGGGAACAAACTGTTGGAAATTGGGGGGAACGTGGTCAGAGCTGAGAACTGAGCAGCACCAAAGCCCTAACACACACAGGGCTGATCACCTCATCCCTGCACCAGCGTCCTTCCCAGCAACACCCTTCCCTTCCAGGATGGCACCCACATTGCTCTGGGAACAGCTGAGGTTGGACTGCACTGTGGGAAAGGCCCAGGAAGAGAAGAAGAACTGAGCATTACTGAACTGGCAAACTACCAACACAGACTGCTCTTGTTATGCTGATTTAAACTTTTCTCATGTGGTAAGAACACGTAGATGATTATCTCTTCTACACTCCCACTCTAGTAATGCTCACAGTGGCAATAATTTGCTTCTTTGAAGCATTTTTTCACAGTAACCCTGTATTTTAGTAGCAGGATTGACTGAGTGCTTTTCTGCTGTCACCACAAGTTTGGTCAAAAAAAAAGAAGCAGTTTTTGGCCTTCTGCCACAAAAACAAAATTTGAAAACAACTTTTAAAAAACAAGTTGAAGCCTGATCTCAGCCTAATGGACTGGCATATCATGTACTCAATTAAACAATGCACCCAAAACCAAACTCAACTTCCATTCAGGTGACTGAGGAGGTAACTAGATGGGGATCGCAAGATCCTTACTGATTCCCTAAGAGAACGCTGCCCAGAAACAAACCTCATCCTTAGCAATCAAAGGAGGGATGAAGGTTTATCAGCACCGTGTTACACCACTTCCATGTCATGTAACAGCAGAAAATGAACTTTGCTGCAACAAATTCACAATTGTCCAAGTGAATAAAAAGCTGTCTAAAACCATGCTCATTTGTTTCTCTTCAGCAGAGCTCTGCAACTTCTGCCTCTCCTCTTTTCAGCTTTGCAAACCCATTAAGGAATGTTATTTTTACTCCCTCACAAAACCTCAGGTATCTTGACCCAAGATGGAAGCTTTTTGTTGGGTTTTTTTTTTTTCTTCAGATTTGCTGCAAGAATTTTTAAGGTGGGACTAACTACTGAGAATAACCAGAGACGAGTCTGACAGCATTCTCAACCTCGCCCAGAGGAGCGCAGCAATTTCACTGTATGCACAAAAATGAAAACAGACATAGCTAGATCATCAGTCAAGCACAAACAGGGAAAGGGCTGGGCCATGCAGTGAAACAAAGGCTTTCCCTTCTAAGCAAAAACTCCTAAGGTTAAACCCATTCTATGTGTAAATACACCTATGTTCTGATTTGGGAGATAGCAGATCATAAAACTGAGATACAAGTGCTACAGCCAGTGACTCAAGTGCCCTGGTAGAACAGCACAAGTTCATCTTAAAGACATCCAGGGAACTGAACCCACTTCTGAAAGTCTAGGAGCGCTCACTTCTAATTTTTCCTTTGTTCTAAAACATGGTGTATCATCTCTGAAAGTTATTACCAGATAGAGAAACACTTTTGTCACTCTTCCCTTTAGCCTTCTCACTTCTACCTGGTTAGAGTCAACGGGCCCTTGAAGTCACGTATTCAAGCCTACAAAAGGGCTGACATCAGTAATTTTAAGCTTGGATTCGTGTTTCAATTTGGCTTATTTGCTCTGCTTAGTTTATTTGTTCTGTTTCTCCCCTTACCAGTAAGACACTGAAGGCACAATATAACTGTGGTTAGAATCTCTGTTTTTACACAAAACACACATTTGTGTTTGCCTCTAATCCAGCACTACTCATGCTAGGGTTTCAACTTAGGGAAGTTGAGCAGAAAGGTGCTAAAGATGCCAGGAACCACAACGCATTTAGCTGAAGCCGGACTGCCCATCACAGATGACACAGCAACTGCAGAATTGCTTTAAAAGGCCAAGTTTTAGTCCTCTGGAAATGTAAATACAGCTGCTGCACGCTCAGCTCTCACTAGGACTAGCTGTGATCACCAGGACAAAACTCCTCTGTTTAGTCAAGAGCTTCCAAGGAACACAGAGTGAGATGAAAACAACTTCAGATCACTGTTCTGCCACAGCTTTATGGGGGGCGACCAAACCAGAAAGGTCCTACTGGACCTGCTAGCCTGGCAGGATGAAAATTAAATGAGAGAACACTGAACTCTAAGATGCACTTCCACCTGCTGGCCATGCTCATGCACTGCCTGCAAAAAAGTATATTTGGCAACATACAATTCATAAGATTCTGACAAGAATGGTTAATGTTAACGTTTCCTACCCAGCCATATCCTGTTTATCCTACTGGCAGTATCTCCCTACTACTATCTCCTGCTCCTGCTGCTTGCCTTATACCTTTGCAAGGTTCTAATTTTGTCATTTAAATTGCTTTTTATACTCATTCTTCTCCTGGTGATACATGTTTTTTGATGATGCAAAAAGCACATCCTTAGTGGCAAAAACTGTCAATAAAGATCCTTCCCCTGCCTTTTTAAACAGCAAGAGTGCTGCGTGCAGCCACTAGGAAGCAGAATACAACACCTGGGCACCATTTCCAAGAAAAAACTCCATGTGGAAAACTTGGCTGCGATACTAAAGACATGCAGAGCGTGTGCCACTGCAAGTGTTTCAGAACTGTTACATTTGAAATTGATTTACATCCTGACATTCAGTAATCCTTTACCGCTTTTGAGGATTTGCATAAGTCAAGAAGAAAGTAATATAAAAATCGCAGCACCTGCTTCACCTAGAAAATTGGTTTTTGTTGCTGAAAAAAAAAAAAAATGTGATCAATGCATATCTTTTTCTTTTCGATGCTCTGAAGTCGGATCATTTGAGCAAGATACTTAAAGAAATGAGAACGGTAATTCCAAACCAAATAATATAAAAATCATAGCACCTGCTTCACCTAGAAAATTGATTTTTGTTGCTGACAAAAAAAATAAACGTGATCGATGCATATCTTTCTCTTTTCGTTGCTCTGAAGTCGGATCATTTGAGCAAGATACTTAAAAGAAATGAGAACGGTAATTCCAAACCAATTACTCTTAAAATTGTAACCTTCCCTTCCAAGTGACTTACAAATAATAATGGTCATCACCCTGCCCCGAGAGGTAGCACTTCTGGGCAGAACAAAGTGTTCAAAAGAGCAGTAATAGTCAGAGCAGATCTGCCAAACTACCACTTAGGAGACTGTGGGAACTATCCCCAACTGACACTTAGCTTTGCATTATGGTCAATATTCCTACTTTTACTTTTGGCCTTCCAACCCCAAGTTTGAGAAAAAGCATTATTCAAAAGCTTTTAGTCTGGGTATCACGTATTATCCTGCACTTTGAAGGAAAGGGAGCAGTTAGAACATCAGCACTGGAGATGGCTTCTGGGTTACCTGAGCAATCGCTGCTTCGTTGTCAGCCAGCCCCAGCAAGAAGATCCTCACTTTGTCTATCTTCACCGGAACGGTTCTTCCTCTCCACTCCACCTCGCTCATCGTGGCCGCCTGCTTTGCTCGAGTCTGGGTAATCAGTGCCTGCAGAGAACAGACTGAATTATGAGCTTAAATTTTCCAAAGCTCGATATCCAAACCCAAACCTTTCAAATTCACATTAGACTTGGCTATTTTCTTAGGAGCCTGCATTTTCCAAAGCTCGGTGTGCAAAACCAAAACTTTCAAATTCACATTAGACTTGGCTATTTTCAAACCAAAGGGCTTTTTAGGGAAGTGTGGTTTCCCAGAGCCCAGGCTTGCTTATTCTCTTCTAATATGGTTAAGATTTTGAATGCTATGCTCAACAGAGTGATAATGAATGTTTCAAGGTGAAGCATTCAAGTAAGTTACCTCCAGTTTTTCTGCAAGAAGACCTTCAGTGCCACCAGACCTCAGCCTCATCTGCATCAACTCATTCATGGCAGACTGGTCACCTGAGAGAATTAACAAATCAAGGTCAAATTGCCATCCCAGCTCACAAGTTATTGTAATATATAGAAAAGCCAATCAACAGATTTTATACTGGCAATTTATGGACAAAGAGGATAAATATGCAATTTCATTTGATGTCATAAGCAAACTAATGCAAACTGGTATTTTGCCTTTTTACACAAAACCACATGCACTGTTGTAAAATAAGTATATTTCTCCATTGCTAAACTGCCCCAGAACATGTGCAGAATTTGCCCAAAAAATACTATGGACTCATTCCAGTGTCACTGAGAACAGTATTTAACCACCAAGTCAGTATTCCTTTCCTGTGAACAAGCCTTGCTCTTTGTTGGAGACAAGGTACCCCTCCTTCCTTACCAATATTATAGGCACAGTAGCGAATGTTGGGCGAGATCTCTTCCACACGCTGGTTATACAGTACAGCTTGTTCTTCTGTGAAAGCATTGGCCAGTTTTTCATATATGGTCCTACAGTAAAGAATATATATTAACACTGCAGTACGTGCTGGTTTGTGATACGCTGTCTTAAGGGAAGAGTTTGCCTCTCTACTCTGGAGGATGCTATTTCTTCAGTAGTACCTCCCAGTTAAGCGCACACTTAACTAAACAACCCACAGAGTTTTGAACGTAGAGAATATAAACTTACTAGACTGATCCAATGCTATTTACTAAATGAAGCTGGGGAAGTGGGGAAACTCACTTGCATTTGTTGAAAGCCTCCATTGCTGCCTTCCACTCCTGGTGTTCGAAGCGAAGCATCCCTGTGAGGTACGCCATGTACGCCTGCGGGCAACGGAACGGCAAGTTAATTTCCCCAAGCCCACCAGCCAGTTTGTACAAACTTTGGAACAAAGGCTGTTGTTGTAATTCCTGCAGTAACTAAGCCTTGACCTTTTCATTTGGTCTTCCCACAGTAACATGAGTATTCCTGAGTAACATGCTCTAGCTCTAGGCAATCCTGCTTCAGCAGGGGAGTTGGACTAGATGATCTCTATGGTCCCTTCCAACTCTAAAATTCAGTGAAATTCAGTGAAAGACAACTGATTTGAATTATAGGTTACCAGCTACCTACCTCTTTTTCATTTTAACTAACACTGCTACATTTTGAATCAGACGAAAGCAAAGATGTTTCTTGCTCGTCATGAAACCAAGGTGACCCACTGAGGTCACAAAACCTTTTTTTCCCCCCCCCAGCAATAAGCTACAAAATGGCAGTTTTAATTAACTGAGTACCACTGCAGCCCCTTGTTCAAAGAGGCTGGTGCCACCACAGAACTGCTTTTTCTGCGTTCCAGGAACTGCACCCACAGGTTTGTCTTCTAGATGGCTATTTTAGGACATTATAAAAATAGGTAACTCAACAGATAAGCATAGATTCTTAGGCTGTGTTGCACCATCTTAGTCTCCCCACAATTCTTTTTACTTTTATTAACATACTGCCCTTTAAAGCAAGGACAATCACTTGATACACCTATAAAACTTCCACATGCCAGGTCCTTGCCTTGGCTGGTGCCACCAGTTATTTCTGCAATTCCAGCAGTCGCATTAACAGTGAGTCCAAGTCATTCAATGGGAGACATCATCCAATTTGAGAATTGCTCCGTTTTGATTATCTACTGCTGGATGAGATTAATCCTTATGAGGAGAGGCTGAGGGAGCTGGGGTTATTCAGCCTGGAGAAGAGGAGGCTGAGGAGAGACCTTATTGCTCTCTACAACTCCCTGAAAGGAGGGTGTAGAGAGATGGGGGTCGGTCTCTTTTCTCAAGTCACAGGCGACAGGACGAGAGGAAATGGCCTCAAGTTACACCAGGGGAGGTTCAGGCTGGATATTAGGAAAAAATTTTTCACTGAAAGGGTTATCAGCCATTGGAATGGGCTGCCCAGGGAGGTGGTTGAGGCCCCATCCCTGGAGGTGTTCAAAAGCCGGGTTGATGTAGTGCTGGGAGGTATGGTTTAGTGATGATGCTCCTTGTTTGTTGTGTGGGTGTCTATTTTTGTCAAAATTACGTTGACGGTTGGACAAGATGATCTTTAAGGTCCCTTCCAACCTAGAGGATTCTGTGATTCTGTAATCTCTTCACCCAAAATGCAAAGGTTTCCTGTCCAGCTTTTGCTGTAAGACAGGAACAAAGAATTGGTGTTTACCTGAGCTTCCAGCTTTGTTTTAGCATCCACTCTGTTACTCTCACACAGCCGCTCCAGCTCCTCAGCGTGTTTCACGGCTTTGCGCAGGCGCGACAGCAAGTGGAATCGTTTGCGAGGCTCCGTGTTTGCTTCCTGCTTCAGCTGCATGGCGTAACTCCAGGCTCGCTCTGCATCCATCAGAATCAACAGCAAATACCTACGGGGCAAAGGAAGATTGATGAAAAAATAATGACATTCCAACAAGTATTACCACGTCACCACTAGTTCTCTTCCATGCGAGCTGTAAAGTTTTGTAACAAAAGTTTAGCTTGGTTTCTTAACATTAGCTTTTCTTTCTTAACATTCTAAGCACACAAAGGCATATTATTCCTAACTCTTCTCTACTGTACTTCTCACTACAGAAATGTGATCACCCAACTGAGGCAGAGAATTTGGTACCATTCTGGAGCACTACACACATTGCAGAGACAAACGGATTTATGATTTTAGGTCATTCTTTAAAACTGGTTCAATATGGGTAAAAGTGTCTGTTTTCCCACCAGCTAATGCTAGAATAATTAATGCTAGAATGCATCTGGCTCCTTAACAAGCCAGGTGAAGACAGTATCATGTTTTCTTTTCCCCACAAGAAAAGATGCGACAGCAGACATTTCAAGTGTTTCTAAAAGATGGGAAACAAGTCCAAGATCCTGGCTGTTCTCCACATATTCTATCAGACCAGCATCCTGCCACAACAGCAAATACCTACGGGGCAAAGGAAGATTGATGAAAAAATAATGACATTCCAACAAGTATTACCACGTCACCACTAGTTCTCTTCCATGCGAGCTGTAAAGTTTTGTAACAAAAGTTTAGCTTGGTTTCTTAACATTAGCTTTTCTTTCTTAACATTCTAAGCACACAAAGGCATATTACTCCTAACTCTTTTCTACTGCACTTCTCACTACAGAAATGTGATCACCTGAGGCAGAGAATTTGGTACCATTCTGGAGCACTACACACATTGCAAAGACAAACGGATTTATGATTTTAGGTCATTCTTTAAAACTGGTTCAATATGGGTAAAAGTGTCTGTTTTCCCACCAGCTAATGCTAGAATAATTAATGCTAGAATGCATCTGGCTCCTTAACAAGCCAGGTGAAGACAGTATCATGTTTTCTTTTCCCCACAAGAAAAGATGCGACAGCAGACATTTCAAGTGTTTCTAAAAGATGGGAAACAAGTCCAAGATCCTGGCTGTTCTCCACATATTCTATCAGACCAGCATCCTGCCCAATTCTGAAGCACTACACACATTGCAGAGACAAACGGATTTATGATTTTAGGTCATTCTTTAAAACTGGTTCAATATGGGTAAAAGTGTCTGTTTTCCCACCAGCTAATGCTAGAATAATTAATGCTAGAATGCATCTGGCTCCTTAACAAGCCAGGTGAAGACAGTATCATGTTTTCTTTTCCCCACAAGAAAAGATGCGACAGCAGACATTTCAAGTGTTTCTAAAAGATGGGAAACAAGTCCAAGATCCTGGCTGTTCTCCACATATTCTATCAGACCAGCATCCTGCCCAATTCTGAAAAACTAAAACTGGCAATTCAGTATTTCTATTCAAAGGGAAAGGATCATGTCTCCAACCACAACCTTGCTGGCTACACCATTTATGTTATCAGCATTCACATGCTGGGATGCAACTAATCTGAATAAGGATTTCCTCCTTAATATCAAAGTCATTTACTGATTTCATTATGAAAAGAAGCCATTTTAGCAACTCTGAGGTGAGAGAA
This sequence comes from Calidris pugnax, assembly GCF_001431845.1. Taxonomy (NCBI): domain Eukaryota; kingdom Metazoa; phylum Chordata; class Aves; order Charadriiformes; family Scolopacidae; genus Calidris; species Calidris pugnax. Next base: position 5,666,797 of record NW_015090778.1, read on the forward strand.
GGAACTGGCTGTTGCCGCTCCTTCTTCTCCCACTTGTCCACATGATGAAGCAGGATCTGAGCAGCACCTCTTCCCCCTGCACTGCAGCCTCAACCTTCATCTTTTATTAGTATCAACAACACACGTACATCTCTGAAAAAAACCATTTCTGAATATATTGTACAGAACAGCTTTCCACCATGTCCACATGAAAATAAATTACTGAAATGAAAGAAATTATTCACTAATACACTGAATGCTCAATTCCATCCAGTACCTGTTGTCTGAGAGAATCTCTTCAGTTACTTTCTTCCCCGTGAACTTGTGCCTGTTTCCCATCTTGAAGTTGAGTGTTTTTCGGAGCCGCCTCAGCCTGCGGGAGCAATAACCCCTAAGGAAAAGACAACCACAGTCAGAACAACTTTCTTTGCTGTGCTCTCACACCAGAAAAAAAAAAGAAGAAGAAAAAACAAAAGGACTAAAGGCTGTGACAGGCAACATTTTAACTAAGAATTCCATGTATGACATACGGTAAGAGCTAGTTCAGAAACTAGCTGTAAACCAGTAGTTAACAGAATAAAAGAAAGGTAAGAAGACATGTACTAATTCCTGATCATGGAAAATCAGAATGATGTTCTCTTTACTGTCTAATTGCTTTATGTATCTTTATTGATCACTGAATTCTGGAAGAGTATAGTGATTATCAGTGAGGTGTTAACAAACAAGCTCTCAAAGTGCAACAGAGAAACAAGAGTCTGTCTGTATCCTCTGAAACGGAACAGCCACAGCACACTATATCTAACGAATAAAAAATATGTGTACATTGCTTCACTTGGAGCAATTTGTCAATGGATATTTAGTTAGCAGACCATTTTTGTTGCCTGCTACAACGGGTTTACATTTTAAATGAAGTAAGCCAAGCCCCAGTAGTAACTCAGGAGATCCACACAGCTTACTAACCTGTACCTCTGGAAGTCTCCATGTCGCAAACCGTGCTGCTGCTGAGACTCCTTCACAATCTGAAGGACTGCATTAGTGTTAAGGCAGATCGACAGTACAGTCTGTTATCAGTTTTTTATTCTACCCCAAAATAATGGAACTCTAAAGGTTGCAGTAAGCAAACGTGCTTAGAACAGAGGGCACCCAAAAACCTCCTAAAGATGCACGACTGAGAGAACTGATGGCCCTAAAAGACCTCATGACTCCACTGCTTCCCTTCAGAGCTTTACGACTGTCACCAAGGCCAGGACTAAGATGTACCACAAGCACCTCCTCTTACAGACAATCACAAGTGCTCATTTCAGGATAATAAGCTATGCCAACAGACACATCTAGGCTAATCTGACTGACTGCCTTAGCTACGCTATATCCATCCCTCCCCAGTCACACTTGTGACAGTTTTGTTGGCAAAAATTAATTGGAGAGAAGCCTTCCTGCTCTTAAACTTCCCATCTCTCAGGAAAAGGACAGAAGTACCACAGAGCAGAATCACTGCTATCTTTCTGGCACAGCTCCCACAAACAAACTGGTTTCTGGATACAGAGAACCTCATAAAAAGAGCTTTTGGGAAGAATTCAGGGGGCTTATTTTCTACTCAATTTCTTCTACTCTAAACTTACTGTATATTACTGTAGCAAATACTCCATGACAATGTACTGGCCTCTGAATTTAGATAGCATCGCTCCATGATTTCATATTTGCATCCTGTGTATTCTGTCCATCCTGTGCTGACTTTATTCACTTAAGTTATGCTACCAAATAAAATCATACCATATTCTGGTAAATTTGCCAATGTCATTCATTCAGTTTACAAGGCAGACTATTTTGTGAAATAAAATCTCCGTCATAAACAAGAAATCTCTGTGCTATATGTGTTTACATCCCAGAACTTCCCTTGAAAGCTTTACCAAGATGCCTTAAAAACGTAGAAACAAAGACAGATTATACAATGACCCCATCAAAAGAAACACTATTACTATGGCCAGAGAAAAAGAAACCACCACACTCTTACAATCTAAAATGGCAGACCTCTATCAGAGTGTTTTCTTGTAATTACACCTTTAAAAAAGTCTCTTCAGTTTAAGTATTAAAATCAATAGTTACTACACTGAATTAGTTTGCATCTGTGGAACAAACAAGTCAAACTGTAATGCCTCAACACAGTTCAGGGCACTCCTCATCCTCACTGTCTACCTAAGACTTTTTTCAGACTGTCTCTCAGCCTGAGCAGTTACTCATTGAATTCAAATCCTCCATTTTATTGACCTTTTCCCTGACTTTGGTATTCCTAATGTTACTGGGGTGACTACTGTGTCACCATCTTACTCTACAACTTTACAACACCTGCCATATGCTAAATGTAAACCTGCAACCTGATTTCAGTTGGGTTTTCCTCTCACCCAGAAGATAAAACTCGGCGCTCTCACAGCTGTGCAGCTGGACTGGTTTCACATGGAAGTTTCACACACAAAAATGCCATGACCTTTACATGCCACATCAGATTTCAGAAGTGCTAAATCTAGAAGAGCCAGTCTGCCATCTCTGCATACCTGTTAGATTTATTTTATCCACTATTGCCCGCTTCAAGCATTAATATTACCGCCAGATTACTGACAGCCTGCTCTTATCTACTGCAGGCAGCCTAGCGCAGAGTTCTGCTTTGAAGGCTGAGAACAGCCGTCACACGGTTTGGAAGGAGAAACTAGAATGGTAAAGAACAAAACCACGATTCAAAGATGCAAAGCTGGTGCCCCGATTTCATCCCAATGAAACCCTCGCCGCCAGGGATGGTGCAAATGCCTCCGAGTTAGCCCAGGCTGTCACACTGACACTCTCTCAGGCCAGCATCACCCGAGGCCCTGACCCCAGGGTGCACAACCTGCTCTCAGATCACCTTCGCCCAGGTCCCCAACCCCAGGGCTCACAACCTGCTCTCAGGCCAGCATAGTCCGGGACCCCCAGGGCTCTAAACCCAGGGCTCACAGTCCAGCTACCGCCTGCGGATGGGTCAGCGCGGCCTGGATGGGCCCGCCGCCCTCAGCGCCGCCTCCGCACAAGGACAGGGGAGCTTCCACCGTCCCTCTCCCACGAGGAAGCGGAGGCGGCCGTGCCCGCCCGCCCGGGGCCTGCCAGCCCCCGCGCTCCCCACAGCGGCCGCCACGTCCCCCTGCCGCCCACGGGGCCGGGCCTGCCACGTCCCGTCCCCCCCCCGCCGCCACCGCCGCGGCGCAGGATGCTCTCCAGGCCCAAGCTGTCGCCGAGGCCGCCAGGCTGCGGTCCCGCCGGTCTCTCGTTCTCCTTGTTCTCCTCCGCTCCTCCTCCGCCTCCTCCTGCTGCTGCTGCTGCTCCTCCACGGCCGCCACCTGAGCCCTGCCGCTCCGCCGCCATCTTGCGCCCGGGCCGCCGCGTTGCATCATGGGCCGGGGGAGGAGAAGCGCGCGCCAAGGCCGGGGCGAGCGCCGCCGCCGCCGCGGGGGCAGACGCAAAAATTAATTGGAGAGAAGCTTTCCTGCTCTTAAACTTCCCATCTCTCAGGGAAAGGGCAGAAGTACCACAGAGCAGAATCACTGCTATCTTTCTGGCACAGCTCCCACAAAAAACTGGTTTCTGGATACAGAGAACCTCATAAAAAGAGCTTTTGGGAAGAATTCAGGGGGCTTATTTTCTACTCTAATCTTACTGTATATTACTGTAGCAAGTACTCCATGACAATGGCCTCTGAATTAAGACAGCATCGCTCCATGACTTCATATTTGCATCCTGTGCATTCTTGTCCATCCTGTGCTTACTTTATTCACTTAATGCTACCAAATAAAATCATACCATATTCTGGTAAATTTGCCAATGTCATTCATTCAGTTTACAAGGCAGACTATTTTGTGAAATAAAATCTCCGTCATAAACAAGAAATCTCTGTGCTATATGTGTTTACATCCCAGAACTTCCCTTGAAAGCTTTACCAAGATGCCTTAAAAACGTAGAAACAAAGACAGATTATACAATGACCCCATCAAAAGAAACACTATTACTATGGCCAGAGAAAAAGAAACCACCACACTCTTACAATCTAAAATGGCAGACCTCTATCAGAGTGTTTTCTTGTAATTACACCTTTAAAAAAGTCTCTTCAGTTTAAGTATTAAAATCAATAGTTACTACACTGAATTAGTTTGCATCTGTGGAACAAACAAGTCAAACTGTAATGCCTCAACACAGTTCAGGGCACTCCTCATCCTCACTGTCTACCTAAGACTTTTTTCAGACTGTCTCTCAGCCTGAGCAGTTACTCATTGAATTCAAATCCTCCATTTTATTGACCTTTTCCCTGACTTTGGTATTCCTAATGTTACTGGGGTGACTACTGTGTCACCATCTTACTCTACAACTTTACAACACCTGCCATATGCTAAATGTAAACCTGCAACCTGATTTCAGTTGGGTTTTCCTCTCACCCAGAAGATAAAACTCGGCGCTCTCACAGCTGTGCAGCTGGACTGGTTTCACATGGAAGTTTCACACACAAAAATGCCATGACCTTTACATGCCACATCAGATTTCAGAAGTGCTAAATCTAGAAGAGCCAGTCTGCCATCTCTGCATACCTGTTAGATTTATTTTATCCACTATTGCCCGCTTCAAGCATTAATATTACCGCCAGATTACTGACAGCCTGCTCTTATCTACTGCAGGCAGCCTAGCGCAGAGTTCTGCTTTGAAGGCTGAGAACAGCCGTCACACGGTTTGGAAGGAGAAACTAGAATGGTAAAGAACAAAACCACGATTCAAAGATGCAAAGCTGGTGCCCCGATTTCATCCCAATGAAACCCTCGCCGCCAGGGATGGTGCAAATGCCTCCGAGTTAGCCCAGGCTGTCACACTGACACTCTCTCAGGCCAGCATCACCCGAGGCCCTGACCCCAGGGTGCACAACCTGCTCTCAGATCACCTTCGCCCAGGTCCCCAACCCCAGGGCTCACAACCTGCTCTCAGGCCAGCATAGTCCGGGACCCCCAGGGCTCTAAACCCAGGGCTCACAGTCCAGCTACCGCCTGCGGATGGGTCAGCGCGGCCTGGATGGGCCCGCCGCCCTCAGCGCCGCCTCCGCACAAGGACAGGGGAGCTTCCACCGTCCCTCTCCCACGAGGAAGCGGAGGCGGCCGTGCCCGCCCGCCCGGGGCCTGCCAGCCCCCGCGCTCCCCACAGCGGCCGCCACGTCCCCCTGCCGCCCACGGGGCCGGGCCTGCCACGTCCCGTCCCCCCCCCGCCGCCACCGCCGCGGCGCAGGATGCTCTCCAGGCCCAAGCTGTCGCCGAGGCCGCCAGGCTGCGGTCCCGCCGGTCTCTCGTTCTCCTTGTTCTCCTCCGCTCCTCCTCCGCCTCCTCCTGCTGCTGCTGCTGCTCCTCCACGGCCGCCACCTGAGCCCTGCCGCTCCGCCGCCATCTTGCGCCCGGGCCGCCGCGTTGCATCATGGGCCGGGGGAGGAGAAGCGCGCGCCAAGGCCGGGGCGAGCGCCGCCGCCGCCGCGGGGGCAGACGGGATAGGGGAGGACCCGGGCGGGGGATGGCGGGGGAGGCCGAGGGGGACCTCAGGAGCGGCGACCCGGGGATGGGAGCCCTCAGCCGGGACGGGGGGCTCACTCGCGGTTTGGGTACACTCCACCTCCCCATGGCGATGGATCGGACCCTCCTATCCCCCCCTCCATCCAACCTGGGCAGCCCCGGGGGAGCCTCTCCGTCCCTCAGCACCTCCCGGTCCC
>NW_015090778.1:5677808-5686371 GCF_001431845.1 Calidris pugnax
GTTGACGGTTGGACAAGATGATCTTTAAGGTCCCTTCCAACCTAGAAGATTCTGTGATTCTGTAATCTCTTCACCCAAAATGCAAAGGTTTCCTGTCCAGCTTTTGCTGTGAGACAGGAACAAAGAATTGGTGTTTACCTGAGCTTCCAGCTTTGTTTTAGCATCCACTCTGTTACTCTCACACAGCCGCTCCAGCTCCTCAGCGTGTTTCACGGCTTTGCGCAGGCGCGACAGCAAGTGGAATCGTTTGCGAGGCTCCGTGTTTGCTTCCTGCTTCAGCTGCATGGCGTAACTCCAGGCTCGCTCTGCATCCATCAGAATCAACAGCAAATACCTACGGGGCAAAGGAAGATTGATGAAAAAATAATGACATTCCAACAAGTATTACCACGTCACCACTAGTTCTCTTCCATGCGAGCTGTAAAGTTTTGTAACAAAAGTTTAGCTTGGTTTCTTAACATTAGCTTTTCTTTCTTAACATTCTAAGCACACAAAGGCATATTATTCCTAACTCTTCTCTACTGTACTTCTCACTACAGAAATGTGATCACCCAACTGAGGCAGAGAATTTGGTACCATTCTGGAGCACTACACACATTGCAGAGACAAACGGATTTATGATTTTAGGTCATTCTTTAAAACTGGTTCAATATGGGTAAAAGTGTCTGTTTTCCCACCAGCTAATGCTAGAATAATTAATGCTAGAATGCATCTGGCTCCTTAACAAGCCAGGTGAAGACAGTATCATGTTTTCTTTTCCCCACAAGAAAAGATGCGACAGCAGACATTTCAAGTGTTTCTAAAAGATGGGAAACAAGTCCAAGATCCTGGCTGTTCTCCACATATTCTATCAGACCAGCATCCTGCCAAATTCTGAAAAACTAAAACTGGCAATTCAGTATTTCTATTCAAAGGGAAAGGATCATGTCTCCAACCACAACCTTGCTGGCTACACCATTTATGTTATCAGCATTCACATGCTGGGATGCAACTAATCTGAATAAGGATTTCCTCCTTAATATCAAAGTCATTTACTGATTTCATTATGAAAAGAAGCCATTTTAGCAACTCTGAGGTGAGAGAAGGAACTGGCTGTTGCCGCTCCTTCTTCTCCCACTTGTCCACATGATGAAGCAGGATCTGAGCAGCACCTCTTCCCCCTGCACTGCAGCCTCAACCTTCATCTTTTATTAGTATCAACAACACACGTACATCTCTGAAAAAAACCATTTCTGAATATACTGTACAGACCAGCTTTCCACCACGTGGAAAATAAATTACTGAAATGAAAGAAATTATTCACTAATACACTGAATGCTCAATTCCATCCAGTACCTGTTGTCTGAGAGAATCTCTTCAGTTACTTTCTTCCCCGTGAACTTGTGCCTGTTTCCCATCTTGAAGTTGAGTGTTTTTCGGAGCCGCCTCAGCCTGCGGGAGCAATAACCCCTAAGGAAAAGACAACCACAGTCAGAACAACTTTCTTTGCTGTGCTCTCACACCAGAAAAAAAAAAAAAAAAAAGGAAAAAAAAAAAGGACTAAAGGCTGTGACAGGCAACATTTTAACTAAGAATTCCATGTATGACATACGGTAAGAGCTAGTTCAGAAACTAGCTGTAAACCAGTAGTTAACAGAATAAAAGAAAGGTAAGAAGACATGTACTAATTCCTGATCATGGAAAATCAGAATGATGTTCTCTTTACTGTCTAATTGCTTTATGTATCTTTATTGATCACTGAATTCTGGAAGAGTATAGTGATTATCAGTGAGGTGTTAACAAACAAGCTCTCAAAGTGCAACAGAGAAACAAGAGTCTGTCTGTATCCTCTGAAACGGAACAGCCACAGCACACTATATCTAACGAATAAAAAATATGTGTACATTGCTTCACTTGGAGCAATTTGTCAATGGATATTTAGTTAGCAGACCATTTTTGTTGCCTGCTACAATGGGTTTACATTTTAAATAAAGTAAGCCAAGCCCCAGTAGTAACTCAGGAGATCCACACAGCTTACTAACCTGTACCTCTGGAAGTCTCCATGTCGCAAACCGTGCTGCTGCTGAGACTCCTTCACAATCTGAAGGACTGCATTAGTGTTAAGGCAGATCGACAGTACAGTCTGTTATCAGTTTTTTATTCTACCCCAAAATAATGGAACTCTAAAGGTTGCAGTAAGCAAACGTGCTTAGAACAGAGGGCACCCAAAAACCTCCTAAAGATGCACGACTGAGAGAACTGATGGCCCTAAAAGACCTCATGACTCCACTGCTTCCCTTCAGAGCTTTACGACTGTCACCAAGGCCAGGACTAAGATGTACCACAAGCACCTCCTCTTACAGACAATCACAAGTGCTCATTTCAGGATAATAAGCTATGCCAACAGACACATCTAGGCTAATCTGACTGACTGCCCAAGCTACGCTACATCCCGCCCCCCCCAGTCACACTTGTGACAGTTTTGTTGGCAAAAATTAATTGGAGAGAAGCTTTCCTGCTCTTAAACTTCCCATCTCTCAGGGAAAGGGCAGAAGTACCACAGAGCAGAATCACTGCTATCTTTCTGGCACAGCTCCCACAAAAAACTGGTTTCTGGATACAGAGAACCTCATAAAAAGAGCTTTTGGGAAGAATTCAGGGGGCTTATTTTCTACTCTAATCTTACTGTATATTACTGTAGCAAGTACTCCATGACAATGGCCTCTGAATTAAGACAGCATCGCTCCATGACTTCATATTTGCATCCTGTGCATTCTTGTCCATCCTGTGCTTACTTTATTCACTTAATGCTACCAAATAAAATCATACCATATTCTGGTAAATTTGCCAATGTCATTCATTCAGTTTACAAGGCAGACTATTTTGCAAAATAAAATCTCCATCATAAACAAGAAGTCTCTGTGCTGTATGTATTTATATCCCAAAACTTCCCTTGAAAGCTTTACCAAGATGCCTTAAAAACATAGAAACAAAGCCAGATTATACAATGACCCCATCAAAAGAAACACTATTACTATGGCCAGAGAAAAAGAAACCAACACACTCATACAGTCTAAAATGGCAGACCTCTATCAAAGTGTTTTCTTGTAATTATTCAGACTGTCTCTCAGCCTGAGCAGTTACTCATTGAATTCAAATCCTCCATTTTATTGACCTTTTCCCTGACTTTGGTATTCCTAATGTTACTGGGGTGACTACTGTGTCACCATCTTACTCTACAACTTTACAACACCTGCCATATGCTAAATGTAAACCTGCAACCTGATTTCAGTTGGGTTTTCCTCTCACCCAGAAGATAAAACTCGGCGCTCTCACAGCTGTGCAGCTGGACTGGTTTCACATGGAAGTTTCACACACAAAAATGCCATGACCTTTACATGCCACATCAGATTTCAGAAGTGCTAAATCTAGAAGAGCCAGTCTGCCATCTCTGCATACCTGTTAGATTTATTTTATCCGCTATTGCCCGCTTCAAGCATTAATATTACTGCCAGATTACTGACAGCCTGCTCTTATCTACTGCACGCAGCCTAGCGCAGAGTTCTACTTTGAAGGCTGACAGCCATCACACGGTTTGGAAGGAGAAACTACAAAGGTAAAGAACAAAACCACGATTCAAAAATGCAAAGCTGGCGCCCCAATTTCATCCCAATGAAACCCTCGCCGCCAGGGATGGTGCAAATGCCTCCGAGTTAGCCCAGGCTGTCACACTGACACTCTCTCAGGCCAGCATCACCCGAGGCCCTGACCCCAGGGTGCACAACCTGCTCTCAGATCACCTTCGCCCAGGTCCCCAACCCCAGGGCTCACAACCTGCTCTCAGGCCAGCATAGTCCGGGACCCCCAGGGCTCTAAACCCAGGGCTCACAGTCCAGCTACCGCCTGCGGATGGGTCAGCGCGGCCTGGATGGGCCCGCCGCCCTCAGCGCCGCCTCCGCACAAGGACAGGGGAGCTTCCACCGTCCCTCTCCCACGAGGAAGCGGAGGCGGCCGTGCCCGCCCGCCCGGGGCCTGCCAGCCCCCGCGCTCCCCACAGCGGCCGCCACGTCCCCCTGCCGCCCACGGGGCCGGGCCTGCCACGTCCCGTCCCCCCCCCGCCGCCACCGCCGCGGCGCAGGATGCTCTCCAGGCCCAAGCTGTCGCCGAGGCCGCCAGGCTGCGGTCCCGCCGGTCTCTCGTTCTCCTTGTTCTCCTCCGCTCCTCCTCCGCCTCCTCCTGCTGCTGCTGCTGCTCCTCCACGGCCGCCACCTGAGCCCTGCCGCTCCGCCGCCATCTTGCGCCCGGGCCGCCGCGTTGCATCATGGGCCGGGGGAGGAGAAGCGCGCGCCAAGGCCGGGGCGAGCGCCGCCGCCGCCGCGGGGGCAGATGGGATAGGGGAGGACCCGGGCAGGGGATGGCGGGGGAGGCCGAGGGGGACCTCAGGAGCGGCGACCCGGGGATGGGAGCCCTCAGCCGGGACGGGGGGCTCACTCGCGGTTTGGGTACACTCCACCTCCCCATGGCGATGGATCGGACCCTCCTATCCCCCCCTCCATCCAACCTGGGCAGCCCCGGGGGAGCCTCTCCGTCCCTCAGCACCTCCCCGTCCCGCCATGGCGGGGGCTGGTGTGGGCAGCCCTTTAGCAGAGCGGGTTTAAACTCCCCCCGGCCAAGCACCGGCCAAACTCTCCCCCCTCCAGCACCTGTAGGGCGGCAGGGAGTAGCTATTTAAAGTATAAACCCCAAGGGAAACTTTTAAGACCAGGTCCTGGTCTTAATAAATCTTAAAATCATAAAATGGGCCCAGCCAGGAGGGACTCCCAAAGGCCATCTGGTCCGACCCCTCTGCAGTCAGCAGGGACACCCCCAACTAGACCAGGTTGCCCAGGGCCCCGTGGAGCCTCTCCTTGAATATCTCCAGGGAAGGGGCCTCAACCACCTCCCTGGGCAACCCGTTCCAGTGCTTCACCACCCTCACAGTAAAGAACTTGCTCTTAATCACCAATCTAAATCTGCTCCCCTCCAGTTTAAAGCCATTGCCCCTCGTCCTGTCACCACAGGCCTTTGTAAACAGGTTCTCCCCAGCCTTCCTGTAGGCCCCTTCAGGTACTGGAAAGCGCTATTAGGTCTCCCCGGAGCCTCCTCTTCTTCACGCTGAACAACCCCAGCTCCCTCAGCCTGTCCTCATAGCAGAGGTGCTCCAACCCCCTGAGCATTTTCGTGGCCCTCCTCTGGACCCGCTCCATCGCATCCATGTCCTTCCTATTGAGGGCTCCAGACCTGCGCGCAGTATTCCAGGTGTGGTCTCAGAATCACCTCTCCAGATCTGGATACCCAAGGCAGATTTTATACAGTGTATAAATGGTTAAACTGTAGAAAATCTTCTTTTAGAGAAGAAACGTAGCCATTTTAGCAAGCATCCCAAATGGTTTCAAGGACTTAGTAAGATAAGAAAGGATGTCTGTGGCCCTGAGAACATGGTGACCTAAGACAGGAATGCAATAAATATGGACATTGTCTGACAAACAGATGGTAGCAGGGAGATCATTAGTTTTAATGAGCAATTAAGCAGTTAGAATATTTTGCTAACATGAAAATTGAGCCAAAGGACAGGTGAAGAAGATGAAGATTGAGGAAGAAACGACCCTCACTCAAAATGAGGACCACCAGAAGGCACAACTACACATGCCCAAAAGATTATTATAATATGTAAATGAATTATCAGAAATGTAATAAATATGCTAATGCTTTCTTGGAATTACATTGAATAAGTATACCTGTTGTGTATAAATTTAATTTGACAACAGCATTCGGTGTGCACAATAGGAGGAGCGATCCCCTGTGCACCTGGTACCGCAATAAAGAACGGCTGCTTTCTAAACTTCAAATTGAGTCTTAGGAATCTTTATCTGCCATTTTGCGGTGACACTACTGTGCAAGGAGTTTACATATTTGAACCAAGCTAAGAGATGCATCTTTAGGGACAAACACCAAGCTGTTTTCTGGATACCTGCCATCCTAAATATGTGTACAGTTAACACTGAGCGTTACAAGCTGCCCCGATAGCTGCTCCCACGCCCAGACCCGTCTCGGCCAGCCCAGGGCTCTGCCACCCTCAATGGAAAGAAGTTCCTCCTCATGTTAGATGGAACTTCTTATATTCAAGCTTGTGCCCATTTCCTCTTGTCCTATCCCTGGGCACCACTGAAAAAAGACCGGCCTCATCCTCCTGACACCCATCCTTTAAGTATTTATAAGCATTGATCAGATCCCCCCTCAGCCTTCTCTTCTCCAGACTAAAGAGACCCAAGTCCCTCAGCCTCTCCTCATAAGAAAGGTGCTCCAGGCCCCTAATCACCTTTGTAGCCCTCTGCTGTTCCCTCTTGTGGACATGAAAGCTCAAAGGGGAAAAAGAAAACCCAAGTCCTCCAGCTGCAGCTTTCCACTGCAAATCTATTAAGCCGTTTCTGTCTACTTCTGGTTTGCACCGTGCCTCCCAGGGATCCATTCCCTATCGAAACTGAGCCATGTTTCAGGATGATGCTCAATCCACACAGAGACAGGGCAATTGAAGCACGTTTTCCCAATGTCTGCTCCTCTCTCACGGCCGTGGTGGTTCAGACAAGTTTGGATGAGGCTGGCACCGCAGCACCCGCGTTCAGCTGCCTCAAGGGCAAACACGTGCACATCACACAAAGGGACCTGCTTCAGTGGCAGAACGGCCACTGGATTTAGCACAGGCACGTTTCTGCCATGCCACCTTCCTCGTATGCTGGCACAAAGCTTTGCTGCTCCTCTGGACTCTGTAAGTGGGAGGATAAAACTGTCAACTGCTGGCTGCGTGCGTGGATTCCTGCTGCAGGGCTGGCTCTCCTCCTCCCCCAGGGCAGAGGGAGAAGAGGACAACACAAACCTGTGACACCGCATCGAGTGGAGCCTCTTGGTGGGAGCCTTGCAGCAAGGTGGTGGGTCTGAGCTGCCTTTGGTGTTGCAGGGAGAGCTGAAGAGAAAAAATCCACTGGGGTTATCAGCTCCAGAGACTCACACCATGCATGGACCACCCCTGTGCCACCAGTCCCTGCAGCCTGGGAGGGTTGGTGGCCTTACACCATGCCTTTCCCTTCTGTTTTTGGCCACCCTTGCAGGCCAGATCCCCAGCCTGCTGCATCCCTGCCCAAGTAACCCATCTCCATCTCAGGCCATTTTATTTTGTGGTTTCTGGATGGGGGATCCTGCTATTGATCTTTGCATACAGTGCTGCGGGTTGTGAGTTGCACTGAAGAAACTGCATGTTTTCCCTCATATTTTTTAATACTCACCGCAGCATGAGGGTAGACCTGGCCTCTCTTTGAGCTGACCCACAGCTCAAGGGAGACCAAAGACAACCCCAGTGTCCGTAAACCCAAATGCCAGTGCCCTGCTGTAGTGTCTGAGGGTACATGGAGCTGGGGTAGTTCCCAAAGGGTGAAAGCTCCCTGGGACTGGGCTTTCCCCATCAGCCTTGCAACCTCCATGCTGCGGCTGGGGATATGGTGCAGCCTTCCCTGAGGGCAGGAGTGACTCCCGGAGGGATGTGGCCAGCCTGGGATCAGGAGAGGAATGCAGAGCCATGCTGCTGTGTCTCAGCACCTCCTTGTGCCCTGTGGGATGGCCACCTTTCCTCTGTGCTGCTCCTAATTGCCTGCTTTTCTTGGCAAGACAATGTCAGGAACAGAGCATCCTCACACCAAAGCCATATATTCACTTCCCCACATACCTTGTCTGCGTGGCTGACCAGGAGCCCCTTTGGTGGGGCTGCTCGTGGACTGCTGAGGGTGAAAAGGGTTCCATGTCCTGTGGTGGCAGTGTCACAGGGCTGTGACTGTCCCCTGACCTGCCAGCACGGCCGGCAGGCTGAGATCTGAACGTCCATTAAGACAGCTGAGAAGCTGCGGAGTGAGTTAGCTATAGAAGTAATTGTTACATTAAATATTTCTCTCTCCACAGGCAGCCTTGGGGCCAGATGAAATGTCCTTGGAGAGCTGATTGCACCGGCCAGTCCTGAGGCTTCTATCTGTGAAGGCTCTGAAGGAACAAAAGAGAATTTTGCAGGCAGGAAAAGAAGTCAGAGATGAAAAAGATTTATTCTCGCTGCAGTGAATTACCCCGATACCCCACCCCAGGGAGAGAAATAAAGATTCTTCTGCAAAACTGAGCTCACCTCTGGGATGTTTTGGTGCAGGGATTTAGCTGTGCGCCGGACAATTTGGACACATTTACAGCCTGAAAAAACACCATTCCTAAAAATATACACCCTACTGCCCTTGGGGTTAGACGAGCCCTCTCCCAGTGGCTGCTGCGGGGGAGAAGCAATAAGGAAAGCCACCCAGACACCCCACTTTGGGTGTCCAGCTCCTTTTGGGGTGCCCAGCCCGGCACAGAAGGACGTTTTGCCCCCCCAGGTCCCTTTGAAGGGGGACCCCCTCTGCCCGAGGAGGAGCGTGGGGAGGGTGGTCCTACAGCCACCATCTCTCGGATACACGGTGTTTATCTCGGTGGGGAGCGGGACCGGGCTGGGGGCGCGATGTGCGGGGCCGGGCGGGTG
>NW_015090778.1:5686381-5741765 GCF_001431845.1 Calidris pugnax
CGCATCTCCCTTCTGCTCTCTCTGCACCCCTTTACCTGTGCTGTGCTCCCCGCTGCACCCCCTGCCCACCCCATTCTTCTGTGCCATCCCTGCTGTGCTCTCCCTGCACCCCTCTTCTCGTGCAATCCCTTTTAGACCCCCCACTCCACTCTCTGTGCCCCCCCCCTTTTCCTATACGTCCCCCCCAACTCTCTGCTCACCTCCCCGGTGCTCCGTGTCCTCCCGGCCATGAACGACTCGGCGACGGGCTCTGAGACGGGCTGGCAGCCCGAGTCGGTCATCATCCCCCTGGTGTACCTCATCATCTTCCTCGTGGGCACGGTGGGCAACTGCCTGGTCCTGGCCGTGCTGCTGCGCAACGGGCAGGTGAAGAACACCACCAACCTCTTCATCCTCAACCTGGGGGTGGCCGACCTCTGCTTCATCCTCTTCTGCGTCCCCTTCCAAGCCACCATCTACACCCTGGAGGGCTGGGTGTTCGGGGCCTTCATGTGCAAGGCCGTCCACTTCTTCATCTACCTCACCCCATTCTTCTGTGCCATCCCTGCTGTGCTCTCCCTGCACCCCTCTTCTCGTGCAATCCCTTTTAGACCCCCCACTGCACTCTCTGTGCCCCCCCCCTTTTCCTATACGTCCCCCCCAACTCTCTGCTCACCTCCCTGGTGCTCCGTGTGCTCCCGGCCATGAACGACTCGGCGACGGGCTCTGAGACGGGCTGGCAGCCCGAGTCGGTCATCATCCCCCTGGTGTACCTCATCATCTTCCTCGTGGGCACGGTGGGCAACTGCCTGGTCCTGGCCGTGCTGCTGCGCAACGGGCAGGTGAAGAACACCACCAACCTCTTCATCCTCAACCTGGGGGTGGCCGACCTCTGCTTCATCCTCTTCTGCGTCCCCTTCCAAGCCACCATCTACACCCTGGAGGGCTGGGTGTTCGGGGCCTTCATGTGCAAGGCCGTCCACTTCTTCATCTACCTCACCATGTACGCCAGCAGCTTCACCCTGGCCACCGTCTCCCTCGACAGGTAGGGAAGGGAATGGGGGGGCTCCCTGTACCCTGCAGCTTCCAACCCATCTGGATCCTCCCCAGGCAGGAGAGGGGACAGAATTCCCTGAAGCCAAACCTGTGACCTCCCAGGGCTCACCCGGGAGCGTTTCCCACTTTGTGTGTGCAAGGAAACACGACCACCCAGGATGGGTTCTCAGCAGAGAGGGCTGGATTGGGACCCTTGTCCCCACTGTCCAGCTGGAGGAGGCTTTCAGACCCCAAAGCTGTAGGACTGGGGTTTATCCTCAGGCTCTGGCAGCTGAAGGGGGGATAGAAAACTGGTGAGAAGCAAAACTGGGTCCCTGAGCAGCCTGGGCTGTTCCTGGGATGTGTGGAGAGAGCCCCTGCCCTCCCCACAGCCCACGGCAAAGGAGAAGACACTGGACTGTTTTAACTGGGACACTGCTTTTCCTGCCCTCCCATTTTATTAGCAAAAAACCCCTTTCTGTCCCAGAGCTGTCCCTTGTCCCAGTGACTGTCCCAGGGTGGGTTTTACCAGGGGAGCTCTGTAAAAGGCAGCCTGTTGCTCTTGCCTGTGCTTTACCCCCTGCTCCAAGAGATCAGGCGAGTTACTAACCCACAGCAAATGAGAGACAGTGGTGCTGCTCCAAGCCCATGAGACAGTGGGATGTGAAAATTCCCTGTGAATTCCCTGGGAAGAGCTGGAGCAGCCCTGGAGCGGGGCTGGATGGATCCTGCCATCCCAGCACCGTGCTGGCTGCCAGGACAGTCTCCCCTCGCCCCCCAGGAGCTAAGCCAGACCCAGGGTCTGCCTCTCCTCCTGCATCCCACAGAGCTGGGAGGAACGGAGGTGTTGGAGAAGCAGGGCCTTGCATGAACTCCTAGATCTGGGTGTAAATACGGGACCAGTTAATTGCAGAACTGAAAATGGGTGACATGCTTTCCCAAATGCCAGCGTGAGGAACGCGGTGTTTGGGGATCCTGGGGACTTGCTCCTGCCTCCATATCCTCACTGCTGCTAGAGCTTGTGCCAGACAGACTGATGATCAAGTGAGGATCTGCTGGGTTAGAGAGAAGGACAGAAGGGGACCATCCCCATCTTCCCCCCAGGCACTGCTGGGAGCCGAGAGGGTGATGGGACGTTGTTAGGGCAAGAGGATCCTCGTCATCCAACCAGGATCCTTAGGAGCACCAGAAAATCAGTTGAAGGAATTGATGTCCTGGAAAGCTCAAATCCAGCACCACTTTCACCCTATCTCCAATCTGCTCCTGGAGCAGCTCTCCATGCCCTTTCCAGGGCTGTAATCATGCCCTTCTCCCTTTCCCATGCAGGTATTTGGCCATAAGATACCCTCTGCACTCGAGGGACCTGAGGACACCCAGGAATGCCCTCACAGCCATCTGCTTCATCTGGGGACTCTCCTTCATCTTCTCAGGCCCTTACCTCAGCTACTACCAAGAGTTCCAGTTGGCCAACCTGACCGTCTGCCACCCCATCTGGGAGATCTCCCAGCGCAAGGTCATGGACATCTGCACCTTCATCTTCAGCTACATCATCCCAGTGCTGATCCTGAGCCTCACTTACATGCGGACTATTCGCTACCTGTGGAGGTCTGTAGACCCTCTCCAAGACATGTCAGAGTCCAAGAAGGCCAAGCGGAAGGTCACCAGGATGATCATCATTGTAGCCATCCTGTTCTGCCTCTGTTGGCTGCCCCATCACCTGGTCATCCTCTGTGTCTGGTTCGGGTACTTCCCCCTCAATCACGCCACGTACGTGCTCCGCATCCTCTCCCATCTCCTCTCCTACGCCAACTCCTGCGTGAACCCCATCGTCTACGCCCTGGTCTCCAAACACTTCCGCAAGGGCTTCAAGAAGATCTTCATCTGCCTCTTGCACAAGAAGGCGGCCAACAAGGTCCATGCGGCCCAAGCGATGAACACGGTCAGCATGCTGGAGGCAGAGCTCAGCGAGGTCACCCACATCAGCGAAGCCCTGCCCGGCTGTTCCTCCGGGCACTGCAAGGTCCCGGCCCAGCCCTGGGAGGAGGCAGAGCCGGTGGGACGTCAGCAGAAAGCAGATGGCTCCTTCATCACCTTCAACGTCAGCTAGCAGAGCTCCTTCCCAACCCACGGCTTTGCAGTTTCCCACAGCATCACAGCCGTGGGGGTGGGCTAAGTTTTGGGTTAAAATGCATTAAATCGTACCTTTTTTCATTCCAGTGCATCCAGATGTCATAACTGTTGAAGTGATGCTCCTGATGGACTCAGCCAAGTGACCGACCGAGGATCCCAAGGGCAGGATTTGCTTCCACCGAGCACTTCCTGAGGGATCAAACCCCCAAATCAGCTCTCATGTGTTCCTCTCTCACAGAGAGACTTACACCCTGTTGCATCTACGCCTGGAACTATGGAAAGCTCCGGTCCCTCCAACCAGCACAGCTCCTGGCTGGAGTTAGCAGGATGTGCTTTTAGGGATATTTGGGAAATCTCGATTCGTTTGTGTTCCAGTTCAGCTGTGTCCCAGAGCAATGCTGGTTACAGCCACATGGGCACAAACCCAAGCCAAGGTAGGAAAAGCCAGGAGAAAAGCACAGAACTCAAGAGACAAACCTTCCTAGCGCTGGGCTTTACTATCTCCTTGGGGTTTTGGCTTGGGGGGGGGTTTCCTGGAGATGGACCACAGCTGGAAGCAGCATCTGTGACTGAGCTGAGTGCCATAGCCCAGGTACAGGACTGCCAAGGACACAGGACACTGCTCTGTGCTGCTGACCATGGCTCATCCCTGCCCTTTCAGTGGGTGCGAGGCTCTGCAGAGCATCTGGAGGTCACCAAGAAGGGAGACCATTTACCAGGGGAGTGCAGCTGTGGCCCCACGGGAGAGGCGACGCTGCCGGGGGAAGCAGAGCGGGACATCGGTGGGGGGATCCTCCCCCATCAGGGCTGGGGGAGGATTTTAATGCTTTCAGACAACTTGGGCAGGGTGAGGTGCTTGCTGTGAAGAGCAAAGCACTGGCACTGCCTTCCTGCGGCTACGTGTGAGGCCAGGCAGCCACAAGAGAATCATAGAATGGTCACAGTTGGAAGGGACCTTAAAGACCACCCAGTTCCAACCCCCCTGCCCTGGGCAGGGACACCTCCCACCAGACCAGGTTGCTCCAAGCCCCCTCCAGCCTGGCCTTGAACCCCTCCAGGGATGGGGCAGCCGCAGCTTCTCTGGGCAACCTGGGCCAGGGTCTCACCACCCTCAGAGCAAAGAATTTTTTCCTAATATCTAATCTGAATCTCCCCTCTTTCAATTTAAAACCGTTACCCCTTGTCCTGTCACTACGCTTCCTGACGAAGAGTCCCTCCCCATTTCTCCTGTAGCCCCATTCATGTACTGGAAGGCCACTATAAGGTCTCCCCGGAGCCTTCTCTTCTCCAGGCTGAACAACCCCAGCTCTCTCAGCCTGTCTTCAATAAAACTTCTCGTCCTGCATCCCGTGTCCTTGCTCCCCTGGGACACCCCATGGTCCACAGCAGAGTGGAGGTGGGTGGTGGGACCCGCTGGCCCGAGGGAAGCTGTGGGGCAGCGGAGGGGTAGAGGATGTGGGTCACATCCAAGCACATCCATTGAGGGGGGAAACCACCACAGTGTGAGGAAGGGCACTTAACGCAGTTGTACCCACACACCAGGGGCTGGTGTGACTCACGTGTCCTCCACTCTTACTACTGTACATTCTCCAGGAGCTGCTGAGCCCTGCGACCACCAGCTTTTTTTTAAAGACCCATGGTTTCCTGTACCAGAAGAGCATCACTAGAATAGGATTGATTAACTCTTTTGAAAATGCTGTGGAGCACGGCCAGAGGAGGTGTTGAAGTGTGGAGGATCTGGGACAGGCTGTGCTGAGCATCCCTGCGGTGCCCAGGGCTGTGCCCTGACGGCACCAAGCACTCGTGAAGATCAGCTCTCTATAAATTGCCATTACAGAGGGGAATAAATCTCTGCACAGCTCTCCCTTCCTCCCTCCTTACAACATCCCCATTGGCAGGACTGGGATGTGATGCAGGAGGCTATTTCTATCAGCACCCTGCCTGGATAAGGGTCTAAGCAGCCCTGCTCCCCACTGCGCCGTCCCCCACCCCTCCCCAGCTCTTGGCCTTTCTCCCCAGGAAGCTTTGGGCTGTCAAACATTTCTTTTCCCCTCTGAGTGTTATTATAACCAGATCTTCCTGTCCCCACCCAGAGGGCCATAAATCAGCCACCGCCTCATATCAATAACCATTATATTTAGTCTAGGCCTGCTCACGGCATAAGTCACAGAGAACGAGTGTATAAACAGCTCCATTACTTATATTTGCATTTATCTCCCCTGCTCAACCCTTCCAAGCCAGGGAAAAAAGTGAAACAGCCACGCAAACATGGCTAAAAGCCTTATTTTCCTCCTGTCCTCATCCACCTCTGCTGGGAGAGAGCCACGGGATCTGGCTCCAATGGATCCCCCCACACCCAAGGGTTCAAGCCCCTCTCCTGGACATGGTTATCACCTCGCCTTGGGGATGGAGATGTTCCACCACCTCCTGCACTGCCTAAGGCTCCCTGTGCTGGCATGGCTGGGGGTGCAAGGTTCCCTGTCCCTTTGAGCCATCACAGAGGAGACATCAACCCTGCTCCCCTTCTTCTTGCCACTGCCTGTACTGTCATGGCTGGGGGTAGTCGGTTCCCTATCCTTTTGAGCCATCACAGAGGAGACATCAACCCTGCTCCCCTTCTTCTTGCCCCCCCTCAGACCCATTTTCCTGTCACACGAGGCTGTGCTTGCAGACCTCAAGCCAAGATGCTGCAGGGCATCCCGGTGCCAGCACTGGGGCTGCACAGCAGGAAGCCCCATGGAGTCTACGCTCAAAGCCAGGTTGTTCTCCTTCACGCAGGGCTGAGTTCCCAGAAAGGACAGGAGTCACTTCTAAGTTCATCTTTTTATAGCGCTCACAAGAAAATAAAAATAACCAGCTCACAGATGTACAAGCCATTCAACAAACCTCCAGCCGTGCATCATGCCCTGGTGAGGGGCTCAAAGTCCACCCAGAAAGAACCCTGGGGATGGGGAGGGGGAAGGAGTTGGGCTGGTATCTGGGTATCTCATCTCACCGTGGGGTGAGAGCTGGGGTGTTGAGGGGGAAGGACCTGAGAGGAGGAGCAAACCCCCAGGGCTGTACTGGAGTTGCTGCTGCTCTCACTAGCGATGCTCGGTGTGACCCAACATGCAGCATCCTGGGTCCTTGCCCAAAACTCCTTGCCCAGCCCCAGGGAGGTTCCTGGTGCCACCTCTGAGCCAGCTGTGGGAAAAGGCCAGGCCACAGCGTGGCCACCAACCTCTCAAACCCCCAGCACCAAGCTGTCCCTGGGCTGGGAGATGGGTCTGAGCAGCAAAGCTGGGGCTCTGGGGACTCACTTCTCTCAGCCACGTCGGATCCTTCGGTGTCAGTGTTGTGGCCACCACAAAACAACCAAAGAAGAGGGAGATGACTCTGATCAGCAGCTCCCGTGGGTCTGATCCTTAGGGACAGCACTCCAGCTACACAGGCAGCAAATCCCACAGTCCCACCCTGGAAAAAAGCAGCCTCAAAACAACCAGCAGGAGAAAAGTGCTAAATTACCGTGGATTTTGTAAACTCAGTTTGTTTTTTGGCTTTTTTGGCGTTGCACGGGAAAGGAGGCTCAAAATAGCAATAGCAGCTTGAGAGCCCGTGACTATCAGCCAGAGAAGAAAAGAGGATGGGTCACCTCTTCAAAACAGCTCATCAAAACCACACACGGGGTGCAACAACATCACTGCTCCCCCTCAGCTCGGCTTTGCTGCAGGTGGCTGCTCTTTTTCCAGCTTTGACTCTTTCTGAGGAGCCCCAAAACCCCAGTACCAGCAGCCCTGCAAGCAGAGCCCTGGAACACGGGTGCTCTCACCCCACCAGGCAGCTCACGCTCTGCCCTGGAAGAAACAGGTTGAGGAATAAATAGCAATAATACAAAAGAATCCGTGGGGAAAGGGGGTAGGTTTTGCAAATCCCAGGGGTGGGAGTGCAGGTTGTGGGGCACGGGGCCAGCACAACACGGCTGGAGCACCCCACAGCCCCTCTGTCACCCACACCCAACAGCAGCAGCCCAGACACTGGGAGAAAGCCCAAAGGACAAATAACTGCTTGCAAGAACAAATTAGCACCTATGGAACAGCCTGGCCATGGTGCCTCCTGGCCTAAATGACACAGAAGCCATCCCCTGCACCACCCCAGGAGACACCAGCAGGTGGAGGGAGGTCATCCTCCCCCACTCTCACCCCACCAGGCAGCTCGCGCTCTGCCCTGGAAGAAACAGTTTGAGGAATAAATAGCAATAATACAAAAGAATCCGTAGGAAAAGGGGGTAGGTTCATCCTCCCCCTCTGCTCTGCTCTGGTGAGGCCCCATCTGGAGCACTGGGTCCAGTTCTGGGCTCCCCAGTTCAAGAAGGACAGGGAACTGCTGGAGAGGGAACAGCAGAGGGCTACAAAGGTGATTAGGGACCTGGAGCATCTCTCTGATGAAGAAAGGCTGAGGGACTTGGGTCTTTTTAGTCTAGAGAAGAGAAAGCTGAGGGGGGATCTGATCAATGCTTATAAATACTTAAGGGGTGGGTGTCAGGAGGATGAGGCCGGTCTTTTTTCAGTGGGGCCAGGGATAAGACAAGAGGAAATGGGCACAAACTTGAACATAAGTTTCACCTAAACATGAGGAGGAGCTGGTCCCCATCCCAACAGGATTTGATAAACCTCTTTTTTGCCCCAAAATAACAGTCAGTGCCAAGGACACCACGAGAGCAGGTTGCACACCCAGACCCTGGTATGCCCCCCCTTCCCCTGGCCCACTGCAGCAAAAACACAGAGAAATGGGTCTCCAGCCCCAAAACCTTGGGAATCAGAGACATGTTCCCATCTGTGTCAGGGGATCCACTGGCAGCCAGAGCAGAACAGGGGGGGCATTAAACCCCACAGGAGCCTTGGAGGAAGCAAAGGGGGAGGCAGAGGGGGCTCAGCCCCGGATGGGGTCCACGGTCTGAGCGTCGCTGAAGGCTCTGAGCTCAGCTCTTCGTGGTGGGTGTGAAGCTCTCAGCTGTGAGAGTGACGGGGCCGGCGCTGGCTGCCGTGACCGCTCTTAATCAAAGCTGGTCTCCATCCCAACAGGATTTGATAAACCCCCTTTTTTGCCCCAAAATAACAGTGCCAAGGACACCACGAGAGCAGGTTGCACACCCAGACCCTGGTATCCCCCCTTTCCCCTGGCCCACTACAGCAAAAACACATAGAAATGGGGCTCCAGCCCCAAAACCCTGGGAATCAGAGACATGTTCCCATCTGTGTCAGGGGATCCACCAGCAGCCAGAGGGGAACGGGGGCAGGGAGAGGGCATTAAACCCCACAGGAGCCTTGGAGGAAGCAAAGGGGGAGGCAGAGGGGGCTCAGCCCCGGATGGGGTCCACGGTCTGAGCATCACTGAAGGCTCTGAGCTCAGCTCTTCGTGGTGGGTGTGAAGCTCTCAGCTGTGAGAGTGACGGGGCCGGCGCTGGCTGCCGTGACCGCTCTTAATTAACATGTTGCAAAGACATTCCTTACCATAAAAAGCCAAGGAGCACGCGGAGCCGTTCCTCAGCGCTGCACAGCGTCGGGCGCGACTCGGAGACACTTGAGGTCAGCCCAGAGGGGGAGAGCAGCTCCCCCAGCTCCCACCCCAAGGAAAGGGGGGGCTCTGGGTGAATCGTGCTGCTGCTCCCAAAGCAGGTCTGGCTGCTGCTCGGCAGGGCCAGGAGCACATCCACCTCCCCACACTCATTTCCCGAGCAGGGCAGAGGCAGGCAGCGTGGGAAGGGTTAGAACAAGGGCAAGTGGGAGGCTGGATTTAGGGAACTGGGACCAGGTGGCTCCACTTTGCCTTGGTCTTGGTCTCCCACCTAAGAGTCATTCACCTGGGACCATCAGAAGCCACCTCTTCCCCCTGATACTCACCACCTCCAGCTCCTCCTCACAGCATGGCTGCCCCCAAATCAGGCTCCCACCCCTTTTCCTTCCTCCAGATGTGGCCAGGGCATCCCTGGGGTAGAAAACAACCCAGCCAGCTTCTGGTGCTGGTAATGGAAAGACCAGGAGGGAGGAGGACATTTTGCATCTCGTCCTCTGACTGCATCTCCCCACCTCCAAGCTGTGCTGGACCAGCTCCTCCCCAGTCCCAGACTGGTACAGCTTCCCAAGGTGAATGGGCTGCCAGCAAAGCCCAGTGTAGGCCATGCAGAGGCATTCCCAAAGTCTCCAGAGAAGGTGATGTGGTCCCATCCCAGACCCTAAGGGATCTCATACGTGTTCTCTGGGCTCTCAGCAGAGGGAGGGTACCAAAGCCCAGGTGCTCCAGAAAGGCTCCAAGCAAAGCTCCCCCCTTTGCAGCCATTCCAGGTGAATCTCCTCACCCTGGGATCAGCTGCAATCAAACATGTTTTACAGCCCCAGCCTGAGCACATCAACGAATTCCACCCACTCTGACAGAGAAGAAATTCAGATCAGACCCCTGCTGCGGCAGAAACAGAGCCAGAAAGATGGAATCCAGCTCCTTCTGGTGAATGTCAGCCTGCGTATCCAGGAGGCTCGACACCACACGGAACACAAGAAGCCAGCAGTGCTTTGCTTATGCTTAAAAACACCCTGTCCGGCGCCTGCCAGCCTTCCAGAGGCTCTCGGAGCTGCCAGAGGAGAAGAACAGCTACGCTGAAGTCGCAGGTTTCCTCAAGCACTTGTGATCTGAGAGCAGGAGGGAAGGTCCCTGCGGGGAGGGCTCTCGGGGTTGGCACCATGATCCTGTGCAGCCAGACACGGGAGCAGCAGCCAGGCAGGTGTGATCACCATTCCAACCCACGCAGCCACCCAAACCTGCCCAAGCTACTAGGTTCTTCAGATGTTTTCTGTGCAACAGAGAGCAGGTAGTGTTTCAGACCACGCTCAGGTCCAGGCTGAAGAAGACGTGTGGGTTTTAGGCCAGGAGCTACCTGAAACACAACTGTCTGCAGGGACAGAGCCCAGACAAACCAGGGCTTGGGGTAGGAAACAACCCAGCCAGCTTCTGGTGCTGGTAATGGAAAGACCAGGAGGGAGGAGGACGTTTTGCATCTCATCCTCTGACTGCATCTCCCCACCTCCAAGCTGTGCTGGACCAGCTTCTCACCAGTCCCAGACTGGTACAGCTTCCCAGGGGGAACGGGCTACCAGCAAAGCCCAGTGTAGGCCATGCAGAGGCATTCCCAAAGTCTCCAGAGAAGGTGATGTGGTCCCATCCCAGACCCTAAGGGATCTCATACGTGTTCTCTGGGCTCTCAGCAGAGGGAGGGTACCAAAGCCCAGGTGCTCCAGAAAGGCTCCAAGCAAAGCTCCCCCCTTTGCAGCCATTCCAGGTGAATCTCCTCACCCTGGGATCAGCTGCAATCAAACATGTTTTACAGCCCCAGCCTGAGCACATCAACGAATTCCACCCACTCTGACAGAGAAGAAATTCAGATCAGACCCCTGCTGCGGCAGAAACAGAGCCAGAAAGATGGAATCCAGCTCCTTCTGGTGAATGTCAGCCTGCGTATCCAGGAGGCTCGACACCACACGGAACACAAGAAGCCAGCAGTGCTTTGCTTATGCTTAAAAACACCCCGTCCGGCACCTGCCAGCCTTCCAGAGGCTCTCGGAGCTGCCAGAGGAGAAGAACAGCTACGCTGAAGTCGCAGGTTTCCTCAAGCACTTGTGATCTGAGAGCAGGAGGGAAGGTCCCTGCGGGGAGGGCTCTCGGGGTTGGCACCATGAGCCTGCGCAGCCAGACACGGGAGCAGCAGCCAGGCAGGTGTGATCACCATTTGAACCCACGCAGCCACCCAAGCCTGCCCAAGCTGCTGGGTTCTTCAGATGTTTTCTGTGTGACAGAGAGCAGGTAGTGTTCAGACCACGCTCAGGTCCAGGCTGAAGAAGATGTGGGTTTTAGGAGGAGCTACCTGAAACACAACTGTCCACAGGGACAGAGCCCAGGCAAGCCAGGGCTTGGGGTAGGAAACAACCCAGCCAGCTTCTGGTGCTGGTAATGGAAAGACCAGGAGGGAGGAGGACATTTTGCATCTCGTCCTCTGACTGCATCTCCCCACCTCCAAGCTGTGCTGGACCAGCTTCTCACCAGTCCCAGACTGGTACAGCTTCCCAGGGGGAACGGGCTGCCAACAAAGCCCAGTGTAGGCCATGCAGAGGCATTCCCAAAGTCTCCAGAGAAGGTGATGTGGTCCCATCCCAGACTCTCTGGTCTCTAACATCCAGCCCCCATGTGGCATGGGGCAAGATGGGTCCTCACCTCTCTGCCCTTTGCTTCTTGGCCTCTCTTATCCCCTGGCACCATAACAGCCCTCACAGCCTTGACACTCGCCACGCAGAGCAACCACCCCTGCTGGGAAAAAACAAGGCAGAGTTGGTGGATGCACAGCAGCAGAAGGGTTAAAACGCAGCTCTCCACCTTTCTGCCATCTGTTCCCGCTCCCCATTTCGTGCTGAGGTCTGCCTTGTCCTCTCTACCTCCCCGTGCTCCCTTCGCAGAGCCCCAGGCAGTGACACAGCAGCTCATCCACTCCTGGGTTAATTAGACACCAGCACACACTCACTCCTGTAAAAGCAGGAATAATGGATTTGCTCCAAATTGTGAAGGAGCAGCTATTGTTAGAATGGTTAAAACACAGCTCTCCACCTTTCTGCCATGTGTTCCTACTCCCCGTTTTGTGCTGAGGTCTGCCTTGTCCTCTCTACCTCCCCGTGCTCCCTTCGCAGAGCCCCAGGTAGTGACACAGCAGCTCGTCCACTCCTGGGTTAATTAGACACCAGCACACACTCACTCCTGTAAAAGCAGGAATAATGGATTTGCTCCAAATTGTGAAGGAGCAGCTATTGTGAGCGCTCCCAGCTCTATGGAAACCCTGTATTTCAAGTGTTACCACGCGCAAATAACGGAGACCACATAAGTAGAGCAAGCAGCAGCAGTGAGCGAGGTGGGAGCAGGAGGTGCCTGACCAAAAAAACCCCCACAGAAACACATATATGTGCTGCGAAGCTCTGAAAGGCCTTCACACAAAGATGACCAAGCCCATCTCCCACAGCAAAGCCTGACAGCATCACTCCAAAGCATACAGAATGGTGCTTCTCTCCTGGTGCCCATGGGTTAAACGAAGGGAACTACAGAAACACATGTATGTGCTGCAAAGCTCTGAAAGGCCTTCACACAAAGGTGGCTGAGCCCATCTTCCACAGCAAAGCCTGACAGCACCACTCCAAAGCACATGGAATGGTGCTTCTCACCTGGTGCCCATGGGTTAAACGAAGGGAACTGACCTGGCTGCTTGCAGGAAAGAGATAAGATTTTACAAGAGAGAAGACAAACTACAACAGGGGTGGGCAGAGATCAGCATGGAATGATTCTACACGTAACCCGCCTCTGGTCAAGACAGCGGCAACCAGTCAGGATGCCATGGACCTCCCTCTGGTTGTCACTGCCCCATCATACCTCTGTCTGCCACCAGCCTTTCTGCCACAGCCTCATGGAGGAGAGAGACCTCATGAAGCTGTGGGGAAAACCATCCCTCGTCACTGCCAGGCACCACCATACCCCAGAATCATCATCTCACCCCATCACTGAACTAAACTACAGTTAAGAGTAACAATGGGAAAATCCTTTTGGATCCTACAGAACTGAGATTGCCAAAACCCACCAGGGAAGCAGGCAGCACCATGTGGAGCTTACAGCCTCCTGCCCTCAAGAGAAGGGCAGCACCCACGAGGTTTTGTTTACACACTCACCATGTCTGTTGTGCATCAAAGCACAAACACTTACACCGAGGCCTGAAGATGCACAAACACCAGATCCCACACAGCAGCACGGTGGCCCTTGGCTCCAAATTCACAAAATAAGGCAAAGACAGCCAGGAGGGAGTGTTTCCACAGGTTTATAAATCTGATAAATACAAGTATAACACCCTGCCCACCACAATGGGGCAGAGGAGAAGGGAAGGGAGTCCCAAAGGTTGCTGAGCGAGTGCCGACTTGTACTTGGCAGCTGGAGAGTACACAACAGCTGGAGATTTACGCTGAGGTGTCAAACAGCTTCTCAATCATCTCTCCCACCTGGTCGACCTGGTATTTGATGTACTTCTCAGGGTTCTTTGTGAAGGGCACATTGCCATATCTGCAAAGGAAGACAACCCCCAGATGACAAGTGACTGGAATACAGCAAAGAGACCCACTGGCCTCTCCTTGGCCACAAATCAGCTCCACTCCAGCAGGTCCCACTTGAACCTGACAGGGAGCACATAATCTAGTTACAACTGGTCTCCTGAGGTTTACATGAATAGCTCAGGGTGGCCCAGAGCTTTGTGCTGGCTAGAATGCCTGCACCCATCCTGACCAAGGAATCAGGGTGACAGCAGAAGTTCACAACCGGTAGAGTTCAGGATTGGGGATGTTTTAGTGTGTAAGGTAGAGAAGCTAAGACAAGAGAGTAGAAAATTGCCTCAGCTCAGGCAAATCCAGTCTCCAAAGACCCTAATAAATCCAAAAAAAGAGAGGACAATGTTACAAGAGGTTGTCACCTGTTCAAGAAGGCACCATAGGTCTCTTTCACAATGGTTTTCTGTGCCCGACGGATTTTGTCACGTTGCTCCATGTCTGGGATGGCCCAGGCCTTCTGGATCTTACACAGCTCTTCCAGCCCGTCATTAAAACCCTGTCCAAAGTAAAACTTGGTAAGTGTCCTGTTTGCAATCACATCTCTACACTGACTCTGATGTTATCCCCTCCACTGCTGACCACCAACATCCAGATCTCCTCCTTAGGCACATCTTTGGCCTGACTGTCTGTCCCAATCAACTAGGGGATGTGTGTATGCCATCTAACGCCTCCTTACCTTAAAGCGCTCCTTTATCATCTGCCTCTCCTTATCCTTGAGCTGCAACAAGGAGGAAAGGGATTTTATTTCACATCCAGAAATAAAATTTCCAACACCAGTGTTTGCCCACAGCTCCCCATCCAACCTAAGCAATATCCCACCAACTTGGCTTGAATTCTCTCTCCTAGAGCAGGATGGAGAGAAAGCTGCGGTGAGCAGCACACCCTACATTCAGCAATTGGCTTTCATCTGAAGTAGATTTAAAGAGGGTAATTTTCAGCCAGAACAGACATAAAAATAGACTTCTTTATGCTTCTAGCCCTTTCTAATGGAAGGTCTCAGATTTTTTTTCAAATCCAAAATAGAAGCATCTGCTCAGGTGCAAAATATAAGAACAGAGACAGAGATTAAAAGACTTGTATGAATCTGGGGCAGCGGAGATTAGAGGCAGTGCTGCTCTCCGTCTTGTCCCAGCCACAGATTCACTCTGCAGAGCAATAGTGGCACAAGATAGAAAGAAAGTTTCTGAGAATTTTTGAACATGACAAGGGAAATGATGTTTCCGGCAATTTCTATCATCTTAAAACCACCCTCAACCATCCCCTCACCTTCACTCCTGGTTGAAAGACAGGCAGGTTTTTCTCCAGGATGTACTCTGTCACCTTCAGCCAGCTGCATTTGAAATGACATAGGAAAGAGGCAAAGAGAAGGAGTTACTCATGTCTCACCAGAACTCAGTCACCCCAGACAATACACACCCCAAAACTTTCTACGGTGACCGCTTCAAGTCAGATTGATTACTTGAAAAACAAAATACTTGGGTTAGGTTTTAGACCAAAACGGTACACCATTGGCCACAAATCTCCCAAGGAGCCCTCAAACCATGAAAAAACTAAGGGAAAAGCAGAGGATGTCACCCGACCTGCGCTGGTAGGTCTGGATCTGCTGTTCAATGAGCTCCCGGTAAGACCTCTCGGCTGTCTTCTGTGTCACAGCTACCAACTGGATCAGCTCAGACCTGGAAGAGCAGAGAACCCAAGGAAGCACATGCACCAGCTGCTCTCAGGGCTGCCAGCAGGATGGCAACATTTCAAGCCCCTATCAACATGGCCTTTTATGCCCTTTACAATAGAAGGGACCCTGAAATGCAAGAATAAGGAGACAGAAGCTACTCCAAGTTACTTTCCAAAGCCATATCCTCCATCCTCTCAAGATCAAAGGGTTCTGTACGACCTAAGGCATCTCTGATGCTTTTATCTTCCACTGCCATGTAATGCGATGTTTGTAACAGTGCAAAGGTTTCAAAGGGGCAGTTTGAAGAATAGAAGAGTGAGCAGAGATGAGACAGGCTGGCAAGTAAATGCACTCGATACAGAGCCCTGCTCCAACACCGTGCTTAGAATCAGCCTGGACTTCAGGGAGATCTACCCAGACACACACTTACTTCTCCAGAGATTTCAGAATGTAGTTGTAGTTGTTGTGCAGAAAAATGGCACTCAAAGCTGGGTCTTCATAAACCTTGGATTTACTAAGAAGGTTGAGCTGCAAGTTGCCCAGCACTTTGCCTTAAGGAAGGAAAAACAGAGGACAAAAAGTTTTGCACTGAAATGTCTCATTACTGACCATCCAAACTGAGCACTCCGTACTGTCATCATGGCCCCACAGCAAAGTGACCAGCACAGCCCCAACTGCACGTACACACAAGGGTACAACCACGTGTACTTCATCCCACAAGCCTTTGGCAGGTCTTTCCTCAGAAAAGTCACCAAAAACTCTTGGTCATGACACCGCCTCAGATCTGAAAGAAGCTGGTGGACCTGATCCCCATTGTAAGAGACCACCACAAGGTTGTTCCATGAACTCATCTATCTCACCGTCCAACTGGTATATGCAGGCTCAAGATTTTACAGAGCCCCTTTGGCAGCTGAAAACCTTCATGGGGCTGAAGGTGAAGAGCAATGGGTGAGAACAGTTCAAAGCAGCTGATGGCAAAAGCTCTGCAGCACAGCAACCTGCTGTACTGTGCTTTGTCCTGTCCAAATGTAACAGTCAAATTCCCAGTCTGACCCTTTCATCCATAAAATCACAGAATCACAGAATCATAGTGGTTGGAAGGGACCTCAGAGATCATCGAGTCCAACCACAAAAAAAAAAACAAAACAAAACAAAAAATCACCCACCACCTAAACACACACCAACAACCAAACCAAAACCATCACCCACCTACACAACATCCCACCACAAACCAATAATCTCGGGCACTAGAGCATGCCCTGAAGAGCCATGTCTACATGTTTCTTAAATACCTCCAGGGATGGTGACTCCACCACCTCCCTGGGCAGTCCATTCCAATGCCTGACAACCCTTTCAGTAAAGAAATGTTTCCTAATATCCAACCTGAACTTCCCCTGGCGCAACTTGAAGCCATTACCCCTTGTCCTATCGTCTGTAACTTGGAAGAAGAGACTGACCCCTGCCTCTCTACAGCTTCCTTTCAGGTACTTGTACCATCCCTCCCATCAGACTCCAGTTCAAATGTGGAAAGATCACATGGAGTAAGAGACACAACCTGTGCTCTTCAACTAAGGACAAGCCAAGTGGAGGACAGCTGGTGGGGCAGACAGGGGAAGGTGCACGGAGTACTCACAGATGTAGGTGCTCAGCAGCCGCCTGCTGAACTCCGAACTGTAACTACTAGCCGAAGAGCTGGTCTCTGAAAAGAAAAGAATCTCAGGCCAGTTAACATGCCACGGGGAAGGGGGGTATGTGTGGTCAGCCTGCCTCTACTCAAAACAAGCCTCGTCCCCGTTGCTATGGAATTAGTGCAGAGCTCTCATCGACAGCGAAATTAGCTCCCTGCTTCAGTGCTGATAGTCAGCAACTTATCCAGGGTGAGGGTGGAAAAGCCCTACACCCCTCAATATTGTATCTGCATCAAGTACTGAGCACCCTGGCAGAAATCTCTCCTTTCCTTCCTAGTGCTGAGGTCAGCCACTTGATCAGAAATTGAGTCATTAAACACATCCTCCCCATCCTTCCCCCACCACCTGAAAAGGGTTTGTAAGCACTAGAAATTTGCAATCGGAGAACAAATGAGGCTGAAGCTGTTACCAGCAGGCACACAACGGTAATTAAAAGCAGCAGAAGGGCTCTGGAAAGTTTCAGCCATCCCCATGGTTGCTGAGAGGACCCTCTTGGCTCTGTTCAAGGGACTGCCCCAGCATGGGAGCCTGCCTTGCAAGCAGTGACTCCAGGCTGGCACATGTTCCTCTGTCTGTGCATAAGAGAGATGGCTTTCTGCCCTCGAGAGCTCATGGGCATGGGTCCCACAAGACACGTGGGGTAACTATCTCCTCCTCCCCCCACCAGAGTTTGGCAGCTGGGCCCAGCTTGGGGGGTCTGAGTTCACAGGCACCCCATGGGAAAGGCCTGGAGGCTCCTGTTGCTGGGAGTTGGACAATGAGGAGCCCAGCACACACGGGATAAAGCATGATACCAGCTGGGCCAACTTGCTACCCGTGCCAAGAGATTCAGTGCCACGAGAGTGTCTTTACCCTCTTTCAGCTCATATGGCATCCCCCATTGTCTGCTGGTGACAAGCCCTCCCTATTCTCTCCACCCCACTGGCAAGAGTTACTTACCCTCCCCTTTTTCCCCCTTTTCAATTATGTGTTAATTTATTTACCACTCCTGAAGGATAAAGAATTAATATACAGCACCAGAGCCCAAGGCAATATGAACAGGTACATAGGGGTAGGTCTGCTTACCTCTGGGATCTAAAGGAATATTGTATGTGTCCCCAAGAACTACAGAGATTAGGCAGAGCAGAGAGAAAAGGGGAGGGAGGAGAGAGAAAAAGAAATGCAAAGTGCAAAAAGACAGGTTAGAGACCACCATCCCTTTGAGAACAAAGCAGATATTAACACAGAGCAGCCACAGACAGCTACACAGGAGAGCAGGCAGGAGTCCCTCCAAGGCCACAAATGGAGTGGAGAGCACAGAGGAAAGGCAGAGTTTAACTTTTTTCCCCTGCTAAAGAGGTTGTATTTAGTGAGACACCACACTCCAAATCATTCCAAACCCACTTTTCAAGGCAAAGAAAAGCATTCCCTCATGGCAGCAGCAATTTACTGGTCCTTGAAATGAACTGCACAGCCCATTGAACCCTCCCAAGAACGTGAGCAAAGCCATCCCACCCGGAACAGCTCCGTGCTGTGTGAGTGCCCCATGTTGGGCCAGGCCTGGCTTTTGGAGCAAGTGACAGAGCTGCTTCTGCAGGAGAACACCACTGGCAGAGAGCAGGGAGCATCTGGCAGTAGATGGTCCCTAAGGCCGGGCTGCAGACGGGGAAAAAAAGATTTATAATACTTGGATTGTGGGTCATCTCATACACAGCTCTGAAGTACTACACATCAGCCCAAGTTACCAGGTCTGTTACCATTAGACTGACTTCAAGCTTTAATAATCAAACACGCTGCAAAGAGGCATTTTTCCTCAAGCTGTCTTTACACAGCAGGATCCCTCTATACCTGATGGGACAGCCAGCCACAATTAAAAAGGAAACAGGTTGTGAGTCATGGATATGGTCACATTTTGTTACATGACCAACATAAAAATTTAAAAATCCTACACTACCTTTTGAATCAGCTCCTACGACAGATGCCTACTGCATAAGAACATGTCAAGACTTTGAAACAACAGCGCTGACACCACCATTCTGGGAAGGACATGGGAAACACTACTTGGTTTCTCCAAGGAGAAAAAAAAAAAGAACCAAAATACCTCAGACCATCTCTTTGGCCAAGGAGAGAGAATCAAGGCCCAGGAGGCTCTGAGCATGCTGAGCTTGCAAGTGGAGAGGGCACAAGGCAATGGCTAGAGGAGATGTGGCAAGAAGCAGAGACATCCTAGCTCGAGTTAACTTAACACTGGCAGAATTTTCCAAGCAGGAACTGCAGATAAGCATGGAGGCAGCTGTAAAGCTTCCCCCTTCCCCTAATGGGCTCCCTAACCCTCTCCAAACACCAGCTAGTGGTCTGTGCTTCCTCAGGTCCCTGTGCCCCCTCAATGTCCAGTTCTCCACATTCTCCAGTCTGTTTTATTCCAACCTGCTAGAGAGCTGGAGCTGCTGCTCTGCACAGAACCAAGAACCATGCTCTGACACACAGCAGCATCCCATTACACGAGGTAGCAGCTCTCAGCTTCCCATCCATGTATTTCTTTCTGGAACTACTTCCTTTAGCATCCTGGAAAGCAGAGCTATAACTTGCCTCTCTGCTAGGGCACGTGGCAAATCAATAGCTTGGGAGTCACAGCTTGACCATGGCTAGATGCCAAGGAGAATATCCTCCCTACTGCTGTTATACTCTGAGCAGAGGATGTGACAGAAAAAAGTGGCAATGCGTCGACACACAGCAAAACTAAAGCTAACTCAGCTGGACCAACCATCCTCACTCCAGTACAGGCACAGAGGACCAGTCCAGCATCAGATTTGAAGCTAAATGCCTAAGGCATCCTCTCTTGACACCACAGAGCACATCAGCAAAAAATACCATCAAAAGAGTACCTGATAGGAGCAAGTGTGGAAGGCCAGCAGGGAAACTCTCTGCATCCCTTGGAGTTCTCCAGATAACCAACTATGTGGTCATGGCAGATTGGAGGACAAGACAAACCACAGGGTGGAGGACAGGAGGAGAATGAGCTCACAGTGCATGCGAAGGTTTGATCTTTTTAGGGAAGATGTCCAGACAATTTAGGGAAGGAACCACATGCCCAAACAAGCCCCATGCATGTACCTTGTGATGCCAGCATGGCACCTGCTGTCTCCTGGAAATCCAACAATTGCTGCAGGAAAAGGATGGCCTGGAAGCAAGGGAGGGAAGTTATGAGCAACCAGCATTGTGTCTCCTGTGCTCTGCTGTTAAGGATTATGAAGGACCATTTGTCCCTCCACACTTAAAAGCCTTCAAGAAACAAGCCACTACACCCCTTTGAGTTGCCGTGTTTTACCCACAGTCACATCATGGCTTAAGCAAGGTAACTAGCTAATCCACAGAAGCCAATTAATCGCCCTTCAAGACAGCTTAACTTAAGAAATTTCCCTACTGCTCTTTCTAAAACCTATTCAGAGGTTGCTTTTGACAAAGGATGGTTCAAATCACTGTCACATACGTTGCTGGTGAGTTCATGAACTGTCCCATCTTTTGGCATGTTATATTCCTTGTCCGGATCATTCTAAGAAGAGAAGAGAGAGACATAAGGCAAGCATGTAATGAAACTGAAGGCATCTACAATACAACTGCTGCTGCAAGTCAGCTGCAGGCTTGTTTATCCAGCCTCTCAACAACTTCAGAGCTGGCTCTCACAGTGCCATCTCCTGGTGCTCAGAAACCACAGCTCTTGCACACCCCCACAGGTCAGAACCAAAGGGGTTTATTCAGCATGTAGCCATCAGAAGTTCAGTTCACCCACTGGGCAGCACATTCATCAAGCCCACCTTACACAGGGACAGTTTAGCCCCAGCTCTCCAAAGCTTTTTGAGCCAGCAATTTCCTTTCTTTTTAAATAGGATTAAATTCCGAGATTGACTTGATATCTGCAGAGGCCTGGATCCCACCTTACACAGGGACAGTTTAGTCCCAGCTCTCCAAAGCTTTTCAAGCCAGCAATTTTCCTTTCTTTTTCAATAGGATTAAATTCTGAGATTGACTTGATATCTGCAGAGGCCTGGAAACTCACACCAAGTTATCTGTAGTATGCCTGGTGAGGGTCTTAGGCAGAGGCCTCCTGTATCTGAAATCACCCCCAGCATTCGGTATTTGCAGCTGACCATCCAACGCGGTCCAGCAAGCACAGAACTGCTGGATCAGACCTGCTGACTCAGAAATGATGCAGTCTCGTGGAAAGTGGGACGTTAAACTGCTCAGAAAAGCCCTCTTCCAAACCTGCTGGTTTCACCAGAAAGAACATTGAAGAGAATTCTACCTTAATGTTGTCTGCAAACTCTTCGAGTGCCTTTGCACCAGTGGTCTCCATGGAAGTGATCAGCCCTGGTAGTTTGTTCTTGGTGCCTGCTGCAGTTCCCTGGAATAATCCCATAACAGATCAGAGAAGGAAAACACACCGTATCTCAACTTCTGTTCAGCACCTACCCTTCCTGACCCCCCAACCCAGCATTTTATTCTCAGTTCCCCATGTGTCAGGAGAATATTTACAGCACCATCACCACACTGAATCCTGCATTCTTCAGCCACCCAGGAAGTGTTGTGACCCTAACAGAGACCAGGACTTGCTACATCTCATGTTTCCGTTCTTCAGCCAGTCAGGAAGTGTTGTGACCAACACTAACGGAGACCAGGACTTGCTACATCTCATGTTTCCTCTTATGCAGCAGCTGATCATTGCCCGGGGATTTCTTTGTTCAACAATCCTCCTTTTTCGGAGGCATCCAGCCCCAGCTGACCCTGCTGCTGAACCTTTCAATTAAATTATTTATTTTTGTAAAATCCAATGCCCAAAACTCTGCTGTGGGGAAACCCAGGGTCACGCCTGAAGAAGGAGGGAGCACGGCCAACAGTAAGAGTGAAACCCAGGGTCACACCTGAAGGAGGGAGCACGGCCAACAGTAAGAGTGTGTGTGAGGAGTGGGAAGGGGCACCTGTTGGGTGACTGGAGTCACCTGCTGCCAAGGCACCCTGCTCCAAGCAGAGACAGACTCAGGTGCTGTGTGACTCCTCAGATGGGGTGTGAATGCTCAGAAAAAAACAGCTTCTCCTTTAACAGCAGGTTCTCCTCAAAGCAGTGACATTCTCCATACATCAGCGAGCACAGTCTAAACTAAGCTCTGTAGTGTCAGAGCTGGAACACCTCAGAGGCCACGTATACAGCAGAATAATGTAGACAGTCCATCCTCAGGTCATGACTGAAGTGAAGAGAACCACTGCTGAGAGATGCTGGTCCAGCACCAGAGAAAGGACACAAGCTGCATGTGTCAGTTCCAGTCCATGCTGGATGGACAGAAGCAGCATGGCTTTGCTCAAAGCCACTGTGATCATCCCTTTCAAAAAGTTCTCCAGACAACCCGAGTCACAGAACACTCTCCAATCCCATCACACTTACCTGCAACACCTGGTCAAATTCTGGCTTCATCTGCTTGAGATGCTTCAGGATGGGGAAGATTGTGAGCACAGCTGAATAGTCGTGTCGGATGATGGCTTTCCGAGCAGCTGAGACAATGTTATCCCCCTCCATGATCAAGTTGTCCAATGACTCCTGCAACAAAGCCAAAGAGTCAGAAGGAAGCAGCATGACTTCTGCCCAGGTGTCACTAGGGGCTAAATGCAGAATAGCCATTAAAGATGCTCATTTAGCTCATAGGTCATTTATAGTACCCAGTGACTCTGAACATGTTCTCCAGGGCCTGTGCAAGCCCCAGTTCCCTGCACAGGTTCTGGAGGACAACCCTAGCACTGGTAGTGCTTTTGGGCACCCACAGCAGGTGGTGGAATCCACATTCTCACAATAAAGAGGAGGTGAGAAAGATTTTATGTGTATCCTTTATAAGAGAAACCAAGCAGAGAGGCTCAACTGACCTGGATGAGAGAATCAAAGGTCTTCTTCTGGTGGTGCTCTGGGACGATTTCCGTCAGGAGCTGGTATTCACTCTGGGCCAGTTTGACAAAGGCACTAACGCAGTGAATGTACGCATCAATCTCGATGTCGAAGACGTCATCCCTCCCTGTAAAGGCAAGGTGGCTTTAAGAGAGAACGAAACTGAGCTTCCAGCAGGTCTGCTCACTCCAAGGCCTTGGTGTACATAAGAAGCACAAGGTTCTCCTGGAAAAGGCGGTTCTGGCTTCACACCCATCCTTGCGTGAGAACAAGAGTCATCTTCTCACCAAACCTGCCCCCTGGGTTGTGCATGGGAAGCTATGCATACCCTGCAGGAGGCAAAGCCATCTGCAGTTCAGGAAATGGGCACATCAGGACACCAGCTCTTTCCGGCCTCATGACAGAAGGCAAGTTTGGAGCTCTTCTGGGATACAGGCTAAATTTAATCAAGGG
Source organism: Calidris pugnax (assembly GCF_001431845.1). NCBI lineage: Eukaryota > Metazoa > Chordata > Aves > Charadriiformes > Scolopacidae > Calidris > Calidris pugnax. The sequence continues at coordinate 5,709,401 of NW_015090778.1, forward strand.
CTTGAACACAGAGTACTAAACTGAGGAAGGTCTGAGGTGAATTATTCAACACCTCTGCTTGTATTTTTAGAATTCCTTATCTCCATCCGTCATGCAGATGAAGAACTGCCATTTTGCATCAACATTTCTGGGAAATCAAGGCTGTCCTGGAAGGCAGCCTCTTCCCACAGGCAGAAAGAGAAGATAAAAACCAGGCAGATGAACATTTAAATCCTACGAAGCAGGAATATCAGCACAGCTAGGTGAGCTATCTGTTACACAACGTTGCACACAAATGCAAATATTTGAGTTGGAGGATATGAATGTCCCAGACAAAGATCCATCAAAGAACCTAGGTGGGAGGCACGAGAAGTGCTGGTATGATACAAAGGCCCACACCAACTCATGCCAACCACTAGCTGCAAGTGTTGGCAGGTCAGACATAAATGGACTCACACCAGCCTGCATTACTCAGACCCCTGTAGTAACCACTACAAGACAGTAAGATTACACAGAGAGGCCTTCTCTAGGCTATGGGCTGCTGCTTCTCTCCTCCCAACGACATCTGCACCTTTGGATGGAGAAAGAACCAATTCTACCCTACAATGACAGGTCCCTTGGGTTGATCTTTTAAAAGCAAGGGACACACAAATGTGATGTGGTTCTACAGATGCTCTGCAGTGGATCCCACTGTGTTGCATGCCAAGTGTGACCTCTTTCAGGTTTGCTTCACTTCAACACTGAACAAGCCAGTAGCTACCTATAGGGAAGTGCCCCTCAGCATGGTGGCCACCAGTCTTCGGTTGGACAAAGTTGGGGTTCCCTGTTTGAGGGCTTGGGGTGCGTGTGATTAGTAGTAGGAGTGAATTCTACTGAGAAGAGCCAGAGCTTTTTAGCCAGAGAAGGCCCATGCTCCAGGACTGCCCACGTAGATGAACAGCCACTGGCTACACAACTACTGTGAAACATGCTGAAAAGAAGGATATTAGCCAGCTTGTTATGAAGTGACAACATGGTACTTACCAGCAGCCGGACCATGCTTGTCGCTCAGGGTATCGGAAAGGTGTTTAACTCGTAAATCATGCTCATGACCTAGTGAGATGTCAGCCGGCACAAACAGAAGGCGCAATTTATCCAGGGTGGTTACAGCATGGATGCTCACACTGGCTGGAAGCCGCTTCAAGCTTGGCTTATTTGATCTGATGGACACTTTTTTCCCTACACAGACCCAGGAATGCTACCTGACCAAATCTCTTTGTTGGGCTATGCAGCGGTAGCAACCCTTTGAAACCTGATGAGAAGTGTGAGTTAAGTCATTTGTTGGGCCACAGGAGTCCCTTGAATCTCCTGCCATAAATTCTGAATGGGACAGCAGGCACCAGAAGCCAGATTTGTACCCACAGCCATTACAAATCCAAACTCAAAGCCCATCTCCTGCTCAGCATGAGAATTTTTCCCCCAGATGAGTGATGTTAGTCACCATCTGGGATTTAGTAGACTACGATGTAGATGCTGAAGAGATCTACTTCGGATGCATACATAGGAGACAGAAAGGTCTTACAGATGCTTTGAAGCAAGTGATGCCTTCTCCCTTACTTGGTATGAGCAGAGGAGACCAGAATACAGAAGACAACCATGTAGGTAGGTCTCCACAGAGAAGACGTACAGGCACAACACGCTGAGCTAGCTGTGGTCTGACACTTCAGCATCAGGTTTGGAAAGGTCACTAGGAAACCAAATGTGACTCAAAGTCCAGGCAAAAAGAAAAGAGAACAGAAACACCACAAGCAGATGTCATCAGAGCAGAGCTTCCATTAGCCAGGTGGCTGTGGTGGGTCAACTGCTTTAAGGTAACATTCCTCTCCTCTGTACTCATGTTTACAAAGACTTTGAAATTCAGACACTAAATTCAGAAAAATAATTTGGTGATTTGGCTCTCCAGCACCTCCTTGGTTCCCCAAGGTCAGCTGTCCCTATCCAATGCTGTCCACCAAGCACTAGGCTAATGGAAGTCCCACCTGGAAAAGCAAGGCTGATACACAGAGAAAGTCAAGGGTGAAGTAGCTAGAGCTGTGATTACCTTCCATAGGAATGAGGTTAGAGGCCCCCTTTTTCCCATCTAGACCATGCTGAGAGTACTGTTTCAGAAGGTTCTGAGCCTTACGGATCGTGCCTGTCACCAGAGCCAGAGAGAAGAGACAAGAAGACCTAGAAAATGAGTGAAAGAAAACAAACCCGGAACACCAGCCCTCCACCAGCAAGTCACCTGGGCCCAGCAAGAGGATGCTGGGCACCAATGAGCATGCTCAGTACAGGAACGTGATCCCCAAACTCATGTCCGAGTGTGCAGATACAATGGCATTTCCAGACTGTTTCCCTGCTTTGAGGGTGGGGGCATGAATTCCAGCCAGGGTTACAGAATCAAGGAGTGCTCAAAATCAGTTTGGTGAGCTGGTACAGCCAGGTGAAAAAACACCATCAGAGAAGGGAAGCAACGAAGCACCCTTCTGGGTAACAAGTTTCTTTAAGCCGGTACTCTGCATCCAAACATAAGAGGTTTGTGGCTTTCCCTCAGCTGGGGAAGCAGGGCTTTGCAGTACACACAATTCCTCTCTGGCAACACTTTGCCTGCTCCCCAGAACTACAACTGCCTTTCAGAGGGGTATTTTCTGAGCATGCTCAACCATAGACCCATCAGGAGCCCCACAGCCAAGAGGAGGAATGATCTCTGGCGTTACAGGAAGCGATAAAAGGGTGACAACCTCTGGGCTCCAGAGAGCAATTGCAGCAGCAATTCCCATCACAGCAATCACAGAATAATGGATGCTGCCCACCCATGTCTAACTCGCATTAAGTCACTCTAATCCCCAAGACACTTCTCTTCTAAGAAACTGCAAATCAATTAAAACCATGGAAAAAAAAAATAACACTGGGTTAAAAGATTTATACTTAACACACACAAAAACCAGACAGAACTGAACAAAAGCCAATGCTGGATATACAGCTAGAAAGCACAAAACAAAGCATTAATGTGACAACTGAAGACTAAGCACTGTTTCCACATTAAAAGGTTAGTCGTCATGCAACAAGCTACAATTATCACAAGCACACGGACACCCTCTCACAGCAGAGCTTTGCTGTTGCCTGCACAACAGAGAACGGGAAGTTTTGGGAAGGTAGAAGGAGTTTCTATAGGAGACCCAGCTGAAAGAGAGCTGGGCTGAGTAAATGAAGAAGGATCCAAGAAAAAAAAAATGCTGATGCCAAAATTAAGAATTTTTCTTCCGCTTTAAAGTAATAAATACTCCAAACATGCAGAAAATCCCTACTTCCACCAGTAACCATAAGCCACAGGGCAGCCTGGAAATGAGTGTTGGCTGCCCAAATGCTGAGGACAGCTATCCTGAGGGGAAACCCAAGTTCAGACTGCTGCAGAACAGCATTCCGGGGTGCAGGACAGCTTCATCCCATAAAGGGATATACAGCAGGAGGAAGGAAACTTCAAGTCCCCCAGACAGCGCATCTCTAACGGGGGAGAACAGAAGAGAGAAGTTCCCACTGAATTTCCAAGCTGCCTGAACCTGGTGCACTTACTAAACAAGAGAACGTGGTTTCTAAAATGTAATGTTTCACTGGCAACGTTTTTCTTCTACCAGTTCAGACTGTTCTCAACCACTTAGTAATGAAAAAAAAATCATATCCATAAAACATTCTTCTAGCAGGAAACTTCTCCCCTCTAGACCCACACCAGGTGGGAAGACTTACACCCTCACTGTGCCAATGCATTTGCTCCTAACTTCTGCCACATGAAGAAATGAGAGGGCTACGGCTCTTCTTCCAAGCTTCCCTATGCTCTTCACACCTAACACTTCCACTTTATTCTTAGCTGCTTTCAGAAACCTCTAGAGCTTGGGCACATCAGCAAGATCTCTGAGCAAGCAGGGCTGGAGCAAGCTCTGCAGATAGGCACTAAGCTCTTTCTTACTGCTGCTCCCATGGCCAAGCTGATGCAGAGCAGCTCAACCCAGGTACTGTGCTTCTACCAATCCTGTCATCTTTCCCACTTACAAGCATCCAGGGAGGAATAAATAAATAAATAAAGAGGGTAAATTGGTGTGAAAACCAAACAGACAGTACAACTGCTGCTGCTGTCAATGGGATCTCACTTCACAGGTACGCAGTACCTCTGACAGCTTCTTCCCAGACCAGAGCTGAAACACCTCTGCTGCATTTTATTTGCATAAGCACAATTACCTGTGTTTACACTGACACACATCGAGTGTTCAGCCTTCCTGGGCATCACTCTGCTGCTGCATCCCTCTTATTTAGCATCCTAATCAGGCTTTAATGGATTCTAGTGGAAGCCAAATGCTTTTGTTCGGTGATTGTTTTTCCCCTATTAGGCAGCTTGCAAACCAAATGGGATGGCGTTTCAGCTACTAATGAAAACATCACATTCAAGCTGGGCACTGATCAATATGGGAAGCGGGAAGCAGGAACAGGCTCTTTATTCTGCCACACAAAGACCCCACAGCCTGCCTTCAGGTAGCACCTCACCGCTAGGTAACCTGGAGCATTAAGTAAACTGGAAAAGGGCTCCCCTATAGCATGAAAAGAGCCTGCAAAAGTCAAAACGCACACGAAACTTTCACTCCTGTGGCCCAATGGTTAAATAAAGTGGCTTTTGGGCATACACAAGGCACAGTAAAAGTCAAAACGCACAGGAAACTTTCACTCCTGTGGCCCAATGGTTAAATAAAGTGGCTTTTGGGCATACACGAGGCACAGTTTTCCAATTCCACATCATTTTCCTGTTTCTATCTTCCATTAGATAGTTTTTTAACTGAGCAGAAGGACAACAAATCCTCTTTTCTGAAGCACCAGCTGCAGGAGTCTGTATAAACTGGCTAAAGCTCTCTGGCTTTCGCTTGCAGGCAGGCAGGCTGGGTGGCCCCACAGGCATCTTCTGGCCCTGTCCTTCCCCGGCACTGCAGAGCTGCTGAGCTACCTGCTGCTCTCAAGCCAACAAAAGAGCACTAGGTCTACAGGCATCACAACCAAGTGACATTTTACATGCATGGATTTGCAGCAGGATGATTCCTGGAATGCAAATATGCTTGCCCTCTGAGACAGACTGCTGGCATTTCAAACACCAAGCTATTTAAAAAAAAAAAAAAGCAAGCCCACAGGTTGTTTCATCAGTTCAACTTGACTTGGCAAGTTTTGGTTAAGAGAAGATGGCCCTGCTTTAGAAGTGTCTCCACCAGTCAGATTTTCAACTACAGGTTGTAACAACAGGGGATGCCACAGGGTACACCAACAAATGAAACAAAAACAGAGAGATGGAGACCCTCTGAAACAACACATGGATATGGAGCATGTTCTCTAGAATCTAATCTAGTACCTGCGGAAGAGTGGGGAGACTCTGCCTTGTTACCCTGTCCCTAATACCTCACCTTCCCTTTGGCTGCAGCCTCTCTTGCACTTTGCATTATTGATAAACAAGTTATAGCACATCAGATTTAGTTTGTTATTTATCCCTTGCAACAGGTTGAAGTGTGCATTGGGGTGTGCACTGGGATATTCTTCCTTAAGGACTAAGGAAATCAACTCACTTGTTGGAACCAGGAGAAAAATCCGTTGTCAGAAGCCCAAATTGACTTTACTTACTGAAGGAATAGCATAGGGGAAAAAAAAAAAATCTCTTTTCCCATAATTGAACAAAAGCTAAAACCAGGGGAATCAAAACACCACAAGATGCATATTGCTATTAAGAGGGCCACCGTGCCAGTGCCAAGAGGGTGTAAGACCTCCACCTCAGGAGCTGTCCTGGAAAGCTGAGGGAACCACAGAATAAATAAATGAAAATAAAAAAAAAATAAAAATAATCAGTGAATCTCTGCTCAAAGACTATTTTTTTTTCCTCCATTTTTAATTTCACTTAAGTACAATTTAGCAGCCATGAGAGATGGCTGCTGTATAACGTTTAAACAACCCTGTCCTTGAAGAGCTACAATCTGCTTCTCTGCCCTTGTTCACCGAAGATGGGAGACAAATTAGCCACTACTTTTTCTTGAGATTAATAATACCCCAGCAGATCATTTGAAATTCTCTTTCCTTCATACACTGTCAGCTCTGTAAGTGCATTCAGACCACGCTCTGTGCCTTCTACCTGGCCCATCTCACAAACTCCAATTAAACTGGGCAAAAAGAAGTGAAAATCTCCTGACAAATCTACAGCTGAGACTCATCATGATAAGTCATTTTGGATGTGCAAACACATCCATTTTGGATGAACCCTCTTTGTAGGGAACAAACGCTTGTGCTCTTGAACATGTGGGCTCCTTTCTGTACTCTCTCTTCGAGCATCCAAGATCTGAGACTCATTTAAAAAAATCCTAGTGATTTTTTTAAATCTGCCCATGAAAAAAAAACCCACCTCCTCCACCTCTGACTATTTACTGAGAGCACAGGGGAGATGTCACACTTTGGCAGGCTACTCAGAAACGTTTGCTGACCATGCTGACCTCACTGCAATCAAAACCCAGGGACCTTTCCAGTATCAGGTGATAACTGAAAACTGTGGACCAAATTTGAAGCATCCACAACCTAAGTTCCCCATGACTCAACTACAGATCCCCATCTGGCATCTCTTCAGGAACCACATCTCTACTGAACCACACAAAAATAGTTTTTACCAATTGCAATCATGCTATTGGGCAGGAGCTGAACACAAACCACTGCCACCATGCTCCAGAGCAATTTTAAACACTGTATTTCTGCTATCTGCAGCACAGCCAGTTCTCCTTAGCAGGAGGATATTGTCCTGTGCAGGTCTCCCAACACCGGTGGCAAATTCTTACATGAATAACTACCTGCCAAACTCCAGAGAAAAGCCAAGTGTTGGTGTGAGACACCCCCATCCATGGGTGGTTTTCTGCTGACAGGGAAAAATCCACCGAAATTTGCAGCCTGACTGCATTCACCAACTGCAACTCGCACATCAGGTTTCAAGAACAGCTCCAGGGCACAACAGCAATAGCACAGATTGATTTTAAAAGAGGGGGTGATGTCTGGATGTCAAGGCCTTCCCCAGGCAGGCCTCCCTCTCCAAATATCCCAGGCACACCCTCTGCTGTAGCAAGAAGAGGCCCAGCAAAGCCTCTCCACACACAGAAGTGAAGAGAGCGAGCACCAGGGCCAGCACACACACACACATAGACGCACATTACCTGGGATGAGGACTGCATTCACATCAGGATTATAAAAATAAACACAACACGATTAAAATGGGTATTTCTTTCCCTCCCTTTCCCCACCCCATCCATTCCCAGTCCCTACCCACATTTCTCATTATTTTCCTGAACCCAGTGAGAGTATTTGGACAACACAGGAAAAAAATATTATGGTGGAAGAGTATTGGGCCCAGTGAGAGTATTTGGACAGTATTTGGAAAAAAATATTATGGTGGAAGAGTATTGGCCAGGTAAACCCACAGAAATATGAACTTTTCTTTCATCACTCTTACACAGGAGACAATAGGGTGCTGTGACACACAGAGGGACAGTATAATTACTGTGGGAGGTACATGCTAGCTTCTGCTGTCCCTCTTTCTGGCCGTGCTCCCACTAGATGGCACATTTTGGAGACAGGAACTCCAGCTCTGCTCGCCAGTACAGCCAAGTGACCGGCCTCACCAGCACCAGCTGCAGAAAATGCAGCAAAACTCCATTATGAGGAGAGGTTGAACAACCCACCAGCCACATTCGTAGCTCTTCCAAAGACAGGCTGAGGCAGAAGCTTTAACAGCCCTTCCAAAATTCAGGCAACTTTGGATCTCATTTCCGCAGGCACCTACCTAGTCCCCATTTCATCTTCTGATTAGTTCTTTGTTTCCTAGCGCAATAATAATTTATTCATAACTAATGATCAAAGTGATGTGTTTCATCAGATCTGAGTTTTCCATCTTGCTGTGGCACAGCCTATCCTCCTATCCTCCAAGGCTGAGGATAGGTGTTCTCAGATCATATGGTTTTATAGCCCTCTCAGGTCTCTTTTTACTGATCTCCTTTGTTAAGGCAATGGCCTTTTCTCTCCCTGTACACAGAACCCCTCTTCTCCCTTTACATCGCCCAGAAAACAGACCTGATGACTTGACAGAGACAGAAAAAGTCTGTGATCTCAGTGCTGAATCCAGGGCAGAGAATAGGTGCTTATATCCAAAATCTCACCCCTGCTCCTGTTTAAAAGCACATTTTAGACACAGAGCCCACCTCAACAGTGAGAAGGCTACAGATACGTGCTTGATACCCAGACAAGAGGATACACAGTACAGTGATTCCCCCCCTTCCTGGACTCACCTGGTCTCTTGATTGGCTTTTTGGTGGGGGTGTCCTTCCTTTTGTTCTGAATGGCCGGGGAATACGGCACCCCCGAGGAGGAGCTGTTCTTACGGAAATGGTCTTTCAGCCCCTTGATGGAGCGGTCAAGCTGGACAGAGCGGATTTGGAAGTAAACAGTCATGAAATCTAGGGAGACAAGGTAGAAGCAAGACTGTAAACAAACAGGGAACATTATACAGTAAAACAAACCTTTCCTGAAACACTCTGAGCCCCTAATGGCACTTAATAGCATTGATGTGGAACCCCAAGTATGTGTTTTTCCCTTCCCCTCCTATTTCCTTCAAAAACTCCTTCCTCCTTCCCCTGCACTATTCATCCCATCCCTCCCACCACACACATTAAGCCTGTGCACTAAGAGCACATCAGTGCAACTGATGGGAGACATTTGTTCAAGACAATTCAAGTGCTCAGTTTCTAGCAAGAGAGAATTTACAGACTTCTCAGGATTCAGAACACTCAGGAACTAAATGAGGTGTTCATCATTTAAGAACAATATACAAGCTGACTACTGAAATATGCTATATATGCTTGAGTTGCCTTTGATCATGGAAAAATTCTTAAGAAGCTTTTAGAGATATTTGTCATAGCTGGTAAGCACAGTAATCCCCACTCAAAAGTAAATTGTTGAGGTGGGGGCTGATTCTAGCTGCTACATGTATGTGAAAGTACACATTTCCTCCGGTCCCCAGAGTCATTCACTCCCAAATGAAAAGTTAATAAAAGAGTATAAAGCTGTAGGCAGAGACAAGTTAAGTGAATTTCTGCCATAGGACAGACTATGCATTAAGATAACTTGCTTTATTTACACAACTCTTTCTCTCTTCATATCCAGCAGGAGATCATTGTGTTCAACTGATAAATCACACTTCAGCCTCACTACAAACACTGTAAAAAACACAGGATCTTAAGAAGGCAATTAAAAGGAAACCAAACTACTCACCTAAAAGGTACCACTAAGGCAGTCGCTAGTTTTGCTAGCCCTGCTAGCCACCACTAGCAGTGTGACCCACAGTTTGTTAGCCACAGCAACATCTAAGCAGAGGCTTCATGGCTGAAGGTGTGTGAACTACAAGCCAAGCTGTGCAGCGCTACACACAACCCTCAACACTCTCCTGCTCTCAACCAAGTGGTTGGAAAGCATTCACCAGGTACAGAGCTACAAGGGAACAACCAACCTTGGTTCCTGCCGTTCTCCACCAGCCAGCCAGAAATGCGGATGATATCATGCAGGACACTCTCCGGGAGATGCTCCAGAGACATCTCCTCCTGCGACTCCATCTCATCATCCCCGCTGATCAGGTCCAGGATGAGGATGGGCGGGACCGGCTTGGTGTGTCGTGTCATCAAGCTGCGAAACTCTGATTCCAGGGACTCCTTGCCCCTCTCAAAGAGGGATTTCTGGCACAAAACAGCAAGAGAGAAGCAGCACAGGACTTCTGTAACCGGGCACTCACAAGTATTTCTGCATGAGAATGTACTTTCTGCAGCATTTCTAATCACTGTCAAGTACCGCATTCTTCAAACTCCAACAACGCCTGTAACTAAGAGACTTTTAAAGAGAGTTAAATAAAAAAAATGCTTGGGAGTTGCTCAGTCTTCAAGTGGGATTTAAACAGATCTCCCATCCTGCTCAAGCAGTTGAAGGACTGACAAGAGCGACTCGGTAGGAGGTTGAATCAACTCCACCACACGTGCAGAGAGAGGAGCAAAACACCACAAGCAGAAATGCTGCTGAGTGCAGAGTTAAACAGAAGCCGAAACAATAATATCTTCAGTTGTGCCCAAACAGCAGGCAGCAAGCCCATCAGCCTCTCTCAGCAAAAGGGCAAGCAGGAAGGCTATGCCTGTCCCTCTCTCACCCATGCCAGGTTCCAGACCCACCACCTTACCACACGATTCAGCTCCGGGCTGTCTGGATTGTTGTCCTGAAAGTATTCCACTGCCTTCTGGATTTTGTCCATGCAATTCAAGTATTCCTCCAGCCTCCCAGTGGGGCTGAAAATAAAAAATAAAAAGCAGTGAATGCCCAGGAAGTAAAGAAAGAAGATACCAAGAAAGCACCAGACCAAATGCAGGATAAAAACAATAAGGAAAATTTCAATTCCCTTTTCTTCTACTAGGAGAAAATTATGGGACTCCCTTTTGCCTCCACTCAGTGCCACAGCAGGATACCCAATCCACACAGCAAGTGTGTGATGATGGAGAAGCACACAACTTTCAGCCTTGTCTTCTTCTCCCAGTCAGGCCCTAATGGGTATGTAGGGGAAGCTGCACATCCCACCCAAGAGAAGGGCCATCACAACACCCTCCCGGAGACTGAAAACAGGCTCTGGGACAGTTCTGATTCATCCTGGATGCAGCAACATCACAGGAGCAGGAAGAACCCTTGGGAAAAGGGAATTGGAAAGAAGAGAAACCACCAACACTCATGAGATTCATATGGCAGCATGTCTGCAAAACCTGGAAGAGACACCAGTGCAGAGTCTCAGCAGACTTTGCCCTCTGTGGATTGCTGAAGGTCAAGTCAGGCAGCTTTACTGTGGACTGATAGTGGGGAAAGAGTGTGGGAAGAACACAAGTATGATGAGTTGGTGGAGTCAGTTTCCCTACTTTTATCCCAAAAGTTCAATAGGATGAAGCTCCCCAGTAAGATCTAGTTGCTCAACTCACCCTTCCTTTATGATCTTCTCTGTGTCCTTAGCCACATGGTAGTAACTGATGACATGATCCAAGCAGGACAGGGTCTTCTCCACATTCTCCTGCAAGCGCTGCAGGTTCTCCGTTTGTTTATGGACAGGGATGATCGAATTCTCCAGCTTCATCAAACGACTTTCGAATGAGGACAGAATAGAAACCTACATGCCAAGAAAGAAACAGAGCTGAGGACATCCTTCCACATGGATCCACACAGTAGGGTAGTAGGTAGAGCAGGGGAATCAAGAACCTTCAGCTTCTCTTTGTGGGCTCTGCTACTAATTTGCCATGACTCCTTAGGTGGGCTGTTTAATTCTTCTATGCCCTAATTTCAATCAGGAATCACAAAACGGATCACCTGCCCTACAGAGGTGGGCCAATCTTGAATTAAACAATTTTAAAGCATGAAAATAGTGTTCCAAGGCAGTACTAAGGAAAAGCAAAATTTTATTTGACAGCAGAAAACAAATCCACAGGAACGGCCTGGAGGTGCCCTAGGTAAAATGACCAACAAAAGCATAAACCACCAGCCACTTTGCTCTATACCATTAGAGCCCAAGCACTAGATGCACAACATGAAGGCACAGTTCACATGAATGTGAACATTCTTTTCCACAGGCCTTTGTTTTTTCAAAAAGGACTGTAATATTGCTTCTGAAAGGTGGAAAACCTTAGTAAATTCATAAAGGGTGCCTTATCGTCATGTCTTCTATACCAATAACATAATTCTTTCAAGATTCACTCCTTTGTTATGTTTTCCATGCTTCTCTGGTGGTGCCTGAATGACTTTCTTAAAGCACTAAGCCCAGAACTGGACATAATATCCTAGCTGAGGGCTTAGGAGCAATCAGAGCACAATAATTACTTTCTGCCTCTCAAACAGAACACTCCCGAAATAAAACTCAAAATAAGACCTGACTTTATGAAGCAACAACATGATGCTGTTGCACAAACTAGTCTGGGGTCTATTAATACCTCTTCCAGAGAAGACAGGCTATAAAGAGAAGAGGCCAACAGCTCATTTGAGCCCTCATCTCCCCAGGAAAGAAGCTTAGGATTGAAACATTCATCAATTTTCCCCTTTGCCCAGCCACTGAAATGTAAAACTCAAATGCAGAGCAAATGGTCCATTACTCTGCATTCCTCAGACGGGCACAATGACAGCCTTGAAAACAGATTCTCCTCAGAAAAAGTAAACCCAGGCCCAACATTAGGGATGAACTTCAAGGTCCTCCTTACCATGTTCTTTGTAAGCTGGTCACTCTTCTCAAGGCTCTCTTTGATAAAGGACAGAGTTTCTTCTTCCTGTCAGTTGGGCATAAAAATAGCCTTCAATTCTGAACACTAAGCATTTAAGTCACTAAACTTTACATGTAGGTTTTTACAAGTCCTGGCAGACACTGCAGCAAACAATGTTTGTTCTGATGCTGAGGCCACGTTTTAATATGCCACCTCTTAACAGAAATCAGGGCAATTGACCCAAGGTGAGCGACACATAACATAATGAGTGAGGTTTTTATGGATTACTCGTTTCCTTTCCATACCATGAGCCTTAGCACAGTAAAGTCACTACACGATATAAAATTAACAGCTTTACCACAGAGGCACATGGACTCAGACCACACATTTCCCTGCCACAGCAAAACACAGGTGTTGCACAGGCACCATTCAAAACCCTCACACAGCTGTGAACTAAAGTAGCCAGCCAAGGGCTGTTTTCAGGTCACTGAAGCACAGAGTTGGGGGAGGAATAGCAGCCTGTAAGGGTTGGCCTCTCAGGCTGGACCTGAGGACCTGAAGGGAGAGCCCCCTGAAGCTACCAGGCCCTAAGAAGAGGACACAGATACCCCTTGACCCTGAAAACAAGCTCTGAAGGGGACCTGAGGGTTCTGCCAAGCCCGGAGCGGGATCACCAGTCCCTTAGAGAGTCCCGGGACGCCCTCAGGCCCGGTGGGGACCTCCAGGACGGCTCCCAGCCCCGTCTCCTAGGCAACGCGCTGGGACTGCGGGCTGGGGCCCAGGCCCAGGCTCCGACCGGGCCCGGAGCCGGTCCCTTTGCCCAGTCTCACCTGCTTCAGCTTGTCCTCGATCTCCCTCCTGCGGGCCGACACCTCCTCGGTGGGAATCATCGTGCCGCAGGGCGCCAGGGCCGCGCTCCGGGGCTCAAGTCCCACCGTAGACAACCCGCTTCCGCCCCGCCGTCACCACCGCGCCGCCATCTTGGGAGCGGCAGGACACGTGGCGCATGCGCAGCCACACCGGCCGCCATCTGCGGGGTGGCCGCCGTTTAAATAGCGGCCGGGGAGGGAACTGCCGTCAGGCGCATGCGCAGTGCCCCGCTAACGGCCATGTTGGGAGTGGCGGCTCGGCCGCGCCGCCATATTGGCAGTGGTGTGGCGGGTCCCGGTGTGCCCCCTACCACCACACACACTTTCTGTCAGGGCAGGTCTAGCTCCCCAAGCACGCCATCCCCAACGCTCCAACCGCAATGTCACCATCGTCCCCCACAGGACGGGCATGCCATCCCCAACGCTCCAACCGCAATGTCGGCAACGTCCCACACAGGACACCGCGTCCTGAGGGACGTTTGGAGCCACCCTGCTCCCTCCCTGCCGAGGCGTCGTCCACAATCGTCCCCACAGGACACGGGGTCCTGAGGGACATTTGGAGCCACCCTGCTCCCTCCCTGCCGAGTTGTTAGGGTAGCCAGGCCCAGGCCTGCTTTGCCACACACCTTGGGGAGAACCGAGGTGTAGAGGAATATTAGAGGGGTTTGGGCCAGGGAAATGGCATGATAGAAAGTTAAATATGAATTATGGAAATGTAGGCGCTTGCAGGAGTGCAGGTTACTCTACCTTAGCCCTGCGTCCATTTTCCAGAAAGCCTCCCGCCACAGGGTCGCTGCCATCTTCTCCCTCCTGCAGCACAGGTGGGGATGGCTGCGTTTATCACCCGCTGGGGCAGTTATGGGGCTCTGCATCCTCATAAACCATGTCCAGCCTGGAGCAGGGAGCTGGTTTTATCAGTACAGACAGTCCTGGCCTCCCGCCGCCTCGTGCTGCTCTGAGGCAAGGCTGTGCCACATGAAGGGACTGGCCTGTTCCCATCCATCTTCCCTTTGTCAAACCATCCCAGGCTCTGGAAAGGAGCTGAAACAGCCCAAAGGGCCTCTTTTGTTCAACAACTTCAGCGTGTTTCATAACCCACCTTATCACGCTGTGACCAGCTGTGCCTGGGCTCTGGCTGCTGCGAGGGGCGAAGGATGGCCAGGGTGCTGTGTCTTCTGTGTGTGACATTGCCTGGCCACAATTGCCAGGTTTATGGGGACACCTGCTAGAGGGGATCTTGTCCTATGCACATAAGAGAGAAGATCCTTGTCCAGGGTCAGTGCCCAGTGCCCCTTGTGCTTTTCCCCACTGGGCAGCTCTGATCGGGAAGGTTTTTTCCACCCTGTTCTGCAGATTCAATTGCCAGGTTTATGGGGACACCTGCTAGAGGGGATCTTGTCCTATGCACATAAGAGAGAAGATCCTTGTCCAGGGTCAGTGCCCAGTGCCCCTTGTGCTTTTCCCCACTGGGCAGCTCTGATCGGGAAGGTTTTTTCCACCCTGTTCTGCAGATTTTATAGCAATCCATTCTCTTTCTGCTAACACTCACCCCCTCTCATTCAAAAGGCAGCAGAGCCAAAAGGAAAACTCCCCTCGTTGAGCCTGGGGAATAACTGTGTGTTCTCCCCTGAATAATGCTATAGATCTCCTGAAAAGCCAGTAAAAAGGGTCCCCCAGTCCCTCGTGGGGTGACTGAGCCCCGCAGAGCAAAGAGGGGGAGCTGGGACAGGGGCACACCAGCCCACATCCCAGCTGCCAGGTGGAGTGGAAAAGAGTGAATAAATGTCCAGAGAGTCAGTCTGCTAATAGATTGCATTAAAAATGCCACATCCAAGGGGAGGAAGCAGAAAAAAAAAAAAATGGCTTGCTGGTGAAATGCAAAGAATCAGAGCAGCAGGGGTTATTTCTGGTAAAATGAAAAAGAAAGGGTGGAAACGCTACAGTCTGAACGTGTGTTAAAATACAGTGCAAAAGGGCACAGGGCACACCTGGGATCTTCAGGGTGTAAACACACCTCACACCCCCCCTAGCTCATTTCTGGCTGTTTCTCCAGCGGTGGGTGCAGCCGAAGGAACGGCCGCTCCAAGACAATCCCGGTCCCGCCGCCTTCCCGCCGGAGCGCCGCGGCCGCGCCACTCTTCCCGCCCTGCCAACCCCAGGAATTGCTCTCCCCACTGAAGCAGCGAATGAAAGGAGGACGCGGTGACTCAGCACGGCCGTAGAGGAATGCTGAGTCGCCCTTTGCTTCCGCCACTCTTCCCGCCCTGCCAACCCCAGGAATTGCTCTCCCCACTGAAGCAGCGAATGAAAGGAGGACGCGGTGACTCAGCACGGCCGTAGAGGAATGCTGAGTCGCCCTTTGCTTCCCTCTCCATGAGACAGAACAAGGAGAAAAAGCCCCTTTTTCTCTCGTCCCCCCCAGAGAAGGGATTTTCATCCAGGTGGATGCGCTCACTACCAGCATAAGATGGAAAACACAGCCAACACGGCTGAATGAGGGTTGCATCCTCAGTGCAATATTCATTTGGGTCTTGAGAGCACTAACAAAAGAGCTAATGAGTCCCTTTTGCAGCAGTTTGCCAAGCAAAGTTTATCCAGGACTCCGAAACCCGAGATCAGATCAGAGCCCGGCACCTTTGGGGTGTGGAGGCCACGGGGTTCGAACCACATCATGGCCCCGTTGTTCAGCAACGGCAGGTTTTGCTGCCACAGGCATGAGGAAGTGGCTCCTGTTCGTGGGGACGTGACAGTCGCTTCTCCCTGAGGACGAGGTGTTCAGGGCGTTGGTCACCCAAAACGCTGCAGAAAAGAGAATCGACGGAATTTGCAGGTGGGGAAACTGAGGCAGGGAGGGGCTTTGCTTTGCCTGCCCAGGGCTTGGCTCCAACTCACTGGAAAGACCCAGATATCCCCCAAATCCACATTTCTCTTGGCTGCCTTTATGGTGGCAAAGGCCATTGCACGAGAGGTGTAATCAGGACAAGATTCGGATAAATTCAATTAATAGTAGCTCTCAAGGCAGGCACTTTCTGTCCCCTGCATTGTGGCTTGGTACTGCTCACCCCAGGAGCAGTTCCTGCTTAAAAAGAAAAATCATCAGGTTATTGCAAAAAATGAATTATGCCTGCCCTTGCTTCCCACTGGCAGGGTTAATCCCACTCCTGCATGGAGGGGACAGTGGGGACGGGACGGGGCGGTGGCGCTCCCCGAGCCGCAGGAGCTGCCTGCGAGGCACGCAGCGCGCGGCGGCGAGGGCAGAACAAGATTAATACAGCCAGGAGCCTCCGAGAGGGCTTTGCATTTGATGTGGGAGAGGAGAGAGATCAGAGTACAGAGGAGCCGGGATTAACATAAAATTACAAAACTTTCATTATGGGCTGGAGGGCCGTCCCGGGCTGTGTGCCCCCGTGGTGTGACCCGCCGGTGCCCCGGGCTGCGAGAACGCGTGGGAACACCGTCGCCGGTGGCACTGCCCCTCGCCTCTTCCCCAGATGCAGTCTATTCTGTCTCCCCTTGGGTCAGCCAGATAGAAAAGGCGATTAATCTTTAGCCAGATTAATCTTCAGGCAGAAAAACCAGGAGCTCTGAGCTGGTGGAGAAGTCCCCAACTTTCCCTTCCAGGTAGGGTTAAAGCGGGGAGAACTGTGAAAGAGGGAGTCAGCCTGCACAGACAGGGCACGGGATGCATCAGGGCACACACCCTGGCTGTTACCGTGTCCATGAACTTGAAGGGATGAGACAGGAACCAAATCCGCCTCCCCAGTAACGTCTCCAAGCCCCACCAGCTTCACTTTGATCCTGATCTGGGTCCAGAGTGTCGCAATGTGGCCACGGGGATGCACACTGCTCCCGGAAAATCAGGTCCATGTCAGATAAGGGTTGGCTTTTGAGGTTCTGCAGCTTCCCAGTCCTTCCCTGCTCCAGGGAAAGGATGTGGCACGGCAGCAATTGCATGCAAACAGCACCCAAGCAGTCAGCTAACGGGGAATCCCTGAATGACCCTCCACTCCTTGCAGGAAGGGGGTTCATGGGCATCAGCCCCTTGAAGGCTGGCCCCAAAAGTCCCCCCCAAGCTCTCATCCATCGTAGACACAAGCTGTGCTCTCCCTCCCTCCCTCCCTCTGGCTTTATTTGCGGAGGGAATTAAGGTCCTGCTGGGAAAACCTCCCCTGTGCTCTGATAACTGCCTGCATAGCCAGCTCTAAATGGCTTTTTGTAAATGAATGACCAGGATTAACGAGGTTCCCCTCATCACTGTTTACTTAGCATTCCGCTGGAGTGTGTAGACACAAGCTGTGCTCTCCCTCCCTCTGGCTTTATTTGCGGAGGGAATTAAGGTCCTGCTGGGAAAACCTCCCCTGTGCTCTGATAACTGCCTGCATAGCCAGCTCTAAATGGCTTTTTGTAAATGAATGACCAGGATTAACGAGGTTCCCCTCATCACTGTTTACTTAGCATTCCGCTGGAGGGGGGGAACCGGGCAGAGACCCCCTCCTCCAGCCAAGCCCCTTGGGCCACCAAGGAGCTGGCACATCCTGGGGACCAACATGGTGCCACCCAGCACATGGCTGAGCCCTTCCTCTCCTCCCTAGAGCGGGAGCTGAGGTTCCCAGCTGGGTTTGGGGTGGGTGGGATGTGTGTGCCTGCACTGGGAGCGTCGGTCACGGGGACAGAGGAACTACAGGGCACCGTATTTCGTGAGCCGGGGGCCGGGCTGGGGACGATGCTCATTTTCTCTCTACGCTGCGTTGCTGGGGAAGGAAGGGGGTTGTTTGCCATGAGGGTCGGTGTCAGGCGTGCGTCCCCCCACGTGATGGGGATTGGGGAAGCTGTGCAGGGCTGCAGCTGGCCCCGTCCCCCCGGCAGGAATGCGCTCGGTGACCCCAGGGTGGGCAAGGAGCTGCTTGGCGAGGCCACGGAGCCCACCAAGGGGGGCAGGTCCAATGAGCCCCATGCAGAGGGGACCTTCCTCTGCCATCCTTCTCTGCCCACAGTGGGGCACGGGGGTCCTGCCTTCGCCTGTTGCACTCTGGGGGGCTGGAGCTGCCTTGCCACTGCGCAGCTCCGACCTTTGGATGTTTGCACATTCCTGCCTGTTAATGTGTCTCAGAAGGAAAAACCACTGGGATGGAGCATTACTCCCCCCAGAACCTGCAGATCTGCTCTCCCCGTTTCCCGGATGGGAATCGTCACCGATCCCGTGCCGGGTGGGAGCACGCACTCCCCGGATGAGCAAAACCAAATCCCCTGCTCACATTCAGCAGGCAATGCTTCTGCTGTGCGTGATGGGCACCCCATTCCTCCACGCCAGTGAGCCCAAAAAACTCACAGAGCCCCCAGGGCAGGCGGCAGCCACCTCTCCCAGCCGGGCACAGGGAAAAGGAGCGCCGTTTGGGAGCGGAGCCGCGCTCCCCTCGGCTGCCAGGCTGGCTCGCTGCCCAACAGCACGACGCCAGGCCAAATTCTTTGCGATTTCTAGGTCAACACCCGCCGCTCGTAATGCCCCCGATCCCTCCCGCTGCCCGTGTCAGCCTCCAACCCCACACACAGGATGAGGGCATCCCGGGGGATCCATACCTGATGTCCCCATGCCACCCAGCTTGGCCAGCCCCATCCATAATTCCCAGATATTTGGGGCTTACGCCCACGTTGTCCCAAGTTGGGTCATTCCCCACATGCACCTGCTGGTCCTTGTGCTGCCTTTGCTTCCGGCACCCACGGGTGGGTTGTGCCCACAGGGTACAGAGCCCACAGCCTGCCCCTGCTTGCACCTTTTTTTGAGGGGGTTTAAGACCCATCCCCTGGAGTCGGACACCAAAGGAGGGTGTTCGCTTTAGGTTTCTAAAGTGAGTATCTCACTGTCCTGATGGCAGTGAAAAAAAAATAAAAAAATTTAAAAATCTCAGGAGGTGGGATGGCCCTAACGCTCCAAACCTGGAAATAAATCACCCGAAAAAAAACAGCCTTTGTAAAGAAGTCCCCGTGGCCCCGGTGCTTGTTTGCACATGGGCCAAGTTTCGACCTCGGCGTGACGCGGTTTCCCAAAGAAGGAGGTGGTGTTGGCACTGCTCCGGAGGCTCAGCCCCTCCACGGCGGGGGCTGGATGCATCCCCCCCCAACCCATGGGGGCTACTTTCCATGGCATGGTCTGGGGTGGAGGAGCAGGAGCCCTATGGGGCTGCAACCCCCTACCTGGGCATGCATTGAGGGGATGGTGGAGAGGAGGAGGAGGAGGAGGAAGGGGCATTATGCTGAGCATCTCCTCGTGACGGCATTTACGCAGGGTCCATTGCATTGTGGCTCGGGCAAGCGGCCACCGGCGCTCCCCCTGCAGCAGGGCAAGCCCTGGCCTGCCGGTGCATTGTGCTGGCCACGCTGCCAGGAACGGCCGTTGGCAGTGGCCCACTGACCCGTTCCGGGGCTCCTTGGGGCGCGGAGAGAGGCAAAGAGCTTTGCTGGATGGGCTCCCCAGTGCCAGAGAGTGCCCCCCCGCCATGCACAGCCAAAAAACATGGCCAAAAACACGAGGGTGCAGGCATGCTCTGGAAATGCTGCCTGGATAATGAGGTTCTGGTCCACATCAGACCACCGCCTTACCCTGCCTCAGTTTCCCCATCAGGACAGAATCACAGAATGGTTAGAGTTGGAAGGGACCTTAAAGATCACCCAGTTCCAACCCCTTGCCCTGAACAGGGACATCTCCCACCTCCCAGACCAGGTTGCTCAAAGCCCCATCCAGCCTGGCCCTCAAAGCCCCATCCACCCTTCCAGGGATGGGGCAGCCACAGCTTCTCTGGGCAACCTGGGCCAGGGTCTCACCACCCCCAGAGTGAAAAATTTCTTCCTGAGATCTAATCTAAATCTCTCCTCTTCCAATTTAAAACCGTTACCCTTCATCCTATGGCTCCACTTCCTGATCAAGAGCCCCTCCTCAGCTTTCCTGTAGCCCCTTTAGGCATCTCGGCTGCTATAAGCCACCCAAGCTGTGTGAATGCCACAGGTCCCATGGGCTCTGCCAGCAGTGCAAGCTTGGAGCTGGAAAAGCAGAAAAGGGGCTTTTCCCCCCTCTCTGTTTTCAGAGCCAGCTTTTCCTGCAAGCCTGGAGAAAGGTGTTTGTATCCAGCCTGATCCTTCCAGGCAAAGACATTGGGGTCCAGCCCTCGGGCCTGTTATAGACTGTCTGGGGTTTGCTATGGCACCTCCACCCCCTCAGATAAAAAATCATATATAAAAAACAGTGTTGCAGGGGCAGGGAGTCCCTGAGCTTCCCCAAGCTTTGACCCTCAACACAGGGCTGGGGGCCAGGCTGCCCAGATGCCATCCCCATTCCCACCAGGGACCTACTGTACCTGGGGTGGAGCTCCCTGCCCAAGTGCAGGGAGCTCCCAGGAATCCCATAAGATTCATTCCCATCCATGAGAACTCCTGGATGCACATTTGGGAACCTGTTTTTTTCCAAACTTTGGAGGTTCATTCATTGCTATGCAAGGCGAGTCCATTCCCTACCCTCCTCCATCCTGTCTCCTCCTTCTCCCCCGACTGCTCCGGCCATCCCAGCCTGGGATGTTAAAATGGGCTGAATTTTTTACCATTGGGGGGGTGTGGAATTTTATAAAAACAAAAAATCGAAATCTGGGGGTGAAGGGAGAACCCATGAGCTGTGACCTCCTCCAAACGCACAGCACCAAATCCACACAAGGAAAACAAAAGGCAGTGAGATTAGCATTTCCAAACAGAGCAGAGATGGCCCCAATCTTTGAGCTGTTTATTCTAGGCGTTGATTTTCAATATTTAGGATGATTAGCAAGTGAAAGCCGGCTGTTGCCAGAATGGCTCCGTGCCAGCCCCGCACTCAATGGAGGGGAAAGAAAGACATGGCAAGAAAAGGAGAGAAAAGAAGGGCTTATGTGTATATTTTTTTCCCCCCTCACTGCGAAAGGGAGATTGGTTTGAGGTGTCAATGTTTGCCCATCAGGGAGGGATGATGGATGAGGGAAGGGCTGGGGGAATAGCAGAAATAAATAATAAAGGAATAATTGCCATGTGCTTAATAACCGGCAGGGGAAGGACCCGGCTTGGGCTGCGAAGGCTGAGTTTGCAGGGAGTTTTTGGAGCTGGCCTCTTCCCCGACCCACTTTGGTGGGTGCCAATGGTGGGATGCCCCAAAAAATGCAGATGGCTCTGGACTGTAGTGATCTGAGGTTTTCATTGCGTGATGCTTTGCCCACACGTAGAGCAGAGGGACCACCACCAGCTCAGTGGTCCCCAACCCATCACCATCCCTGTGCTGGGTGAACTGGAGCAGCCCCGCAGGGCTGGACCAGCCCCAGCCACCGGCTGGAAGCCACCCCGCTGCCACCGGCAAGCCCGGGCAGGCCCAGGGCTGCCAGGTCCCGAGCTCCCTCCTGGCACCGGGCTTGTCCCCAAGCACACACGGGCTTTGTGCGGGCAGCAGCGTGGTGTCCTGCCCATCTCCACCCCCGCGGGAAGCCATGCTCCCACCCCACAGCACTCCCCACTTGCACACCTCCTCCTGGCTGCTGGGGCAAGCCCTGGCCTGCCGGTGCATTGTGCTGGCCACGCTGCCAGGAATGGCCGTTGGCAGTGGCCCACTGACCCGTTCCGGGGCTCCTTGGGGCGCGGAGAGAGGCAAAGAGCTTTGCTGGATGGGCTCCCCAGTGCCAGAGAGTGCCCCCCCGCCATGCACAGCCAAAAAACATGGCCAAAAACACGAGGGTGCAGGCATGCTCTGGAAATGCTGCCTGGATAATGAGGTTCTGGTCCACATCAGACCACCGCCTTACCCTGCCTCAGTTTCCCCATCAGGACAGAATCACAGAATGGTTAGAGTTGGAAGGGACCTTAAAGATCACCCAGTTCCAACCCCTTGCCCTGAACAGGGACATCTCCCACCTCCCAGACCAGGTTGCTCAAAGCCCCATCCAGCCTGGCCCTCAAAGCCCCATCCACCCTTCCAGGGATGGGGCAGCCACAGCTTCTCTGGGCAACCTGGGCCAGGGTCTCACCACCCCCAGAGTGAAAAATTTCTTCCTGAGATCTAATCTAAATCTCTCCTCTTCCAATTTAAAACCGTTACCCTTCATCCTATGGCTCCACTTCCTGATCAAGAGCCCCTCCTCAGCTTTCCTGTAGCCCCTTTAGGCATCTCGGCTGCTATAAGCCACCCAAGCTGTGTGAATGCCACAGGTCCCATGGGCTCTGCCAGCAGTGCAAGCTTGGAGCTGGAAAAGCAGAAAAGGGGCTTTTCCCCCCTCTCTGTTTTCAGAGCCAGCTTTTCCTGCAAGCCTGGAGAAAGGTGTTTGTATCCAGCCTGATCCTTCCAGGCAAAGACATTGGGGTCCAGCCCTCGGGCCTGTTATAGACTGTCTGGGGTTTGCTATGGCACCTCCACCCCCTCAGATAAAAAATCATATATAAAAAACAGTGTTGCAGGGGCAGGGAGTCCCTGAGCTTCCCCAAGCTTTGACCCTCAACACAGGGCTGGGGGCCAGGCTGCCCAGATGCCATCCCCATTCCCACCAGGGACCTACTGTACCTGGGGTGGAGCTCCCTGCCCAAGTGCAGGGAGCTCCCAGGAATCCCATAAGATTCATTCCCATCCATGAGAACTCCTGGATGCACATTTGGGAACCTGTTTTTTTCCAAACTTTGGAGGTTCATTCATTGCTATGCAAGGCGAGTCCATTCCCTACCCTCCTCCATCCTGTCTCCTCCTTCTCCCCCGACTGCTCCGGCCATCCCAGCCTGGGATGTTAAAATGGGCTGAATTTTTTACCATTGGGGGGGTGTGGAATTTTATAAAAACAAAAAATCGAAATCTGGGGGTGAAGGGAGAACCCATGAGCTGTGACCTCCTCCAAACGCACAGCACCAAATCCACACAAGGAAAACAAAAGGCAGTGAGATTAGCATTTCCAAACAGAGCAGAGATGGCCCCAATCTTTGAGCTGTTTATTCTAGGCGTTGATTTTCAATATTTAGGATGATTAGCAAGTGAAAGCCGGCTGTTGCCAGAATGGCTCCGTGCCAGCCCCGCACTCAATGGAGGGGAAAGAAAGACATGGCAAGAAAAGGAGAGAAAAGAAGGGCTTATGTGTATATTTTTTTCCCCCCTCTCTGCGAAAGGGAGATTGGTTTGAGGTGTCAATGTTTGCCCATCAGGGAGGGATGATGGATGAGGGAAGGGCTGGGGGAATAGCAGAAATAAATAATAAAGGAATAATTGCCATGTGCTTAATAACCGGCAGGGGAAGGACCCGGCTTGGGCTGCGAAGGCTGAGTTTGCAGGGAGTTTTTGGAGCTGGCCTCTTCCCCGACCCACTTTGGTGGGTGCCAATGGTGGGATGCCCCAAAAAATGCAGATGGCTCTGGACTGTAGTGATCTGAGGTTTTCATTGCGTGATGCTTTGCCCACACGTAGAGCAGAGGGACCACCACCAGCTCAGTGGTCCCCAACCCATCACCATCCCTGTGCTGGGTGAACTGGAGCAGCCCCGCAGGGCTGGACCAGCCCCAGCCACCGGCTGGAAGCCACCCCGCTGCCACCGGCAAGCCCGGGCAGGCCCAGGGCTGCCAGGTCCCGAGCTCCCTCCTGGCACCGGGCTTGTCCCCAAGCACACACGGGCTTTGTGCGGGCAGCAGCGTGGTGTCCTGCCCATCTCCACCCCCGCGGGAAGCCATGCTCCCACCCCACAGCACTCCCCACTTGCACACCTCCTCCTGGCTGCTGCTTAAAAATATACCCCCACCCCCCCCCTCTACCAAACCATCTTATTGAAAGCAAAAAAAAAATCACGTCCAAGTTGGTTTTGTTGCTTTCAGACGCTGAACAAAACGAGGTTGTTCCAGGCCTCGCCTGGTGCCTCCTTTATATTCACCCTTTCTCACTTTAAAACCCTCGACTGGCTCTGGCAGGCTGGAATATTTTTCCCTGGCAAGGTAGTTTTTTTCAGTCCCCTGGCAGGGTGGGGGGTGCCAGGGGCTCCTCTCTTTCCAGGGGGTTTAAAAACACAAACTACGCAGCGGTGCCTGGCAAAACAAAATAAAGCAGTGAACCGAGGGGGCTGCCAGCTTTTTGCAGCCCTGCCAGCGTCACCGCTACCAGGGGGAAGTGGAGAGAAGCTGGGACAGAAATCCCCCATTAGTTTTTTGGGGTTCATGATCCCCAAGCTGAAAGGAGAGCCCAGGTCTGCCTCCAAAAGCCCCCCCAGACACATCAAAGCTGTCCCCCACAGGGATAACCCTACCTCATCCAAGGACCACATCCTGCCCTCCTGGCACAAGGCACACACACAAGCCAAGAAGAGCTCCTGCAGGAGCACAGCCCTTATTTTGGGCTAAAATTGGCCAGATTGGGAGCAGCTGTGACCACTGCAAAGCAAAGGGGCAGTTCTGGGGCTGGCTGCTTTGGTTCCTGGTGCTGATGGGATCCAGTAGATCACCAGGGAGGTGATAGGGTGCTTCTCAAGTGCTGGAGAGATGAGAAGGGCTATGTCCCCAGTGCAAGAGGGATGGGAGACATCCTGGAGCGGGTCCATCTGAAGCACCAAGCTGGACGAGACCCAGGGAGGGTCTGGAGGGGGATCTTTGTCCCTGGAGATGCTCAGACGTGACAAGGGGCCAGACCACCATTTTCCAGCATCCCCTTCCAGCCTCCTCCTACCACCATCCCAAGTGGCAGCTGTGGGCACAGAGCTGTACCCACAGCCTGGCCCCTGCCCTCCCTGTGTCCCCAGACCCAGTGTCCCCAAACCTGCCAAGCCCACCCTCCCTGCCCGTGCTGGCAGCTGAGCGTACGCTGCTTTTCTTCCCTGCCTTGGCAGAGCCCAACTGCTCCTCGGCGTAATTGGCCTCGCGAGGGCTCGGCTATTCCTGTGACTTCTGAGCAGCTCCTCTCGCCACCCTGCACCCAGGAGGGCTCCAAAGCCACTCGTGTTTCCACAGGGACAGGCAGGGGGACATGGCATAAGCAGAGGGATAGTCCCAGGCATTCACACCGTGTTACCCGCAGGAGCTCCCCGTTGGGGCAGGGAAGGATGCTCCAGGGTTTGGGAGCAGCTTGCGGGACTTGGGACACCAAGACATCACCCAAGACATCACCCTTGTGCTGCAGAGATGATGTGTAACCACTGCCACGCAGGTGGTGGTTTGTGCCTCAGTTTTCCCATGGGAATTGCTGTGCCACTGCAGAGGGAGGGTGAGAGTACCCATGTACCCAAGGCTGTGCTGGGGAGATGTCCTCTCCCCTCCAGGGGAGAGGGTGAGACAGAGCCAGGCGGTGCTGGAGGGAAATAAGTAGGCAAAAAGGTTTTTAATTCTCCATTTTTTTTCTTTTTTTTTTTAATTTGTAAATAACTTTCCATGAAAAAGGTTAAATTGCACACGTGTATCTGCAGTTCGTCAGCATCAGTATCAAGCCCCCAAAACAGGAAAATGTAACAAAACCAAGAAATAAAAACAAGCATTGTCAATAAAGATATAAACATCTACGCTGACCCCCAAAGCTGCCCAGAGATATGGTCCTTGATCCCCAGCCCAGGACAGTGGCCCCAGCCGTGTGGTGGCATCTCAGGGGTCTTCAGACGCTGGCACCTGGACCAAGCAGCAGCCCCAGCCCCAGCTCTGCTGCTCGCATGAGCTGAAGATGCTTTACTGGGGGGATGCAGGACTTGTGTTCCCACCCTCTCCCCAAATTTGGGTGCAAATTACTCCAAGGGTAATTTATATTTTTTTTTTAAAGGCTTGTTTATTGATTCTTATACTATAACTATACTCTCGCTAAATTATATTGCTCACATTAAAGGTCCTAAGTGCTTTTGTAACCAACAAAGAAACTCCTTACAATCTTCCATTTTTCGGCAAGTCTAAGACACACCATTAAAAAAACAGCTTCTACTTACTCCTACCTAATGGCTACTCTATCTCTAATAACCTACGGCGAAGGAGAGGTGAAGAATCCAGTTCTTGAGAGCTTCAAGTCGAGTTTTGGCAGAGGTTGGCTCCGCTCCTGAAGTGTTTCTCAGCTCCTTTGCAGAGACCCTGCCACGTTTTTGCTACGTACTGAGCCAAAGGGCCAAAGCTGCAGTTTGTGTCCATCCCAACGGCTCTCCTGGCTCACGAGCTGCTCCTGGCTGGGTGGGACTTCATCTCCACTGCCATCCCTGGAGCCCGTTGCGTGCATAGTCTTTGGCCTGAACTCCTGGATGGAGCCTGAATGTGGATTTCTTTCCTCCTCAGTCCCACCTGGAAGCATTCGATGTGGAGTGACCCCATTACCACCAGCTCATGGGGGGGTTTCTCCCACAAAAAGCACATCTTTAATCCGGGTCCTGCGTTGCCCTGGCAGCCACGGGGAGCCTGATGGATGAGCAAAAGAAGTGAGAGTAACAGTCTCAGACCAGAAAAAAACGGAGAGGGCCTATGTCAGCTGGTGAAAAACAGAGAGGGCTTCTGGTGGTCTAGACCCTTCAGTAACCGCAGTGAGGATTTTGGGTACAAAAAAATATAAAAGCCAGTTCTGGGAGTGCCCCGGTCCCTGCTGCTCTTCTCCTGCCGGGGACAATTCCTGGATCCTTAACAAAACCTGTTGCTGCAGGAATCCTCCCTCGCGTAGTCTTGGTTTACAGAACAACAAACACAAGCCTTTAAACAGTGAAAAATATAAAACAACTCCCAAACTGCATTATCCCCCCACTATTAAGAAATTCTAGTGCTAAAAATATAGGTTTCTTTGAATATATAATATATAATAGATTATATAAAAACATCTAAAGAGGCAGATGCTGAATTTATAAACCTTTTCTTCTTCCCTAGGCACAAGTCAGGAGGGAGGTTGAACTCAGAGAATCCAGAAGGGACCTCTCTTTGCTTGCTAGCTAATTATCACACTATGCTTACCAACTAACCTAAAGAGAAAAAGGAAAGAGAGAAAGAGAAACGGAGAGACGCAAGAGTGAGGAAATTGCACTTAGTCTATCGAGTCCTAAGTCACCAGGAATCTGATGTCTTGGATGGAATTTAGCAGGTGCTCTCCTTTAGCCCTGAAGGAACATGTGCCGTGTCCATTTCCACGGAAAAAAATATGATAATTCACATTTCTTCCTTTAAAAGTAAAAAAATAAGTAGTGTTACATTTCTTCTCTTAAGGAAACTCATGGACTTCTGATGCATCCCTTAACGATATATCCAGCAGTGCCTGTGGTGGTGGTTTTTTCTCCCCCCGGTGTTTCTGTGAATAATCTTAAAATGAAGCAGGTAAAAGTCACTGTGGATGTCTCTGTCTCTAGGAAAATCTTGTCCCTGGTAAGTCCCAGCAGGATGGGGGGGAGCATCCTACTAAAGTCTACGTGGCCTTTGAATGGTGACTGGCATCTTACAAGAGGGACGCCAAACTGCTCCAGTCGCTCACGTCTTCTGGCAAAGAGGGGTCGTTGAGTTCAAACAACTGCTCCACGTTGATGGAGTCGGAGAGGTAATCGCTGGTCCCTTCGTCCCAAGCATGCTGCAGGAAAGAGGTGGCTATGAAGGTTTCGTCAAAGTCCAGGTTGTTCTGGTTGGATTCGGTGAGGACCTGCTCCTGCTGCTGCTCCTGCTGCTGCTCCTGGGGACAGTCGATCTGATGCCCCTGTATTGTCAAGTCCAGGTCGTGTGTTACGGGGCTGATCGGAGGCGTCAGCTCCAAATTCTCAAAAGTGGAGAAGTCTCCGTTCAGGTTGGTGTTGAAGATGGCTTCCCAGTCAAAGTCTCCTTTCAGTGATCCCAGCTCGGTCTGCTCTTCCTGGGTCAGCAACGCAGAGTTGGAAAGCCGAGGCACCTTGGCCGTTCGGTTGGGCGAGGGCTGCTTGCGCTTCTGCCCTGCTCTGCCATCCACTGGATTCCAGTTCTGGTCACCGGTGATTTCTTCAAACTCTTTCAGCAGCTGCTGTGACTCCATGTTGACGTTGAGGATGTTACTGGAGGTGCAAGCTGAAGCCGATGGGCTGGTGACAGACTGTGCTTCTTGATGGGCTGTTTTGGTGAAGGCTGGGTGGATCTGCACTGGGGGCATCTTCCGCTTTTTGAAGGCATTGTTCTTGAGTCGGTCGGCGTATTGGGGGTCAAGCTTCCAAAACCCTCCTTTCCCTGGCTCACCCTTCTCCCGGGGCACCTTGATGAAGCACTTGTTCAAGGAGAGGTTGTGCCGGATGGAGTTCTAGACCCAAAAGAGAAAAAAAAAAAAGACCAAGGCTGAATGCTTGTCTGCTGCCACGGCACCTACCTGTGTGGGGAGGCTGGTGGAAAAGCACATTCTCAACAAGGACCTTTGGGAAAAAGAAAGCAGAAACAGCAACGTCAAGACATCCTGGGCTACGTGCCCAGGAGAAACTCCCCTGCCCCAAGTCACCAGTAGAGTTTTCTTGCCTCCTGTCTGATCCAGCCAGAGGTGGCAGGAGCCAAAGGGTTCAAGCTAGGACCTGCCAACCAACAGGAATCTTTTGGGCAACTCTCCTTGGCTCTAAACTGGGGCCATGGTGCCTTGGATCACGCAGAGCACTGGGAGAAACCGGCCAGACTTGCTCTCAACATGGAGCTAAGCTGAAGGAGATTGAGTCCTCCTTCCTTCATGGCTAAGGAGGAAGAGGAAGGTCTTTACACCAATGTGGCCACGGCCCCATTACAAGTGGCAACACATGGCAGCACCGTGGAGGTTGGCATCATCAAGGCCCTCCTTGCATCCCCCAGTCCTTCTGCGCCCATTACTAGTGGTGAGGGGAAAATATTTGGCTGAAAAATAGGCCCCAGCAGCCAGGCTGACACAAACCAGGCGGGCAAAGCTGGAGAGACACGTGGGTTGCCCCACCACAGCCCTGGGTGTCCTCAGAGGTGCCTCCTGGCCTGGGGAAGCTCGGTTTGAAATCACTGCATCTTCATCAGCCACCACTCAATTGAGCTTAGGGGTGGGGGACAAAAGAAAAAAGGGGGAAAAAAGAAAAAGAGGAGTTTCTGCTCCTGTTGAGCTGTTCTGAAACCCTGAATGTGCCTGGAGTGATGTGAATAATCAGAAAGGAAACTCAGTTATTGGGTAAATAACCCGGCGTTGGACTCTACAAAGCCAAGACTGTATTAAGAGATTGGATATGGTAGAGGGTTTTTTTTTTTGTAATGTTGCCTGGATATCTTTATGCTTATTCATCCATAATCCGTAGTGCCGAATAGGAAAAACAAGGCTTGAATGCTTAGAGCTGTTGAAAAACACGCACACACACACACACACACAACAAAACCCTCCTCTGGGCTGAAGCTCCTTGGGTGTGTTGGCTCCTCTCCAAAGCACTCAGCTCCCACAGGAATATATCCATCTCCCCCCGGAGTACGGGTGGCATGACCTTTCCAGGCTGTCTTCACGTACGGGAATCGGGATAGGGGATGAGAACACAACCTCGAAAAGAAAGAAAGGAGAAAAAAAAAAAAAAAAAAAGAAAAAAAAAAAGAAAGGAAAAAAAAAGAAACAGGGAGCAGGGCACACATGGCTGTTATGGTCTGGGGCAAACAGCCACCAATGAAATGGCAATAGGGCAGGAAGGGGATGGGGACCACTCCTGGAGAGGGATTCAGGACTCCCTCAGGCAGCAAGCAGGGGCCAACGCCGAGCCCCGCAGGAGCATTAACAATGCTACCTGTCCTGCTCAAAAAAGAAAACAAGAAAGAAGTAGGAGGAACACAGATATCCCTGCAAACAATCCAGGCTGTGGTAGCTCCAAATTTACAGTTTGGCGAAATTTTACAAGGGTCAGAGTCTTGCAAGCTGAATTCTCTGCTCCCTATCTCCCCTCCCCATCCCAAACTTCATTCAGCCTGAGCTGCCCTCCGTCACTGCCCGGCCAGCTAACATATTTATCATTCCTGCCTGCAACAATCCCGTGAACCCCCTGCATCTCTGCGGAGAGGGATTGAAAACCTTCTTTCTTTTTTTAATAAACACATTTAATTAAAAACGCGGTGATTATCCAGCCGTGAGTTTGCAGGAGAAAGTCAACACGCTGGCACACAGCTCCTCCTCCCGAATGGCTCCCATAGGTCCCCCCCAGTACAGGGGAGACTGGGGGACCCAGATGGCCCTGGAGAGAGAACTGGAGGGGTTCCCTTCTCCATAGTGCTCTTCAAGAATTGCTGGAGACCCACCTGCCTGGTGGAGAAGGTGGGCAATGCCCAGGCAGGGGGTTGCCCAGCACTGTCTGGGTGAACATTGCCACTGGGATCACTGGCGTGCTGCGGATTTGGGCTGGGAATAACCCAGGCCACCCAGTAACCTCCTGCCCTGCCACATCCTAGAAAGCCTCACGTGTTGGAGGTCCCCTCGCATGACGGAGGAGGGCAGTGAGCCAAGGCGGCTGGGAAAAGCCCCTGTGCTTCAGGCTGTCCCCAAAGCTGGTGAGCCTGAGGGCTGTCCCCTACCCCCCAGGGACACGCTCATGCTACCTGAGGACAGCAACCCTAATTGACCTCTGTTGGGCTTTCCTCTGAGGCCTCACCGACTTGTCACCGTGATGGAGCCTCCTTTGCCTGTCCAACGGGAGAGGAGACCTGCCTTCTTGCTTGGAAAGCAGCAGCATTTCTGCTCTGAACCACCCCAACGAGGGATTTGCCCAACAAGCAGCATCTCCCTGAAGGTCCTCTTCATCCCTGTCCTACACCTGGTCTTCAGCACCCAGAGATATTCAACCAGGCCATTTCATGTGTGCTCAGCCCCAAGGGACTCAGGACACCACCAGAGCTCAAGAAAGGTGGAGCTGGGGACAGAGACGCCTTGACCCCGAAGCCAAGAGAAGCTGTGGGGACCAGCAGCCCAACAGGTACCTCCCTGCTCCCAAAATGGCCCTGGGGTCTCCTTCCCTCTGCCGCCCTCAAGGCCGTGGCATTTCTGCACACCCAAGCTTGGGTGTGCAGCCCTTCCCCACCAGCTGCCAGTGCTGCTCTCCTCTCAGGAGGATCCAGCATCCTTGCAGGACCTTGCCTGGCAAGGTGGAGGTTGTGGAAATCCCTCCCCAGCCCTGTGGGGAGAGGGGACAAGGCAAGAGGTGTCCAAATCTCCTACCTGCCAGGTGGGGTCGGCGTGTCGGAAGTAGCAGAAGTTGTCAGTAATCCACTTGTAGATGGCGGCGAGGGTGATTTTGGGCTTGTTGCTGGCTTCCATGGCCATGCAGATGAGGGTGGCGTAGGAGTAGGGTGGCTTGACGTGCGGGTTGGTCTTGTAGTCGATGTCCTCAGCGAGCTGAGGGTGCATGGCCACGGTGTGGTGCGCCGTCCTCGAGGTGGAAGAGGAGATGGGCTTGCAGGGAGTGTGGGGCATGCCCATGCACGCCGGGTCGGCGGCCAGGGGCGAGCACGGGGCCGCAAAACTGGGGATCCTGTGACAGTCGTGGGGGTCGGGGCCGCTGGGGCAGTAGGAGGACTTGCCCATGCTGGCGTTGACGATGGAGAAGTCCTGCAGCCACATGAGGCTGGTCAGGCTGTCGTCCAGTTCCGTGTACCTCATGCCCGTACCCGTCTGCTTTTTGTCCTTCCCTGCCTGCAGGGAGCTGGGCCACCCCTCAGCCATGCCTTGGGCTCAGCGACAGCACTTGGGGTGCACGTCCAGGAGAAGGAGGGGACGGGGCAGATCCTGCAATAACAACAAATGGAGATACTTGAGGCTCCTCAAGATGCAGCCGCTCTCTGGCACCTCAGCAGAGCTGGGTCTGGGTGCTCCTGGTGCCACCAAGTGAGAGACATTCCTGGGGGGGCTGCACATCGGACCCCCAATGCCTCCCCCGGGGTGCTTCAACAGCCCTGAACCTCGGGGAAATTCCCTCAAACCCCCATTCCCCGGTGTCAACCAAACCCCAGAGGACCAGCGCTGCCCAGCACGCCTTGTGCAGAAAAAAGAATTTTAAAATTACAATAAAAACCCTCAAAACCCCAAAATCCATCCCACAAAGCGAGGATGTTTCTCCCACCGGCTGCTAGTTGGACCAAATCTCAGAATCCAATAACACCTCCATAAAATATCTTAAAGTTCCCCCTGCCCGCCCCGCTACCAACTTCCCAGGGTTTCAGGCTCTTTCTGCTCCTCCCTTCACCCAGCACCTTAAAAAAAAACCGGGGGGGAGGAAAGGGGGGGGGTGCATGGACCCAACCCCCCCC
>NW_015090778.1:5741775-5742019 GCF_001431845.1 Calidris pugnax
CACACACACACCCCCTCACTCAGAGCCAAACCGGTAGATTCAGGCTTCGGTTATTCCCGGGAGTGGGGATGCAGTATCCGGCTTCGCTTCTGGGGCTGTAAACCCGAAATCCCGTGGTTTTTTTAGGCGAGGAGACCCCCCCGGGACGGAGGAGCCCTGTCCCGAGTGCCCCAAGCCGCTTACCGGCTGCGCGGCGGCGGCTGCACCGGGGGTTCCACCGTTTAAATGACGCCGGGGCTCAACA
>NW_015090778.1:5742694-5773198 GCF_001431845.1 Calidris pugnax
CCCAGCCCTTTCCTACCTGTGCCCCCCCCACACTCCACTTTGGACCCTTGAGGAGCCCACAGCAACTCGGGGAAAGCCTCAAGAGGAAGGAAGGGGGGTGGCAGACCCCCACATTAAAGAGTGGGGTCTGTAATTAAAAGCATTACAGCCCCACGCACCTATAAGAAATCCCTGACACCCCCCCGCCCTGAGCCCACAGCAATTCAGGGGAAGGAAAGGGGGTGGCAGACCCCCAAATTAAAGAATGGGGTCTGCCTGTATGTAATTAAAAGCATTACAGCCCCACGCCCC
This sequence comes from Calidris pugnax, assembly GCF_001431845.1. Taxonomy (NCBI): domain Eukaryota; kingdom Metazoa; phylum Chordata; class Aves; order Charadriiformes; family Scolopacidae; genus Calidris; species Calidris pugnax. The sequence goes on from NW_015090778.1 coordinate 5,742,986, forward strand.
TATAAGAAATCCCTGACCCCCCCGACTGCCAACCCAAGGGCTTTAACAGAGACCAGTGAGGGATCCCCCCCGACCAAGGGGGCTGAGAGCAGCCATGAAACCCAAGGGAAGCCTGTTTGCTTTCACCCCACAGCCCTTGTTGGTGGTGGGGGGGGACTCTGGGGTGCCTCAGGGAGGTTTAATCGCCAGGAACTCCCCCCGTGCCTGCCCTGCAGAGGAAGGACATTAGAGATCAAGGGGCAGGTGAGCAACTGGACCCGCTCTGGAGGGTCGCTGCTGCCTGAAGGGGTGGGTACAGTGAGGGATTTTCCTGCCAGCATCTCCAGGGGTTAGGGTGAAACAGGTTGGGGGGGGGCTAGAACCCCTCCCCAGCACAGGGGCAGGTGCCCTTTGCTTGTGCCCGCCCCAGTGGCCACAGGCCGGGAGGTGACGGGTGCTGGGACTGGGTGTGGAGGAGGGAGGAGGCAGCTCCCAGGGGAGTGGAAATCTCTATTTTGCTTTTCAGCAGACCCATACCCACAAAACAACCCCAAACCCTCAGTTTTCTGCCCTTCTAACAACTCAGCTCCCTCAGGAGTAGAACCTGCCCCTGCAAAAACACACCCCAAGGCAGTGAGAGCTCCAGGGCTGGTCTCCAGCATTAGAGATCAAGGGGCAGGTGAGAGGCTGGACCCGCTCTGGAGGGTCACCACTGCCCAAAGGGGTGGGTACAGGGAGGGATTTTCCTGCCAGGATCTCCAGGGATTTGGGTGAGACAGGTTTGGGGGGGGCTAGACCCCCTCCCCAGCACAGGGGCAGGTGCCCCTTTGCTCGTGCCCGTCCCCAGTGGCCACAGGCCGGGAGGCGATGGGTGCTGGGACTGGGTGTGGAGGAGGGAGGAGACAGCTCCCAGGGGAGTGGAAATCTCTATTTTGCTTTTCAGCAGACCCATACCCACAAAACAACCCCAAACCCTCAGTTTTCTGCCCTTCTAACAACTCAGCTCCCTCAGGAGTAGAACCTGCCCCTGCAAAAACACACCCCAAGGCAGTGAGAGCTCCAGGGCTGGTCTCCAGCACAGCCCTGGGCTTCCTCAAGCCTGGGGCAAAGACCTTCAGGCCTTAGTTTTCCCACCCTCCCCCTTTGCAGGACCCAGCCATCCATGATCCCTCTCTCCATCCACAGCTGGGAGGTGCTGCCCCCAACAATGCATCAACCTCCTCCATGAAAACCAAATTACAAGCCCCCCTTGCAGCCCTCCTCACCTTCAAGACATCAGCTCCCAGCACGAGTTTTCTTCCCCAGCACCGGAGGGATTTCTCCTGCATGAGCACCCAGCTCCTCTGTGCTCCTCTTCTCCCTCTTCTCCTCCAGGGAAGGTCCCCTCTGGGTGTCCTCATCCATCCCAGCACTGCCAAGGACTGCTAAGCTCATGCCATCTGGGCAGATGCCACCACCCCAGGCCAGGTTCTTCCTGCATTTGCACCTTCTCCATCCTGGCAGGGCTCGGAGGAGGCTGGATTTAGGATGGTGGGGTAGTGTGGGTTAGAAGGACCTTGGGAAGCGTTTAGAAGATCTGCAGCAGCTGGGCTGGTTTTGGGGAGGTGCCTGGGCGATGGGTGGGGGGGATGCCCCCACATTTCCACCCACCGAGCCCCCAAGACCCCAACTGCCCTCGCCGTGTAACCGCAAAACGACTCCGGACGCTTTGTCGACGTAAGATACCCTTTATTAAACATACTCTTGAAATCCAAAACATGCTTAAAGCAGAGTCATAAGCAGCAATCTGGTTTCCTTCCTTAAATCCCTGACGGTGGATCGCTGGAACAAGGGGCTGCCCCTTGAAAGAGGGGGACATTGCCTGTCACCCCACGCTGCCGGCACCGGCAGCTCCCGTCCGCCCCTCGTCCCTTCTGGGTGGCTGAGGTCGGCGCTGGTGTCACCCACACCAAAATCCCATCTCTCCTGTGCCGTGGCGGAGGAGGCTTATTTCTTTGCTCACACCACGGTGGCATCTTCCCCGCTCCTCTCTATCACCTCCTGCTCACCAGCAGCCACCCCGTGAGCTCACCAGGCTGCTCCTGCAGCCTTGAGGACACCACAGAACAGCTGGAAAACCCTCCCGGTCACTTCTCAGGACCCTCCTGAGCAAGGACCTGCCTATTCTGCCCTTACCTGCCAGTAGCCACGAGCACCATTGCAGCCCCGACGCCGTGAGGCCTGGAGAGCTCTTGTTGTCCCCTTTGAAGCTGCGAGGAAGGGTGGGCTTTGACCAACAAGCCACTCTTGGAGCATCAGCCTGATTTTTCCCCTCTCCTGCCCATGCCCAAAGGTGCAGGAGCAGCTGGCTTCCCGCTGCCCACCCTGGTTTTCTCAGCTCAGCATGATGGTGAGCCCCCAAAGCTCTTCCAGCGTGGTGCTGGTGGCTCCTTGGGGCCAGGACACCCAGACCTTTGGGTAGCCTCCCCCCACCAAGGCAGCATGTCCCCGAGCAGGGCACAAGGCTTGTCCCCTGCTGCTCCAGCCCTTTCTGCTGTTAGCAGCTCCCACCCCACAGGATGGCAGTTTAGAGATGTCACCCCCCTCATAAAGCACCCAGTTCCAGGGAGAAATTTGGGAGCTATTGAGCCGAAGGGAGATATGTCAGGGTGGAGGAAACCCGGAGGAGGGAGCAGCAGGGTGGCCAACACTGACCCCCCTGGAGCAAGCACCTACCACAGCCCCCGCCATGAACCAGGTGGAAAAAACCATCCCCTGGCCCCGTAAAGGTCTTTACCCCCTTTAGAAGCCATGGCCATTGGCAGAACCCATGCCCCACCATGGGGACAGGTGGTGGGGACATGCTCCCTGCAGCCACTGCGGGGTGTTGCTTTCACCATATGAACATCTCTGCCCTAAGGTAGCACCAAAACATGTTTTTCTCCTGCGAGGAGGAGGTGGCTTTTGCTTTGACATCTGCCTTGGGGGCTCTCTCCTGGCTCGTGCTGCTGAAAAAACCAGGTGGGGGGAAAGAGAGGGCTCAGTGTCTCCTCCTTGGGCTGGCCCAAACAGCTCCAGAGCTCGATAGATTGGGAAGCTGGGTCTGATGCTCCTCAAAACGGCTTCTGGTTCTCCCTGGTGCTCTCTGCAGTGGAGACAGGCCTCCACCAGCAGCCCCATCAGGTCCTCAAGGGTCTGTGGCTGCATCCCTACCCCATCAGTGTCCCTGGGTCCTGTCCCCTTGAGCAAAACCTGCTTATGCTGTCAGCCCAGCGCTGGCCAGAGGGGTGGGGATGGAGGGATGGGGACGGAGGGGTTGGGGGGCAGCTCCCACACCCTCATCCACCCCCTGCTACAAAGTGCGATGGAGAGGGCAGGACGGTGGGGTGACACTTTTGGCACTTGTTCCGGAGAGAGGGCACAGCCCCGAGCCCCGAGCTCACAGCGGGGCGGAAGACAGTGAGGTTAAACTAGTGATGCCCCGGGGGCTGGTGAGGGAAGGGGGACAACCAGGTCCCCTGCCCACCCCTGCCACCCAGCTCCATCCCTGGGGAAAAGCAACCTTGCTCAAGAGCCAACGTGCTGCCCAGGAGGAGAGCGGAGGGAGGGGGAGCTGGGGGGGCCACCATCACCACCAGTGCACTTATGGGGACAGTCCACAGCACGGCATGGGGACACCCCATGGCATGGCAGGGGCATGGGCTGGCAAACCTGGTGGGGAGGGGACCGGCCCCCCATGAAGGTCACCAGTTCATGCACCGAGGATGCCAATGCCACCCTCACCCCATTGTGCCCCTTCGGCCACATCCCTTTTGTGGGGTGACCCCATCCCATCCCACCGGGTGCCGCTCTGCACGCCGGAGGAGAGGAGCCCCCCTGGGGGTGTGAGGTGGGTGGGGGACAGGAGGGGACCCCAACCCGTCCCTATCAGGGTCAGTCAGAGGATGGGAAGGTGCTGATGGAGGTGCCATCTGGGGAGATGCCACTACCCCAGGCCAGGTTCTTCCTGCATTTGTACCTTCTCCATCCCGGCAGGGCTCGGAGGAGGCTGGATTTAGGATGGTGGGGTAGTGTGGGTTAGAAGGACCTTGGGAAGCGTTTAGAAGATCTGCAGCAGCTGGGCTGGTTTTGGGGAGGTGCCTGGGCGATGGGTGGGGGGGATGCCCCCACATTTCCACCCACCGAGCCCCCAAGACCCCAACTGCCCTCGCCGTGTAACCGCAAAACGACTCCGGACGCTTTGTCGACGTAAGATACCCTTTATTAAACATACTCTTGAAATCCAAAACATGCTTAAAGCAGAGTCATAAGCAGCAATCTGGTTTCCTTCCTTAAATCCCTGACGGTGGATCGCTGGAACAAGGGGCTGCCCCTTGAAAGAGGGGGACATTGCCTGTCACCCCACGCTGCCGGCACCGGCAGCTCCCGTCCGCCCCTCGTCCCTTCTGGGTGGCTGAGGTCGGCGCTGGTGTCACCCACACCAAAATCCCATCTCTCCTGTGCCGTGGCGGAGGAGGCTTATTTCTTTGCTCACACCACGGTGGCATCTTCCCCGCTCCTCTCTATCACCTCCTGCTCACCAGCAGCCACCCCGTGAGCTCGCCAGGCTGCTCCTGCAGCCTTGGGGACACCACAGACCAGCTGGAAAACCCTCCCCGTCACCTCTCGGGACCCTCCTGAGCAAGGACCTGCCTATTCTGCCCTTACCTGCCAGTAGCCACGAGCACCATTGCAGCCCCGACGCCGTGAGGCCTGGAGAGCTCTTGTTGTCCCCTTTGAAGCTGCGAGGAAGGGTGGGCTTTGACCAACAAGCCACTCTTGGAGCATCAGCCTGATTTTTCCCCTCTCCTGCCCATGCCCAAAGGTGCAGGAGCAGCTGGCTTCCCGCTGCCCACCCTGGTTTTCTCAGCTCAGCATGATGGTGAGCCCCCAAAGCTCTTCCAGCGTGGTGCTGGTGGCTCCTTGGGGCCAGGACACCCAGACCTTTGGGTAGCCTCCCCCCACCAAGGCAGCATGTCCCCGAGCAGGGCACAAGGCTTGTCCCCTGCTGCTCCAGCCCTTTCTGCTGTTAGCAGCTCCCACCCCACAGGATGGCAGTTTAGAGATGTCACCCCCCTCATAAAGCACCCAGTTCCAGGGAGAAATTTGGGAGCTATTGAGCCGAAGGGAGATATGTCAGGGTGGAGGAAACCCGGAGGAGGGAGCAGCAGGGTGGCCAACACTGACCCCCCTGGAGCAAGCACCTACCACAGCCCCCGCCATGAACCAGGTGGAAAAAACCATCCCCTGGCCCCGTAAAGGTCTTTACCCCCTTTAGAAGCCATGGCCATTGGCAGAACCCATGCCCCACCATGGGGACAGGTGGTGGGGACATGCTCCCTGCAGCCACTGCGGGGTGTTGCTTTCACCATATGAACATCTCTGCCCTAAGGTAGCACCAAAACATGTTTTTCTCCTGCGAGGAGGAGGTGGCTTTTGCTTTGACATCTGCCTTGGGGGCTCTCTCCTGGCTCGTGCTGCTGAAAAAACCAGGTGGGGGGAAAGAGAGGGCTCAGTGTCTCCTCCTTGGGCTGGCCCAAACAGCTCCAGAGCTCGATAGATTGGGAAGCTGGGTCTGATGCTCCTCAAAACGGCTTCTGGTTCTCCCTGGTGCTCTCTGCAGTGGAGACAGGCCTCCACCAGCAGCCCCATCAGGTCCTCAAGGGTCTGTGGCTGCGTCCCTACCCCATCAGTGTCCCTGGGTCCTGTCCCCTTGAGCAAAACCTGCTTATGCTGTCAGCCCAGCGCTGGCCAGAGGGGTGGGGATGGAGGGATGGGGACGGAGGGGTTGGGGGGCAGCTCCCACACCCTCATCCACCCCCTGCTACAAAGTGCGATGGAGAGGGCAGGACGGTGGGGGTGACACTTTTGGCACTTGTTCTGGAGAGAGGGCACAGCCCCGAGCCCCGAGCTCACAGCGGGGCGGAAGACAGTGAGGTTAAACTAGTGATGCCCCGGGGGCTGGTGAGGGAAGGGGGACAACCAGGTCCCCTGCCCACCCCTGCCACCCAGCTCCATCCCTGGGGAAAAGCAACCTTGCTCAAGAGCCAACGTGCTGCCCAGGAGGAGAGCGGAGGGAGGGGGAGCTGGGGGGGCCACCATCACCACCAGTGCACTTATGGGGACAGTCCACAGCACGGCATGGGGACACCCCATGGCATGGCAGGGGCATGGGCTGGCAAACCTGGTGGGGAGGGGACCGGCCCCCCATGAAGGTCACCAGTTCATGCACCGAGGATGCCAATGCCACCCTCACCCCATTGTGCCCCTTCGGCCACATCCCTTTTGTGGGGTGACCCCATCCCATCCCACCGGGTGCCGCTCTGCACGCCGGAGGAGAGGAGCCCCCCTGGGGGTGTGAGGTGGGTGGGGGACAGGAGGGGACCCCAACCCGTCCCTATCAGGGTCAGTCAGAGGATGGGAAGGTGCTGATGGAGGGGCTCCGAGGTGACGTGGCTCTTGCCCCCCCCTGCACAGGGGGGGCCGGGGAGGACAAGTCGAGGTTACCGCCTTTTCTTTCGAAGAATCAGTGGTGCTACAGCCCGGGGATGGAGGTGGTGATGCCCGCGGTGCCCGGGTCCCTCCAGATGGGGGTTGGGAGAGAGGGGGGATTGTGTGCCCCCACCGAGGTTGAGCCCTCACACGGGCAGGGGGGCTGCTGCCTGCTCCAGGTCTCGGGTACCGGGGGGGTGGCGGGGCCAGGGTGCCTGCCCCGGGAGCCGCACGTTGTTGTTGGCTGCCTCCAGGCCTGGAGGGAGAAAACAGTGGGGGGGTTAGGGGGTCCCAAAGCCCAGCAGCATGGTTGGTTCATCTTTCCACCGGGGGATGCAACTCAGTTTCCCTAAATAACACCCACCTCTTCACCTCTCCCCCCCCCACTTTTAGGGTTTTGGCTGCAGTAAGGGCTGGAGAGCACCTGCACTTACCTCTCCAAGCTGGGGGAGCCCCTTAAACCCCCAATTTCTTGGGAATGCCGAGGGGCAAATGGGAAGAACGGTGCATGGTGGCCAGGTTCTGACAACCCACAGAGAAGGGGGCTGCCTCTGCCCCCCCCTCCCCAATGCCCAGCGAGAATATTGGGAGTGCCTAGGGGAAAATGGGAAGAACGGTGCACGGTGGCCAGATTCTGACAACCCACAGAGAAGGGGGCTGCTTCTGCCCCCCCCCTCCCCAATGCCCAGCGAGAAGGCACATGCGGATGCCCTGTGGGGGCTGCAGGTTGGGCACTAAGGGATGTCACCCTGGCCAGGAGAGCAAGGGGACCACCAGCAATGCTGGGACGAGGGGTGCCAATCCCCCCCTTTCCACCCCCCCCCGGGGGTGATGGGGCACGAGGTGGGCGCAGGCTGTGGGGGTCTCATACCTATTCCTCAATGTTAATGGGGCAGGAGTCCGGCGCGGCGGCTGCGTGGCAGGAGAGACCAGAAGGCACATGGTGAAGGTGGGAGCGGAGGCGGCACCGGGGCGGGGGGGACACACACATGCACACGAGCGTGCAAACGGGGTGACCGTGGGGGTCGGGGGGGGCTCACCGCCTGCAAACAGGTCTGGGACAAGGACGGGGAGCCACCACCCCTAGGCATGGTGTGAGGGGGCCATCATGCGTGGTGCCCCCCCAGGGGTTTCGTGCCAAGGGGAACCGAGGGGTGGGCATGCTCGTGGCGCGGGGGGAGCCAGGCCCCCACACGCCTCCTCTCCGGCTGCAGGCTCCTGGTTCCAGCAGCACCCTCCAACTGGAGCAGGGCGATGGGCAGAGCTCGGGACCTGCTTGTGTCCCACCAACCCAAACAATCAGATGCCACGTGGCGCCCTTAGGAAGGGGGTGCACCCCAAAAGCGAGGTGGCTTCTCACACCAGCGAGGTTAAGCCCTGTGGGCAGGGGTGGGGGGCAGCTCTGAGCCCCGTGGGGGGGCCATGCAACCCCCAAGGCCAAAGGCAAGTGCTGAGGCTTTCCCAGAGAGGGAGCAACAAAAACCCGCTGCCTGCTGATTTATGGGAGGCGACAGCTGCCTTTTTGACTGGATTTTTATGGGGAGCTCAAGGCTGGAGAACGAGACATGTTAAGTCTGCAGATCCCAGAGGGAACAGAGAATTAAACAGGACCACACATACACACACACACCTATACACACACACACACACACACGCACCAAAATCCCATTAAAAGCTTGACATTGCATAAGTCACCGCAGGGCTCCGGTGCAGAGACCCAGCTCAGCTCAGCGCACCCTCGGGAGGCTGCTGAGGAGTGGGGTTTGGGGCAGAAGGACACGGTCCAGCCCCACAGGAGGGACCTGACCCTCTGCTCACCCACCTCTTCTCCCCATGGGCTGCAGGAGGGGGGGTGGTGACCCCCGTGCCGTTAGCAGCCGTCAGACCTGCCCTGCGCAAACCGGCTCCCGAAGAGCATCGCGGCGAAACCCAACCGCTCGCCCGCCCCGCTGCCCTATCGCTTACACCTCCCGTCAGCCACGGGCTTAAACCAGCAAAAGCCCTCAGAAGACTTCTGCTTTTCTGCTCCCCAACCCTCCCCTCCTCGCTGCCAGCCTTTTCAGCCTTCCCCCAGCTTCTCTTTCCAGTGCCACCCTGCCCTGCCCGGCAGAGGATGCTCAGAGCCCCAGGGACAGCCCCCAAGACCCGCAGCACACCCCGGGGCTCAGCGGGATCCCCTTAAGGACACAGGTCTGTGTGTTTTACTTAAACCTCGTGTCCTAAAATCCCCCGGGATGTGGCCTTTCAACTCCTCCCAAAGCCCCTTCCCACCAGATTGAAATCTGCAGAGCTTTCACAACAGCGCTGGGGAGGAGCAAACCTTTCCTCCTTGAGGAACCACGTCCCACACCATCATCCATTACAGAGAGGGCAAGACCCAACCAACCCACCGGTCTTTCTCCCCGCAAGAGAAATTGGGGGAGGAACAATAATAATCATCATCATCGTTTCTGGTCAAGGTGATTTTCTTTTAAGCTTTCAAGAAAAACAGCACCTGGCCCCAAAGTAAAAGTCCTTCCTGCTCTTGCTGGCCCCGTGGATGTGGTTACATCCAGACCTGCAAGAAACCTCTGCCATAAAGGACTTTTCCAGTGCATGCAAACCAGCCCTGCGATGCCAGCCCAGCACCACCAGTATCAGATCGTGCCTCCAACCGTCTCCGTCGCCGAGCGGCCGAGTCCCGATGGCGGGTGGCTGCTGACGGGGAGGGGATGGAGCCAGGAAAGGAAGGAGCTGCCCTGAGTCTAACGAACAAAAACCAACGTTGCAAAACAACCAGGAAACAACCAAAGGTCCGTTACAGCCCTGTGGGCTTTACCACTTCAGCCTCCCGAGCTCTTCCCAGCACCCTGGCATCCCCCAGGGCAATCCTCCTCCAACTCCTTTAGGGCAGGGCTCTGCATCCCTGGAGTTATTCCCTCCAGCCCCAGGGGAGTGTGGGCAGCCCCGAAGCCCCCACTCTGCACCTCCTCTGCCCCCAGCCCCGGTGCGAGCGGCAGCCCCCCAGTTTTCCCAGCAGATGCTGAGGCCGGATCGCCTCTCTCATGTGGGGTCCCTGCCCAGGGCTCCAAGCAGCACGGACAGAGGCGGTGGCCAAAGGATGGAGAGAGCATCCTTGGCTGGGCTCAGCCCAGGGGCTGGATTCTGCCCCCTTGGACCAGGCGAGGAGGGGGGGGGGACGAGGCCGTCGCAGTCCTTGCAGCAGAGCAAGAATTTGACCCCGCGCCGGGGCCATTTAGGCTGCAAAGCTCCCCCCTTCCTCATCCTCCCCCCGGCACAACCAAGGGGGATGTGGGTCAGGGATGGCTTTGGCCGGTGCCACCGCCAGGGAATGCTTTGTCGGGACCCCCAGCAAAGGCAGAGGCACTGCTGGGACCCCCCCCAGGCCCCTCCCCAGCCCCCCATGGCTGGTGGGGCTCAGCCAGCTGCTGCCGGAGGGTGATGGAGGGAACATGGGGCATTTGTGGCAGGTGCCTGTTCCTCCCCAAGAGCCTCAGCCGAGTTTCTCCAGTGCAGAAACCTCCAGGAACAGGCAAGGCAGCAGGAGAGGAAGCTTTCCCAGAGGAGAAGGGATGGAGAAAGGACTTTCCCCTCCCGGGGAGGGGGTGCAAGCTGGTTTCACCCACCCTCCTTGGCTCTCCAACACCCACTGCGGGTCTGGGTCCTGCCACAAATTTAGCCAAAGGGGCAAGGCAGGGGCAGAGTTGCTTTCAGCTTGTCCACAAATGTATTGATGGAGACCCGGACCCTCAGAGGGCTTCACCTTGGCTTCTTTCCCCTCCTTGTTTCCCCCACCCCCCCAGGTTGATGGAGAGGAGCCTGTGGTGCTGATCAGGGTCCCCAGCCTGCTCCCACCTTGGCCTGCACAGGGACCAGGGGGTCACCAATACATTTGTCACCTTTGGGCAACTCTGGGCAGGGAGGGGACACAAGCGTGGGTTGAGAAAACCGTGTTGGCACAGAGTGAACATGAACTTTCACACGGACGGAGGAGCCTGGGAGGGAGGAAGAAGAGAAAAGAGGGATGGAGAGAGGGCAGGAGGAAACAGAAATGGAAGGAGGGTGGGAGAGGAGGTGGGAATAAATGGAAAAGAAGAATGAAATTCGCGGTTCTGCAGAAGGACAACCTGACCTGACCTGCCCCGTCTCCCCAGCCCTGGAGGAAGAGGAGGGGGAGGCAGGCAACCCCTGCAGTAAGGCTGGACTGGCTGCAGGTCACATCCCGACCCAAAACACTGCTGTGCCCACCACCAATCCGGACCAGGCTTCAGTCGTGCAACACAACCACCTTCACAGGGAGGGCTGGTGCCCCGCTGGGGTGCCAGCAGCCCCCTGGCCAAGGGATAAGACCTCCCAGCAAAGCAAGTTCACAACCCCCTGGGGACATCCTGATGGGGACAGGTCACCCTGACCTACAGCTGCTGGGTGGTGACGTGCCTGGTGCTCAGCCCCATGGTGGGACAGGTGGTGGTGGGTGCAGTGAGGACGATGTGATGGGGATGGTGATGGGGATGGGGGAGGAGATGTTGGGGGTTGGGAGAGGAGGGATGGATGCAAAGGGATGCTGGGGTGAAGCAGGGAAGAGTGGAACCGTTCCCCCCCCCGCCACCCCAAGTTCATGTTCAGCAGACGGCCACTCACCAGGTAAGCAGGCCTCAGAGCACAGTTTATTGTCCAGCGCTTTCACGTGTGCGATGCCCAAGTCATTGTTATTGTCACACCTCAGACCGAGGAAAGCGCCTGTCCTCGGGCCTGGAAGGGAGTTAAGGCAGTTAACGCCGCGGCTCGGCGCTGGGGCTTGCCGTTGCCTTTTAAGCAGTGGGGGGTGTGGGGGCTTTCTGGGTCCTTTCCTCTCCCCTCCCCACCCTCTTTTCCAAAAAAAAAAAATTAAAAAAAAAATTTAAAAAAATGATTCATCTAGAAAGGAGCGGGTGAAGAGCGGACAATAACGAGGGCACGGTCCGAGCTGCTCCCTTTCCTCGCATCGGAGAGCAGCGAAACAGCGACGATGGGCACCGGGCACGCGTGGACCTGCTTGTTCCCCCACCGCCTGCCTGGGGTTCAACCAAACCTTCTCCGTCCCGGCACAGCCGAGGGGTCCCCGGCCACGGAAGTACCCATCATGGCCACAGAGGTACTCATCATGACCACGGAGGTACCCATCACGGCCATGGAGGTACCCATCACGGCCACGGAGGTACCCATCACCTCCCACCGGAGCCTCTCCGGCACTATCGGCGCGCGTGCGAGAGCCGCGGAGATGCCGGGAGGAGGCAGCAACTGGATGCGTGGGGCAAAAGAAGCCGTAGCCAAGCTTTGCAGGGGGGATGGAGGCTTTCGGGGGCTGAGGGAGGTAACTCTGCTTCTTAGCATCACCCGTCCCAGAGATCAGCCCTCCAGGCTGTTACCTGCATCCATCAGATGCAGATGACTAAGCCTCAGGAGGCATGTTCCCAAATAAACCAGTAGCCCTGCTGGGAACGGGCACAGGACCATGTCCTAAGGAGAAGGGCTGTCCTGCTCCCGGAGCTGTTGGGATGCCCATGGATGTCCACCACAGCCACCGATTGCTCCCTAGTTGTCACATTTGAGTCTCCCCATCCGCAAGAGCCTCCCCACAGGGCAGAACCCAGGTTTTGGGGATGGATGTTCCTGCTTTCCAGCTCAACTGAGTGTCCAGGTTGGTCAAGGGAACGGTTTTGGCATGTTTTTGCTAACCAGAGACTTGCAAAGGTGGGAGAGGGCATGCTGGGGGCCTCCCTGTCACCCAAAAGAAATCCAAGGCGTCTGGTAGCCGATGGCATATGGGTGCCCACATCCTTCCTTGCCTATTTGAGCCCATGGGAGGAGACGAGAGGAGCCCTCAATGCATGTCTGTTGCCTTGCAAAAGCACATTGAGGACAGACCCAAAAAAAATTAGAAAAGCATCTCAAAGGGAACAGTTTTGCAGCCCCTTCCTATGGGAACCAGCCCAGAGAGGGGTCCCCAAGGGGGAGACTTTCAGAGATGCAAGGAGAGACCTTCTTAGTGAGGAGAAAACCACAGAGAAGCCTTTTTCCCACTTGGCCTGCTGGAAACACCATTGGATCCTGCACACCAGCCGTCACCTCCTCGTGCTCCGCACTGTGCTCACCAGGGGGTCCCCGGTGGGTTCCCCCCAGCCCACGGTGTCCAACCCACCCATGACAGATGCTTGCCCGGCCCCGGTGCCCACAGAGTCACCCAGGGCTCTCCCCGGTGGCAGCCAGCAGGCAGGGGAACTGGGGACAGCACAGCATCTGCCGCTCGCTCGGCTGCCAACCGGTGACAGGGAACTGAAAAAAAGAGGGGACAACAACAACCCGGAGCCTTTTACCGTCTTCCTGCGTGGGAGAGGCGTCCTCCTCCTCCAGCACGTCGTTGCCCTGTGGCACAGGCGAGAGGCAGTGAGCATCAGTAGCCCCACGGGGTCCCAGCACCGTGCCGGGGGCTGTCCCTTTGGGGGAATCTCCCCAGTCCCCAGGGGTTTCCACGGACCAGGAAGATGATCCTGGGTAGGGGACAGCCCCACCACTGCATCCATCCCCAGCCCAGCCCCAGGGGAACACGGATGCCAGCTTCCCCTTCCACGGGCAGCCAGAGCTGGGCACAACCGGGGTCCCCCCCACGGTGCTGGGTGTCCCCACGGCTCCCAGCCCCTGGTGGAGCAGTGATGGTTACCTCGGCATCACGCTCCTCGGCCGAGATGCTGACGAAGTTTATATCCAGGGACTCCACGGGTGTTGACTGCAGGAAGAAAGTGGGAAAGATGGAAGGAAAAAAAAAAAACTCAAAAAACCTGGTGCCGGTGGGTTTGGAGAAGTTACATCCCAAGGGGAACTCTTGGACATGGGGGCAATGGGCATCATCAGCAACACCCCCCCCCAGCTCCTACCTCTCCATCAGAGGCCGTGCCACTGGCAGCTGCGGGTGAGGGGAGCATGTCCCCTTCCTCCTCCTCCTCTTCCTCCTCCGTGCCGGGAGCGACGTAGGAGCCGGACATGGAGGACACGGTGTCGGTGCTGAGCTGGGAGTGCTGGCTCTGGGAGGAGGCCATGGACATGACGGACTGAGCCAAGCTGCTGCTGACGGGCTCTGAGGGAGAGCAGGGGCTGAGTGGGGCCACAGGAACCACACCCCCCCAGCCCACTGCCAGCTAATTGAAAACGGGGTTAATGAGGAGGAACAGGGCATGGAGCAAGGACCTGCTGCACGACACAGAGGTGGGATGGGTGGAAAGCTGCCAGCAGCAGGTCCCTGGGGCTCGCAGTGCCCATCTCTGGGTCTATGGGGTGATGAAGCAGGGGCAATCAGTGCCCCCCACACCACCATCTACGGGGTGACAAAGCAGGGGTGACACCCCGGGGCTTTACACTATGTCCAAGGGACCACACAAACCCCCTCCATGTCCCCCACAGCAGGACAGATCTGAGACCGTGATCCCACCCTCCTGCCTTGCCAGCACTGGGAGCCCCACTGTGTTGTACCTTCTGGGGAGGAGATGGTGGAGGAGAGGGGGGTCCCCGTGCAGGAGGACTGGTCGATGGCTCCCGACGACGACAGGGTGAGGTTTTCGCTCTCCGGCGTCGCACCGCATCCCTGGAAGACCCCACGGGGAGGATGGGATGGGGGATATTTGGCTGGGATGGATCCATCTCCCTCAGGCATCCTTATGGATGGAGGAAGAGCCAGGAGGGACAAACCCCAGCAGACCTTCTGGTCCCACCTTGGCTCATCACCAGCACGTTTCAGAGAGCGCTCACCTCCTCACGCCGGGCAGGGGATCTCCTCCTGGAGACCCTCAGCTCCGACTCAGTGCACGACTTCTCCTCCTCCTCCTCGGCCAGGATGGAGGAATTCTGCGAGATGGACCTGCACAGTGGGGGCAAAACAAGAGGGCTTCACCCTTGCCCGCAGCCCCAAAACCCCCCCGAGCCCCCATGCCCACCCTGGTACTCACTTGGAGAGGCTCTTCTTCAGCTTGAGCCCTGGGGGGCCGCACTCGGGGAGGCGATCGAGGGGGGACAGGGCCCGCAGGGGGGGCAGGTGGCCATCGCTGCCGTAGGAGGGCAGGGTCCCCGCACCCGGGGGGTCCCCCAGGGCACGGAGTGGCAGGGGGGCTGGCGAGGGCGTCAGTGGTCCATTGAGGGCCTCCAGCAGCGACACCACCTCATAGCCCGGGGGAATGTTCTCCGAGGACTGGGGAGAGGGGGGAGAAAGGGTGAGGGTCCCCTCGGGCCATTGCCCACCCCTGCCCCTGCTCCCAGCACGATCAGGATGCCCCAGGGAGAAGACAAAACCCAGAGAACGGACAAACCAAACTCCTTGCACCGATGAAAGCCCCAAATCCATGGTCTTTCCACCCAACTGAAAGCCCCATTTTTGCACTACCAAACTTGCATTTCTTTGCAAGAGCAACTTGAATTAAAAAATAAATCACATCCCCCAGAAGCACACGCATCCCCAAATCTCCCCGGTTCCACCTCAGTGGGGTGGAGGGGGCCGGGCTCGGCCGGGCACTGACCGAGTGCTCCTCGGAGTCGGAGGTCTGCGAGGCACGAAAGCCCCTTTTTTTTTTTGCAGTATCAAACTTGCATTTCTTTGCAAGATCAACTAGAATTAAAAAATAAATCACATCCCCAGGAAGCACACACATCCCCAAATCTCCCCGGTTCCACCTCAGTGGGGTGGAGGGGGCCGGGCTCGGCCGGGCACTGACCGAGTGCTCCTCGGAGTCGGAGGTCTGCGAGGCAATGATGGGGTTGAAGCTGGTGGGCGAGAGGGGACCCAGCTTTTTCCTCATGGCTCGGATTTGAAGCAAGGCTCGGAAAGCTGCGGTGGGGAAGGGTGGGGTGAAAACTAGGCACTGAAAGGAGACACCCTCTCGCCCAAAAATGCCATCCCATTTCCCATTTGGGGCATGGAGTCGCTGTATGTGGGGATGAAGGGACCCCAAAACTCAAGGATGGGAGATGCCAGTTCACAGAATCACAGAATCTTCTAGGTTGGAAGGGACCTTAAAGATCATCTTGTCCAACCGTCAACCTAATTTTGACAAAAATAGACACCCAAGACACACAAGAAGCACCACCATCACTAAACCATACCTCCCAGCACTACATCAACCCGGCTTTTGAACACCTCCAGGGATGGGGCCTCAACCACCTCCCTGGGCAGCCCATTCCAATGGCTGAGAATCCTTTCGGTGA
Organism: Calidris pugnax; assembly: GCF_001431845.1. Classification (NCBI taxonomy): domain Eukaryota; kingdom Metazoa; phylum Chordata; class Aves; order Charadriiformes; family Scolopacidae; genus Calidris; species Calidris pugnax. The sequence continues at coordinate 5,758,703 of NW_015090778.1, forward strand.
AAATTTTTTTCCTAATATCCGGCCTGAACCTCCCCTGGTGTAACTTGAGGCCATTTCCTCTCGTCCTGTCGCCTGTGACTTGGGAGAAGAGACCGACCCCCACCTCTCTACACCCTCCTTTCAGGGAGTTGTAGAGAGCAAGAAGGTCTCCCCTCAGCCTCCTCTTCTCCAGGCTGAATGTTCCCTCCCAGGAATGCCAGGCATCCCTCCAGGGATGTCAGACCCCCCTGGAGATGCCAACCAACTCCCACCCCTGAGATGCCAGCCCCCTCTGGAGATGCCAACCACCACCCCTCCCCAGAAATCCCAGCCCCCTTTGGAGATGCCAGCTACCACCACCCCCCCAAAAAGAGATGCCAGCCCCCCCGGTCCTCACGCAGCCTGCAGATGGGGCAGTTGTTGGCCTGGTAGCGCAAGGTGTCAGCGCAGGTGTTGCAGAGGCAGAGGTGGCGGCAGGGCAGGATGAGGGTGTCGCGGACATCGGAGAGGCAGACGACACACTCGGCGCTGTTATCGCTCACCTCGTCCTCGGCCACCTGCCCCACGGGAGAGATGGAAACCACTCGGCCTCAGGGTCCCCCAGCGCGCATAGGATAAGGGTGGGTGCCCTAAAACACTGGCTGGGTGCCCCCCAGGAGCTTGCTGCGGGGTCCTGCCTGTGCCCCTGGGCTGCCTGAAGGTGTCAGCGCAGGTGTTGCAGAGGCAGAGGTGGCGGCAGGGCAGGATGAGGGTGTCGCGGACATCGGAGAGGCAGACGACGCACTCGGCGCTGTTGTCGCTCACCTCGTCCTCGGCCACCTGCCCCACGGGAGAGAGGGAAACCACTCGGCCTCAGGGTCCCCCAGCCCGCATAGGATAAGGGTGGGTGCCCTAAAATAATGGCTGGGTGCCCCCCAAGAGCTTGCTGTGGGGTCCTGCCTGTGCCCCTGGGCTGCCTGCTCTTGAAATACAAGCCTGGGACCTTATGCCTTCCCTCCCAGAGGCTGGGGGATGGGGATGGAGCCATCACGCACCCCATGGAGGGATGCACCCTTCACCCCAACTTCTTCATACCTACAAATATATATATACAGAGCAGGGGAGGAGGCATGTGCTATGCTTCAAGCCCCACAGTGTTCTCCTAAGCCAGCAAGATCCAGCCATCACGCTCCCAAGGGACCACAAAAGATGGGGAAAAAGGCTCAATCCTTCAGCTTTCTGCCTCTGGCAGCTTCGATGCCAACACAAAGCACCTGCCCAGCCCCGTGCAGCTCCATGTTTTGCTGCAAACTCTTTCCCCTTGTGTGTTTTAGCTGCTGGACCTGTGCTAGGGGAAGGGGAGGGGGGACAAGGGGAGACCCCCAGGGTGCAGGCTTGGGGCAGGGGGGGAGGCTGTGGAATGGGGGTGTGTACCTTGGAGTCTTGCGTGTTGTACTTGTTCTCGATGCCGTAGATCTCCTGCAGGAGGTAGCTCACACCATCCACCTGCAGCACCATGGGGAAAGGGTGAGGAACGGAGACATGGCCCCCCCACCTCCCAGCCCCTTCCTTGGGCCAGCCCCCCCTCATCCCAACATCCACGGTTTCTCTTTGCATCCATGTACTTCAAATGGCCGGGGGTCCCCAAGCTCTCTGGGGGGCAGGAGGAGGGCAGGGGCTGGCTGCTGCCCACACTGAGGTCTGCTGCTCCCCAAAAGACCCCTCACCACCTTCCCCCCCGGCCCGGGGTTGTGCTGGGTGGTAGCTGTCACCCGGCCACTCACCACTTGCTTCTGCTTGAGGGGCTTCACGCAGAAGGTGCCGTCGCTGTGCTGGAGGGAGGAGAGCACACACAGGTGGGCACCCAGGCTGAGCACGCACCCACCCCATAGCTGTCACCCCTCCCAACCAACCCATTTTGTGGCAATTCTGGATTTTTCCCCCACCACCCCAGTACCCCGCTGTGGGATGTCACACTCATTGCAAGGCTGGAGACTTGTTGGAGCGAGGAAGATGAATGTTGAGACCAAATGCCTCAAAAGCAGGTGTTTAAAATCAAGGATTTGGGGGATATTCCCAGCTGAGATATTCCCAGCTCCAAAATAACCCCAGCCCAGCAGCACCATCCCGAGCCCCGCAGGGTTTCTCCAGGTTCTTGCATCCAGTGGCGAGGGCGTAGGAGGGGGGAGGACAGCCCCAGCTTGGCACTTACCTTCTCAAAGGTGGCCAGCAGCACATGGCAGTGCCCGATGTGCTCTGCAAGACACAAAGGGACAGGCAGGGCTCAGGGTACACGCAGGGCCACGGTGGCAGCAAGGAGAAACAGGAGGCTCTGCTCAGTTGGGACAAGGGCTGGGAAAAGGCCAACTGGGAAAGGCCAACCCAGCCAGGAACCCCCTCCTCACCCTCTCCTTCATCCACCACCGCGTGCACCACCATGGGGTACACCTCCCGGTCCAGGTCGAAGCCCAGCTGGAGGAGAGACAGGAGGAGAGGCTTGGTGAGATGGAGCAGTGATGGAGGCTTCATCCCGCGTCTTGTAATTGTACCCGACCCCGCGGTTGATGGAACAGGGACCCACCTCCTCCTCGCTCCACTCAGAGGGGTCCACGGTGTGGGAGGGCACGCAGAACTGCTGGCACACCCCCCGCTTGTAGTGCACCGTCTCCGACTGCAGGCTGTTGTCCCTGGGGATGTAACTGTCCCATGGAGAGAGGACAGAGTCAGGGTCACTGTGGCTGTCCCCACGCTCCTCCCGACCCCCAGGCTCACATTGATGCCAGGAAGATGGGAGAGAGGAGGTCACTCCTGCCCTCCCCTCTTGGATGTCTCTTGGGGACAAGGCAAGAGGTCCTAAAACTAATTAAATTTATCCACAGGGCTAAAACACCCCCAGGGCAGCCAGCATGGGACATGAAAAAAACCCAACCTGGTGAGGACCAGGAGGGGCAATGATTCCTCCTGGTATCAGATCTGACTTGGAGGTAAAAAGAAGAAGCAGGATGGGACAGGGAAGGGTGAGAACAGGGACCCAGCAGTGGCACCCAGGGGAGGTGAGGAAGCCCTCTCCAGGCTGCCTCCTGCCCCAAGGAGGGGAGATGCTCTGGAGAAGAGAAAGGATCCATCTCCACCAGCAGAGCCCCGTGCCCTGGCTGGGGGGACACACGCCAGGCTGGGGGTCCTCACCTCGCCACCCCATTGTGAAACTCCTCGGTTGCCTGGTAGTAGATGGTTATGGCCACGCGGGCGTCCGTGTCGAAGGTGAACTCCACATTGTAGTGCACCTTGGATTTGCTGACCTCCTCCCCTGGGGTCTTCACCTCCTCCGAGCACCTGGGGAGCGCAGAGGGTTGGGGAGACGGGCACCCCTCGGGGAGGGCTCAGGGTGCCCCCAGGACTGTCCCCCCCAAAGAGACAGCTCCTCCAGTGAGAGGTTCCCTCTCGGCACTGGTGGCACCAAAAAGAGCTGCCCCCTCCATCGGGGGAAACTGAGGCACGCCAGGAGGGCACGCCATGCCCAAGGTCAAGCCTGCAGCCCGGGAAGCACCGCAGGCAGATTCCAGCCGTAATCCCAAATCTCCCTGCCCAGCCGCAATCCCCAGCCTCCCTCCGACAAAGCCTCGGGAAGGTGGGGGGAGGAAGGAAAAGCAAAGCACTTCAAAGGCAGCACTAAGCTCTTTTAATCCTGCGGCGGAGCCAGCGCAGCCGGTGCCCGCATGCGGGGAGCTCACCCCTGCCAGCAGGGGAGGGGGCACATTTGGGCAGCAGTGGCTCGTCCCCTCTATCCACCCGTACCGAGATGAGAGCATCCCCCTGCTCAGCGTCCCCTGGGAGCATCCAGATGGACCCTGCCCTCCCTGTGGCTCATGGCCATGGGGTGCCCAGCCCCATTTCTGCACCCCCCACACACCCCAGGACTCACTTGACGAGGCGCAGGGTGTCCTTGCGGATGTTGATTAAGCTCCTGAGGGTCTTCACGGGTTCCTGAGGAGGTGGAGCAGCGTAAGGGAACTAGGATGAGAGAGACACTGGTGAAGGCAGACGCAGGTCGGGGCCGGGGGGGGGGTTTACAGTGGCTGCAGACCTTGTCCCCAGATTCCACGGTGACCCAACCCCGACCCACCACCCCGAATGCAGGGACCCGGGGTGGTCTGTGCATCCTGAGGGGTGCTGAGCATCCACAGCTCCCACCGGCACTTGGGTACCAGGCAGTGCGGTGACAGGGACATCCCCCCGCAAAGAACAAGCCCCAAACCCCTTGCAGGGGACAGTTTCACCAGAGGGGACATGCAGAGAGAGGCTGTCACTTGTCCCTTCAGGTGGAGGGTGAGGGGGATGCAGGGCACAGGGCAGGTGGGCGGCTGCTGATGTATTTTTAGGGTGCTGATGCAGCACGGAGCTGCTGGATGAGGGAGCTTCAGCCTCCCTCTGCCCAGACAGTCAAAAAACAGACACAAATGTCTCTGTTTTCTCCCTGTGACAAATGGGATTTGGGTGGTGGGGTCTCTGCCAGCGCCGTGCCCGGAGCTGGGAATCTATGAGGTGATTGGGCAGGACCAGGCAGGCAGCAGTGCTCCAAAGGGAGAGGTGTCATGCCATCCTCCAAGGTGACCTTGATCTTCCTGGTCTTTCCTGTCCACCTGCGCAGGGGATACAGGGCTTACTGGGGAGAGGGGACATGGTGGCAGCTGGGGGACACCCTCTCCTTGGCACTGCAGCCACCCAAGGGAGACTGAGAGCCCTGGGAAATGGATGCAGGACCCATCTCCCCCCTTCTCCATCTCCCAGGTAGGTTGAGCCCCAGGAAGGGATCAGCCCCCGCGGGTGGACAATGCAGTCAGAAGCTCACACCAGGATTAATGCCCGGCTCGTGTGCGAGCTGTCACCGTGTGCCAGGGGACAGCCAGAGCCAGGAGGGCATCAGGTGCCACCAGGGATGGCAGATGCTCACAAGAGCCAAAGGGGCTGAATTTCTGCCTTGGGAGAGGGAACAAGTAACCAAGCAGGGCTGCCTGGGTCCCTTCCTCCCCCTATGCTCCCCCCAGCCTGGAAGGAGCACTCAGGGACAGCGAGGAGCCTGCTGCACCCCAATACTGAGGGGACAAGGCTCAACTGCAGATGGCACTTGGGGACGCCCCGCAGGGACCCAGGTGCCCGTTTCCCATGTCCCTGGCGCCCTCACGTGGGAAAACCACCCTCACCTTCCCCGTCCCCAAAACCATCCTCGCCTTCCCCGTCCCCAAAGCTCTGCAGAGCAGGATGGATGGGGCTGGGGGACCCACGAAGGGCTCAGCAGGATGGGATGGGACAGGCAGCTCTCTCAGGACCAAGCAGAGACCTGCCCCATTCCTCCTCCACCAGCTGGGCATCACCCACTGGGTCCCACCACCCGGCAGCTCAGCTGGACCCAGGGCAGACGATGGCACAAGGCACTTTGAAGACAAATCCATGGCACCTTGGAATTGCCACCCCCTCCCTCCCCTCTGGGAGGGGAAAAGGGCAGCTGAGTCATTAATCCAGTATTAATGAGCTTTTTAACGAGTCACAAGCCCTACACAGGCACCTGCAGAATCATCCCTTGCGGCTGGAAGGGAGCAAGTGAGAAAAGGCCTCCAAGCTGGACCTGAGCCATGTCACGACATGCCAAGCCCTGTCACGATACACCCTCTGCTACTCAAATTAATAGAGCAATCTGGGCTGGCTCCTTTGCACCTTTTCCCAGCCAAGCCGTACCCAAACCATCCCCCTGTAAGTGACAGAGCTTATCCCAGCAGGAAGGGCACACCTGGGTGCAAGCCCCCTCCCACCACAGCACCCAGGGGTGGGCGATGGAGAGGGAAGTGGGTATGGCAGTCCCCCCCCACCATGGGGAAGTGCCACAGGCAAATTTCTTGCCACAGAAACCGCTTTGCCATCGCCGTTGGGCACTTTCACGCCCACACGTGGGCTCTTTTTTTAGGGGGTTGGGGGTTTTTGGGTTGGTTTTGGGCTTTTTTTTTTTTAATGAAATCTTGCCAGCCAGATTTGCACATCAGAAGGGGCTGTTGAAAGGACTTTTTGCCTCTCTTCAATTTAAATCAAGCTGAAAAACAACAGGAAAAAAAAAAAAACACCTCACTGCAACCGTTACCCATTTTAAAACACCATCCATGCATCTACAGTGACATTTGGTCCAAACCAGCTTCTGTTAAGGTGAAAAAAACCACCCTCAAAAATCTTTCTTGGGGTTTTTCTATGAGCAGACCCAGCCTGGTTTGCGTGGGCACAGAAACCCAGCGGCACGTTTCAACAGTCCCCGGTTTCCCCAGAACACCCCATGCTCTCCAGGTGCCACAAACAGCTTCTTGGCTCCTCGGCCCCTCCAGAGGTGTCCCAGCAAGGTGGCAGCTCCTTAAATCTGCAACACCCTTCCCAGCCCCCTGGGAACCAGTCCCGAGCTGGAAAATCCAGATTATCCCGTATCTGTGGAGGGGAGAGTCTGCACAGCCTGTGGGTGCTCTGCACATCCCCGTGCCAGCAGCACTGTTCATAGCTCAGATGAGGTGCTCAGCTCAGAGAGGACTTAGGACACGATTTTTCCAAGACCTCCTGGCCCTCAGCACCAGAGAAACCCCAAATAAATCCTCCACCAAAAAACACCAGCCGTGGCTGACATTTCCAGCCCAGCCAGGGCTCTCAGAGCAGGTCAGAATGTGAAAGCATCGCAGCCAAGAAGCACCAGGACAGGTCTTGGAGGCGGCATCAGAGATGCCCAAATGATGCTTGGACCAGAAACAACACGGGTCCTCCCCAACCTGAGCCCCTAAACTGTCCTGATTCAAAAGCACTGCCCTGAAATGCCCCTGTCTCCCCAGGGAGATGAGACCTCAGTCACAGCTCTGCAGCCCAGTGCCGTTGGTAATTAAGCCGGAGCAATGCAATTTACTCTGCAACGCTATATTAATTCTTTCTGCTGTTTCCAAGCTGTTCCTCTACCTTCCCCGCTGCTTCTGCTGTTGGGGCGTCTGACTCAGGAACTGCTCGCTGGGCAGTTTAGAGGCTTTTAGTGTAATCAAGAGGATTCCTCAGCGCTCGCTGCTGGAGAGAGAACCCGAGTGCTGACTCTTCATTTTCTGGGGAAGCCCAGAGGACGGAGGGGAAGGCGCTGGCTTTGCCCACCCAACGCTCAGGAGTTTTGGGGGGGATGCTCCTGCCCACGGCTCTGCTGGGATCCCCGCTCTGGCTCAGCCCTGGGGCTGGGTGCTTCCCCACCGAAGGACCACACAACGCTGCCAGGACACATCTCAAGGAGGAAACACAAGCCGGGAAGGCAGCAGCCTGGCCAGCCCCAGCAGGCAGCGTTTGAGAGCAGGGCCATTAGCACCAGCCAAATTTATCTCATCTCAACTGAAAAGCTTTGCCGCCTTCTAATCCCTCACCTTGAATTTGTTCCAACACTCGACCCCTCCACTGCTCGGGGTGATGCTGCTGAGCTGCACCTGGAAGGAGGGGGGGGGGACATGGCCCCCTCCACCAAACCTCCCCCTGGGGATGGCCCTGCTCTCATTTCCTCCCTTTCAAAAGGCAACGAGCAGAAAAACCATCTCCAGAACCGTGGGGTCCGGGGACCTCCCCTGCAGCCAGGTTTCCCCATGCCCTGGGACCACCTGGAGCTGACAGCACCCAGCACCATGACACCCATGGGTGCTGCCCACACCACCCACCACCACCCATTTTTTATTTTTTTTCCCCTATTTTACAAGAGCTTGGGGAATACTTTTGCCCATTCCTGTCCAAGCTGCTCTGCTCCACGCCAGCACCATTCCAGCATGTCCCCAGCCCCGTGCTATCTCAGCTGGGAGATGCTCCCGGCTGAGCTGGGAAGGGCAAGAGGAAAAGCAGCTCTTGGAAAGGGAGCAAGAAAGAAGGAGTTGGGCTAAATCAGCCCATCACCATCTTCTTCACCAGCTGAGATTTTTAAACTGGCGGGTTTGGGCATGCAAACAGCCCCTGCGGACTGGAAAATACTTGTGGGTCTGATGACCCACACCATGGGTAGTGCAGAGAGTGGCACCCGACAGTGGGTTTGGGCACGCAAGCAGCCCCTGCGGACTGGAAAATACTTGTGGGTCTGATGACCCACACCATGGGTAGTGCAGAGAGTGGCACCCAAAGACGGAGATCACACTTGGTCCAATCCCAACCTCTTGCAAACCTATTCACCCCTCACAGCTTAAGTTTGGCAGCGAGGTGAGAGATATGGGAATGACATTATGTTGCTGTGCACAGCGTGGAGGCAGGCACACAGGAGACAGAGAATCATAGAATCGTTCAGGTTGGAAGAGACCCTTGGGATCATCGAGTCCAACCATCCACCCTACTCTACAAAGTCCTCCCCTACACCATATCCCTCAGCACCACATCTTAGATCTTAAACACATCCAGGGATGGTGACTGCACCACCCCCTGGGCAGCCTGTTCCAATGCCCGACCACTCTTTCTATGAAAAATTCCTTCCTAATGTTCAGTCTAAACCCACCCTGTTGGAGCTTGAAGCCGTTCCCTCTCGTTCTGTCACTAATTACCTGTGAGAAGAGACCAGCACCAACCTCTCTACAGTGTCCTTTCAAGTAGTTGTAGAGAGTGATGAGGTCTCCCCTCAGCCTCCTCTTCCTCATACTAAACAGTCCTAGCTCCCTCAGCCGTTTCTCATATATATGAGAATATATATTCTATATATATATATAAATTATATATATAATATACATAATAATATATATAAATTATGTATTATTCTATATATGTATTTATATATATAAAAATTATATATCTAATATATATAATTATATATATTTTTTTATATATATATGCATTCACATGGGTTAGTCCCCAGGGGACCCAACCCTTATATTCAACATCAGAGAATCCACTCGGGTCTCCTTGGCTGGCTCTGCCCTTGGAGGGGTAACAGCCAGCAGCCTTATGCCATGCACCCCCATGATACACACACAGTCAGCCCCATTTTGGGCAGGGGCACCTCTTGCCTTCCCCCCTCCCAGCCCCACTGCCCCCGGTGCCCACCACCACGGGCCGGTTCCCCAGGAAGTTGAGGTCGCTGTTCTCGCCGAAGAGGTACCCCTCGGGGTGCGTGGAGTCGAACTTCTCGCCGCCCATGATGAAGTGGTTGGCAAAGTAGCTCCCTGGAAAGGAAAAAAAAACACAAGAGGCCACCTGAGTGGAGGGGGAGGACAGGGTCTGCCAGTGGCTTTGTCCCCAAGGTCACCTCGCTGGGAGCCTTTTGGGCTGAGCTCACGTGCTGGCAGCCTCCAAGCAGGCAGAGGTGAAGGGGGAGCCAGCCAAGAAAAGACCCTTCCTGGCTTCCTTCTGCCTGTCTTGCCCCCCCCTTTCCCTGCCTGAGCCCCCTCCCTGCCACCAACCCTGTCCCTGCCCGGTCACCGCCATGGGGAGAGGTCGGAGTGTGGGTCCAGCCCCACAGCAGCGCGGGGGTCGCTCCGTTCAGCGGGATTTAAAGGACACAGATTCACCCCCTGGGGTTTGGGCTGCCCCCCTCCCTGTGCCTGCTCCCCTATCCCTGCCCGGGAAATCCCTGTGAGCCACCCAAGGTCACCCCGACCTTGGACCATCCAGGGGCGGCCGAATCCCAGTCAGGGAGTGGGAAGGGGAGATGATGGCTCCTGGGGCGGCCGAGGGGGAGAGCTGTGCTAATCCTTTGCATAAACACCAGCTAATTTCCCCGAGGAGGCAGGAGAGGCAGCGGGCACAGCCTGTTCTGCCAGAGCTGGGCTGGCTCCTGCATCCCCCAGAGATGCTGCAGGGGAAGGGGCAGCACGGACCAGCCCTTGATACGGGCAGGGTTCCTCCTGCCCAAAACCCCACATCACACACCTCGTGTGCCATTCGAGGCAGCATGGCTACGGGCAGACACCCACCCAGGTTTGCAGCCTCCGCTGGGAAGGTGTACGAGGCACAACTGAACTGAGTTCTGTCCGCTCTCAGCCTGCAGCCTCCCCTCGGAAGGGCTCAAGTGCAGGAGGGAGGGTTTTGAGAGCCTGCAGACACTCTAGAAGGTCAGCAACCTCTCCAGAAAGCACTCCACCTTGCCCTGATGAATGCCAGGCAACAAACAGTGCCCCTTCTTCCCTGGCAGGATAAAGCAGGGAGCTGAAACACCGGCATGTCCTGTCCCCCAGGCTGGCAGCAGCCCCCAGGTCAGGCACCTCTCAACTAGAAGAGAGAATTTCCTCCCAGCCTGGCCAGGAGCCTGCTTGTGCCTGCTCCTTGTCCATGAGATCTGGGGGCAAGAAGGTCGGGATTTCTCCTTAGAGGTGGGAAAAGGAAGGGAAAGGAGGAGGTGAAAGGGGATGGTGAGGGGTGAGCAGGAGCACCTGGAGTCAGGAGAGACAAAGGATGGAGGCACTCATGGCTGCTCCTTGTCCATGAGATCTGGGGGCAAGGAGGTCGGGATTTCTCCTTAGAGGTGGGAAAAGGAAGGGAAAGGAGGAGGTGAAAGGGGATGGTGAGGGGTGAGGAGCACCTGGAGTCAGGAGAGACAAAGGATGGAGGATGGACATGGCATCCTGCATCCCACCAGCTACAGGGATGGGGTCCAGCTTGCAAAACCCCAAACCCAACAGCACAGAGCCCCCCTGGGGACACCCCAAAACTAAACCTTTAGGGTGCCCAGCTCAAAGGAGCTCAAGCCTGGGCTGCAGCTCTGCTTGTGGGGACCGATATCAGAGCTTGTCGTTGGCTTCCAGCAGACGCAGTGACTGCCCAGGGCCTGATCAAGCCTTCCTACTATATTTAAAAACCAAAACCAAGCCCAAAGCCCACAGGGGAGGAGCAGAGGGGACCTAACGCCGGGGCAGGCGGGACGAGCGGGGCCACACAGCTTCACCCCAGGGCCCCGCGGCGCAGGGATGCCCGGATGCAGCGCGCCTGTTAGGAAAAGTCGACCATCAATTATTGATGCCTGCTGCTTTCTGGTCCCATTTTCCACGTACATAATTTATAGGCAGCTCCCTGGTGAAGGACGCAGCCACGTGAAACAAAAACAACCAAAAAAAAAAAAAACCAACCAACAACCTAAGAGCAAAGTGCCTTCGGAGCTGTCTGCAGCAGCACGGCTGGGGAGAATTGGGGCCATCCAGAGCTTTTCCTGGCACCGACGTGGGGCGAGAGCAAGAGATGGAAAAAAAAAAATGGTATTTAAACCTGCAGAAAAGCTTTGCCAGCGCTGGGGGAAAGCTGGAAAATGGAGCACAGGCTGCCTGCGCCGGCCCCAGCCGTGGTTTGGTGGCACCTGGTGGGGCTGCACTGTGCTCATTCCCAGGAGAAAGTCCTCCAAAAACTTTTCCACTAAACCCTTGAGTCATGCCAGGCTCTGCCCCAGGAAGCAATGGCATGAAAAAAGCCCAGGGTGTCAGCAGGAACGTGCCAGCCCTGCCGGGTGCCGGTGCTGGCCGGGCACGGCTGGGTGGCAGAGGAAAGAAGCACCTTTCCAGCCACAGCCACCTTATTATCAGCTAATTATAAATCCTTAACCAACGCCTGCCCCCAGGGAAGGAAAGCCAGTCAAGGACGGTCAGGTCGCCCAGGGAAAGCCAGGCTTTAATGAGATCTTCAACTTCAGAGGCCCAGCGAGCGTGCGGGAAGGGCTGCACAGGGCGGCTGCTGGAAAGGAGGAATAAACCAAAATTGCCCGAGGTTCTTGGCAAACAAAGCGTGCCCTGTGTGCCCATCGGCACTGTCACACAGGATGTACCCAGCGCCAGCTGGTGCCCATGATGCTGTCAGCCCCTTTTCTCCATGAGCACCAGAGATGCCACCTTGCCCAGATGCCCCGAGACCGGTGAGGACCCTGTGGGTGCAGAGCCTGGGTGCGTGCTGTGGCTGTGCCCGTGGCTCTGGCACACATCGTGCATTGTCCCCCGAGCCATGGCTGACCTGCTGGGCTCAGCTCTGGAAACGCAGCCTCTGGCTCTCGAAGGAAAGAGCCCTGATGTTTCAGCCCCGCTCTCCAAAGTGACTGAGATTAAAAAAAAAGCTCGTTTTCAGCCCAGGTGAGGGAAACGCCGGGTTTTGCACAGCCTGGGGTCCTCCATGGGGACACCCCGTGGCAGCGGGTGCTGTGATGGGCACAGCACTGCCGGGAAACGCCAGGTTTTGCACAGCCTGGGGTCCTCCATGGGGACACCCCGTGGCAGCGGGTGCTGTGATGGGCACAGCACTGCCTGGGCAAAGCCAGAGCTGGGTAAAAGGCACCGGGTGCTTCTGCCCTAGGGCATCCCATGGCCAGTGAGCTGGCACATGCTGTGACTTACTTAACTCAGAGCTCTAAAGCAGGCAGCCAGAGGTGAAGCCAGAGCCCGGTTCATGGTGCTGCTGTGCCAGCCACCACAGCCCCAGGAGCCCCCCCAGCTCCTCCCTGTGCCGTGGCGGTGCCACCACCATGGGGCTGTGCCCCAGGACTGGAGGTGTCATTGTCCCCATCCTGCCTGTTCCCTGCTCGTGCTGCCCCCTCCCACAAGCCTCAGGGGAGCTCGGTGCCAGCCTCAGCCAGGGACAGGGGCTGAAAGTCAGGGACTTGCCCCAGCCTGGGGACCCTGTGGTCACCCCACCAGCCAGGCAGCCAGCTCCATCAAACAGCCCCCCTCCTCGCTCTCCCCCCCCACCACCTTTGCCAGCATGAGACTAGAGCCATGAAGTAAAATACACACTTTGCTTCAAAATACAGCTCTAACTAACCCCATTTGCACCCTGCTTTGGGGGGATAGGACCCCCAGGATGGGAAGGGGAGATGCTTGACTGGGACAGGACATGGCTGTCCTATTCCCATGGGCTGCACATCCCGAGGGAGCCTACAGCCAAAGCCACCTCTGCAGAGAGAGAGAAATGCCCCAGGGTCCCCTGGAACTCCCCCAGGGCCACGGTTTCCAAAGCCAGTGGCTGTTTCCAGGTGACATTTGAGGTGAGAGAAGTGCTGCCACCACGGAGGAACCAGCTCCTCTGCCTGGCACGTCCTCCCCTGCCTCTCTCTCAGCTGCCGGCAGCGCTGGAGGCAAATCCCCTCTCAGATTAAAAGCAAACCAGCCATAATCTCCCACAGTCCCTAGCCTGCCCTCGTCCCACTGCAGATGGCCGTGTCACCTGGGCACCTCCTGCCCCTCTCCCCAAGGGCTGGGGCAGCAACAGGACCATCCCCCTCAGCTCTGCCCAGACCAGCCTGGCTGAGCACACCTGAAAGCCCTGGGTTCCTCCTTAAAGCCTGAATTAAGTATCAGCCCAGCGTCCTCTGCCAGCTGAAATGAGTTTGGAAGAGCTCAGCTGGGTGCATTTGCTCCCCCAGAGCAAGGCAAAGGACTGGCACCCTCCTTGGTGCCCAGATATTTCAAGAGCCCCTAAAAAAGCAGCAATCCCAGGGCAAAATCCTTTAGCACACGGAGCTGCAGCCCCTGCAGAGAGCAAACTCCCAGAATGGGTGGTCCAGCCTCAGCTGGCATCAAGGTGACAAAGGCCTTGAAACCCTGGAAGAGGGGGAGCCCTGCAGGAGGACAGGCTGCCAAGGATCAGCATCTCCACCCCGCAGTGCCCTGGTTAACCCCCGGCACCGCAGATGTGCCAGCCAGCTGTGCAACCGATTCCAGATTAAAATTTTTTTTTTAAAAAAAAAAGCACCAAGCACAGCTTTTCAGGACAAAAGTCGGGTTTGTGTTGGCTGTAATGCTTCCCAAGGAGGTCTTTATTTGTAATTAGCGAGTAATTTGTCACTGCACTAACGATCCAAGCATTTACTTTATCCTATTAACTACCAAAATAGTTACCTATTAATAATATTCAGTGCTGCAAGGCTCCTGTGGCCATCCCCGTGCACACACTGTGCTCCCAGGCATCGTCTGCTGATATTGGTATTTTTGTGGCTCTGCCCACCCAAGGAGCAGACCCCAGCACCTCTCCCCACTGCGACCCCCACATTTACCCCCCGGACACCCGCTCAGCCTGGCCCTTCCTAGGGAAAAACAAGGCACGGGAAAGGAGGGAGGGATTTTCCAAGGTCACGGACAAGGTTTGAGACGGGGCTGGATTTGGGAGCGGGAGAGACATCCCCGCTGGGCAGGGAGGCAGGGAGAGGAGCCGGGGGAGGCAAGGTCTCCCCACGGCAGAGGCTGGGGTGCTGCTATGGGGCAGGGCCCTGGGAAGGAAGGAGGGATCCCTTCCAATCCCTCCCACCCCAGCCTCCCTCATCCTCCCGGGAATTTAAATCCAGGCTTTTCCCGAGCAGCCAGCACCGGAGAGAGAGAGACAGACTGTAAAAAGAGCTCCAGTCTTCCCACCCACCCCCCCAGCGCCACAGACCGCGGGTACTAATTATAACAAATCTCATTAAAGTCGCACCAACTCAGCCAAGTTTGGGGGCTGGGTTCGGCTGGCGAAGGGGCACCCAGGGGTGACCCCCATCCCTGCACGGAGCAGCATCTCCGGCACCAAACCTATATTTTCTAGGGGGGGGGGGGGTTACTTTGGGGGGGCGCAGGGGCA